>NC_088424.1:28934816-29266958 GCF_034236695.1 Oncorhynchus nerka | reverse complement strand
GTTCTACCATTTCTCGGAATCGCTCGGAAGCCCTTTATCCTGTTCTATTAGGTCTGTGAGTTCTATCTCCCATTCCTCACACTGCAATGTTCTGCCAGCTAGAGACAGTAAATGAAGGATGAAAAACAACACATTCTTTTTCAGTCAGTTAACTTCACAACCATGGAACCCTGAGACTTCATGACATCCCCGAATTGTCAATAGCAGTAGTTGCACAATGTGAACGCTTTCTTTGGGATCAGAAATACAGAATGTCAGAATGCTGAACAGCCAGTGTGAAATCCAAACAGCCCTACTGTGTCACAACATGGGGCATAATGTACAGTAGTCATTCACACTTTATGCAATGTACTTCATGTTGACCCTGCCTTTGATCCATCTGTGTAGGCACTTCCGTACGTGCCAGATGACACTGGAGCATCCCCTTACCCCTCACTGTAAGGGCATAGCTCCTACAGCAACAGCCAACAGCAGGTATTCCTGTGCTTCAGTGCCATAGACAGGAGACATAACATCCACCAGCTTGTTAGTGGCTCAGAGGAAACTACGTACAGGTACAGCTGGTCTACATTAACCCACAAGTCCAGATCATATCCACCTGGGACAGTAAACTGTGTGGTGTTCATTATATCTGTCCAATGGTAATAATTGCCACCCCTATTCATTCACATGAATCAACAGGAGATTGACCTCTGTGGAATGTTCTATGGATATTTCCCCATTTACAGTGGGGTCCGAAATAATTGACACCCTTGATAAAGATGAGCAATGCCTGTATAAAATAAATAAAATAAATAATACAAAGAAAGGCCCACACCACTCACCAAACCATTGGTGTGCATAACCATAGCACCAGTTCCAATCCAAGTACAATGTTGATTAGCAATCTCCAGACGGTGCTATGGTCAGATGACATGAAAATAGAGCTCTTTGGCCACGCACACCAACCTGGTTGCTTCAGCAAGTGGGCTGGAACTTGGCTGCAAGTGAGTCTTCCAGCAAGTCAATAACTATAAGCACACATCAAAATCAACAAAAACATTGTTAATTGGACCACAAAATCAACATTTTAAAATGGCCATCTCAGTGTCCGGACTTAAAAACCTGTGGTTTGAATTTGAGGGCAGTCCATAAGAGCAGAAGACTGATATCAAGGATCTGGAAAGATGTGAAGGAATGGTCTAAGCTCTCTCCAAATCTGTTCTCCAATCTCAAAACATTTTAGAAAAAGGCTCAGTGTCGTTATCCTATCAAAAACAAAATGTCTTTCTCTGAGCAAATCTATTAGTGTACAATATAGCTCAGTATTGAGATGATTATTTTATACAGTCTGTGCAGTGCCAATAATTCTGGACCTGACTGCACATCTGTCTTTGTGTCCCAGATGTATACTTCTATGTCTTAGGAGAAACACAGAGTGAAATATGATACATTGGGATTGATTAAAACAACCCCACGATTTGGCCCTTTATACCAAAAAAACACAAAAAGAGGATAGGAAAAGGGTATGAGGAGAAGGAACAACTGTAGGAAAGCCACTGTGATCAGCTTTCAACAGGAACCTGCACAGGGGTGCCCTTTCACTCCATCACCACAGTGAACATGTCACACACACACAGACGCATGGAGACACAGCAGGAGGGTAGCTTCATCAATCAAACCAGAACCATGAAGAACCACAGATATCTAGCTTTGTACCCCCCTTAGGGAGAACTTTGAAGACAGTCGGTGTGAAACAAACGTGACAAAATATCAACACATGAGTCATGGATTGCAGATGTTTGAGTTAGAAACAGAAATCTGGCGTGAAATAAAAAACTGCTGATAAGGATTCATGTAAACTTTTCGTTGTTTCTTTACAACTGTTACAGGCTAACATAGAATTGGCAATATTAATGGTGCTGTGCAATATGAAGTATAGGAAAATTATATTTTTTTTAAATGAAGGAAAGGAAATGAGAGGATTCAACACAATACAACTTTTTTTCAGACTGTGGCAGCCGAACTGCGCCAGAGAACAATATGAATGGTACCTGTAAAAAAAGATAGCAATCCATTTTTTGAAATTAAGGAAGAGGAGAGTATGCATAACACATCTCAACGCAACAGTGGAGCCCTGGTCTGCTCTACTCAGCTCTGGTTCCAGCAGGCTTCAGTGGAGCAGTTGAATTAAGATGATTTATGTGGACCTATCCCGACTACACACCTCTTGATTAGGAGACATTCCTGCTAAACAGAGATAACAGATTGAGATTCTGCACTGTTCTGTGTTCTCCTCAGATAAAAAAAAAAACAAGTTGAGCTGGGATGACACAGGGCTTTAGCGAATAGGAAGAGAGTAATCTGAGGCTCTGAACCCATGCTGTCAAATCAGAACACAAATAGCAAACCGATTGCATAGACAAAGGATAAATCATTGGCCAATCAGATTGAGAGGCCCATCAGTTTCATATTAGCAACAGTAGAGTAGTAGGGGAGTCAATTGGTGCCTTTGTACTGAAGACCATTCATGTGGCCATGACCAAAATAAATTGAGAGAATTAACAGGTTTGGTGATGCATGTTTGTGACAAATATCTTAAAGAGAAGCTGAATCAACAAAATAAGACTTCTCTTGAACAGGGAGTATGTGCCATCAATAGTAGTCATTAACATAAAATATAGTTTGGTCATAAAGTCAGTAACTGTGCTTTGAGAGATGGAATCGAGGATGT
Organism: Oncorhynchus nerka; assembly: GCF_034236695.1. Taxonomy (NCBI): domain Eukaryota; kingdom Metazoa; phylum Chordata; class Actinopteri; order Salmoniformes; family Salmonidae; genus Oncorhynchus; species Oncorhynchus nerka. The sequence goes on along the minus strand of NC_088424.1, from coordinate 29,264,245 downwards.
CACCAATTTCATAGAATAATTTAGGTTTGAGTTTAGATTTCAATTATGCCCACATGTCCACGGGACCCAAATCATCTGAGCATGCTGCACAGCTGCACACTATCCAATCGTAGGAGCAGAATCAACCTAAAGCCCACCCATTTCTTTACAGACAGCAGAACAACCCAATTGAGTCATTAGCCCACAACATGAGACCACGAACGAGACATAGATACAATACATCATTGCCAATGTTATGTTGAAAGAACGAGACTGGGGTTTTATCCAACTCAAACATCCACACATTTGTGAGTTAACGTTAGCATCACAAAGACAACTATCATTACATTAGCCAAAGTCAAGGATAGTATGGTGGCTCAGAATGTTTAAGATAACTCAACTTTGATGAGTGAAGAGGAACAAACAACCGTAACTGCCAGAATATGATATAGCGAACATAACACACCAACATCAAACCAGACCCCCAAGATGCAAATCTCATTTATGTGTACAGATGATTACTGGAAAGCTGTTATTACTGTCAAATTACCAGGTTTAAGTTATCATTATTGATTACTCATCTGAATTAGAGAATCACATTTAAAAAAAAATCTTTTTTTTAGGCCATTTAATGTCAGAAATTGATGCCCATCAGTCCCTTGTGATGTAAAACACGTTTCAACAAATGTGAGACATTTCACCCACATCTAAACCACATAAATAACATCAATTAACAGCATAACATTTGAACATGAATTGCAAAATTAAGTAATAATAGCAGGTGCATTGTTGACAAGACAGATGACAGGCAACTATCAACCTTGGGTTGAATAAAAATCTATTTGTATGCAACTTGAAATGATACCACACTACTGTACCTAAATCAAGTCACTGCATACCGTAGCTGCTAAATCAAAATGCAGTATAGGCACAAAACTTCTATTTTTCTCTCTTTCATTGTGTCTGAGACCAGCTGCTTTCTTTAAACTCTATGGAGGGAACAGAGCAAATTCTTCAAAGAGCTTCTGATGCAGTCTTAAAAGACAGGTTGGCTTTTAACATAAACGCTTTAAACATTTAACACAATGTGGTTACGGTTGCGTGTGTGTGTGTGTGTGTGGGGGGGGGGGGGGGGGGGGGGGGGGGGCTCACAGGTCTTTTCTCAGAGTCTGGAGTATGACCTTTCCACATATTTAAGTCCCCAGATTCAAACAGATGAAAGTTCAGACGCTGATCAACTCTCTCAGCTTGTCTCTCATGCTCCCTTGAGTGATCTTACTTGCTTCTAACTTCTTGTGTCAAAAAATGAATTAGTTAACCTCTTGCACTGTGAAAGTTTTCTGAGGGTAACAAACTAACTTTCCAGTGATGCTATGGTGAAGTATGATTGAATTTGACTGTTTCATTCTTGTCAAAACCCTAGCCCTCCGTCTGAACCTGACCACCGTTCTACAAAGAAGACAAGGCAGTATCCTCCCTTCTCAAGGGGTGTAAAGCCATAACACATACGTTTAGCCAGAAGCAGATTATGATTGATAATGTCAAAAGCTGCACTGAAGTCTAACAAAACAGCCCCCACAATATTTTTATCCTCCATTTCTATCAGACAATCATTAGTCATTTGTGTAAGTGCTGTGCTTATTGAATGTCCTTCTCTATAACCATTGTGAAAGTTTGTTGTCAATTTGTTTACTGTAAAATAGCATTGTATCTGGTCAAACACAATTTTTTTCAAAAGTTTACTATGGGTTAGTAACAGGCTCATTGGTCGGCTATTTGAGCCAGTAAAGGGGGCTTTACTATTCTTAGGTAGCGGAGTGATACACGTTCTAGTAGGCTTAAATTGAAGATGTGGAAATATCGTCCGCTATTATCCTCAGTAATTTTCTGTCCAAGTTGTCAGACCCTGGTGCCTTGTCATTGTTGATGGACAACAATCATTTGTTCACCTCCTCCACACTAACTTTACGGAATGTAAAATTACAATGCTTGTCTTTCATAATTTGGTCAGATATACTTGGATGTGTTGTGTAAGCATCTGTTGCTGGCATGTTATGCCTACGTTTGCTAATCTTGCCAATGAAAAGTAGTTGGCAATATCATTTGGTTTTGTGATGAATGAGCTATCTGTTTCAATGAATGATGGAGCTGAGTTTGCCTTTTTTCCCAGAATTGAATTTAAGGTGCTCCAAAGCTTTTTACTATAATTCTTTATTTCATTTCATTCTTTGTTTCATAGTGTAGTTGCTTCTTATTTTTATTCAATTTCACATGATTTCTCAATTTGCTACACGTTTGCCAATCGGTTGTGCAGCCCTCTCAGCCATACAATTTTTCAATTCCTCGTCAATCCACGGGGATTTAACCGTTTTTACAGTCATTTTCTTAATGGGTGCATGCTTATTAGCAACTGGAATAAGCAATTTCATACATTTTTCAAGTCCAGTGTCTGTTTGCTCCTCATTACACACAACAAACCAACAGATATTCTTTACATCAATAACATAGGAATCACTACAAAACTTATTGTATGACCTCTTATAACCTATATTAGGCCCAGCCTTTGGAACTTTGGTTTTCCTAGATATGGCTACTATATTGTGATCACTACATCCGATGGATCTGGTTACTGCTTTCAAGCACATTTCTACAGCATTAGTAAAGATGTGATCAATACATGTTGATGATTCCTGTGCTGTTTGTAACTACCCTGGTAGGTTGACTGATAACCTGAACCAGGTTGCAGGCACTGGTTACAGTTTGAAGCTTTTTCTTGAGTGGGCAGCTTGATGAAAGCCTGTCAATATTTCAATCACCCAGAAAATATATCTCTGTGTATATCACATACATTATCAAGCATTTCACACGTTATCCAGATACTGATGTTAGCACTTCATGGTCTATAGGAGCTTCCCACCAGAAAGGGCTTTAGGTGAGGTAGATCAACTTGTAGCCATATTACTTCAACAGTATTTGACATGAGCTCCTCTCTAATCTTTACAGGAATGTGGTTCTGAATATAAACCACAACACCTCCACCATTGGAATGTCTATATTTTCTATAAATGTTATAACCTTGTATTGCTACCACTGTATCGTCAAATGTATTATCTAAGTGAGTTTCAGAGATAGTCAGAATATGAATGTCATCTGTTACTAGAAAATGATTGATTTCATGAACCTTGTTTCTTAAACTACATAAATTAATGTGGGCTATTTTGGGCACGTTTCTTCTGGGATGCTTACTTTCTTTCATTGCTTTCCTGAGAATCTTAACAGCAGTAGATGTGCTCATGTTATTTATGTTAGTGCAGGGTGAGCTGCAAACAGTGGACTTCCTCCTAGGGCACACCGGCTTAGTGCTAAATCTGAGTGCTTAGTGCTAAATCTTAGTGCTAAATCTGCTAAATCTGCTTAATAGGCACATGATTACTGAATACAATAGCTGTAGGTTCAGTCGGGGCATTCAGGGCAGTTAAAGGGACATCAATTATGTGTTACAGTTTTGTTCTCTCCTCCTCTGAAGAGGAGGTGTAGCAAGGATCGGACCAGAATGTGGCGTAGTTGGTGTTCATATTCTTTAATAAAGGAAAACTCAAACATGAACATAATACAAAAACAATAACCGTGGAAAACCTAAACAGCCTATCTGGTGCAAACAAACACAGAGACAAGAACAATCACCCACGAAACACTCAAAGAATATGGCTGCCTACATATGGTTCCCAATCAGAGACAACGATAAACACCTGCCCCTGATTGAGAACCACTCCAGAAAGCCATAGACTATTCTAGATAACCCTACTATATCACAATCCCAATACCTACAAAAAAAAACAAGACAAAACACACCACATAATAAACCCATGTCACACCCTGGCCTGACCAAAATAATAAAGAAAACACAAAATACTAAGACCAGGGCGTGACATTATGTTACTTATATTGTGTCTACTGATGGCCCTGGTGTAATGTACATTTGCTGAAGCATTATGACAGCTATGTGTCACAATCGTAGCGATTAACTGTGCTGGGTTTGAGTCATTGATAAGTCATTGTCTCAACGCATCCTTATAGTGCTGTGAAAGGATCCAGGAACCCAAATGATTTGGGTGGATCCCATCCTCCTTAAATTGTCAACAAAATGTATACCCATTGAGCTGCAATAATCATATAGCCAGTTGTGAAGAGAAAGAATCCTGCTAAAGCGTTCAGAGATGTTGGGTCTTTTGTTAGTGTTTAGCAGAGAGTCAATCAACTCTTGAAATCCAGTTTCAACTTTTCAGAGCTGCCCTTCACAATGTCATTAAAACCCACATAGACTACGATAGAATCAATTTCCATGTCCTGGTGTAGTACATTCGGGAGCACCTGAGTAATGTCATTTACTCCAGCTCCTGGATAAGATATTGTTTTTGGACCAGGAACGGTCAAATGTTTTACCATGGAACTGCCCAGAATCACGGCTGGCGAGAAGGACGAGGAAATCCGCCCACTCCCACGCTTCTCAGGATTCTGAGAATCCTTTATGGACAGACAAGAGGCAGGATAACTTGAGGATGTTGCAATTAGGGAAGTTAGGGTGGAGCTCACCTATAAAAATCCAAACATCATTACTAAACACGAGCTGGTCAGGGCCCACATCAAGGCCAGCATGCCAGGCATACTGGACCCATTCCAATTTGCCTACCTCTCCAACAGATCCACAAACGATGCCATTTCCATTCCTATTCACATGGCCGTAACACATCCGGACAAGAAGAACACCTATGTGGGAATGTTGTTGACTACATTGACTACAGTTCAGCATTCAACACTGTTGTTCCCTATAACCTCGACACCAAGCTCAGAGCCCTGGGTCTGGACACCACCCTCTGCGACTGGATCCTGGACTTCCCGACGGACAGATCCCAGGCTTTGAGGATTGGCAACAACACCTACTCCATACTCCATAACTCCTACCTACTCCACAACTCCTACTTCACACAGGGGCCCCCCATGCGTGTGTCCTCAGTCCTCTGCTGTACTCCCTGTTCACCCGCGACCGCGTGGCTTTGCAAGAGGGAACATGCCCTAATCCACATTAATGTAGAGGGAACATGCACAGATCCACATCAATGTAGAAGAGAGAGTGATGAGTTTTAAGTTCCTCGACGTCCACCTCAGCAAGGACTTGTCATGCACCAACAACACCACCACTCTTGTCAAGGGGCGCAACAGCGTCTCTACTTCCTAAGGCGGCTGAAGAAATTCTACTGAAGAAATACTACTGCTGCACCATCGAGAGGGTCCTGACCGGTTGCATCATCGCCTGGTACGGGAATTGCTCCGTCCACAAGTGCAAGACTCCAACGGGTGGTGAAGATGGCCCAGTACATCGCTGGGACCGTGCTTCCACCCAACCAGCTGGTACCAGACTATTATTCATCTGCTCAATTTATACACTTGCCCCCCGCCCCTCCCCCTTCCCCAATACAAATGTATTCTACTGAGCCATTTAATTTATGTTCATACTCTTTTTTTAAACTATTTATTGTTGTTGTTGCATTGTCGAGAATGAACCTGCAAGTAAGCATTTAGTTGGATGATGTATACCATGCTTGTGCTGTACATGTGACTAGTTAAGCTTTAAACTTGAAACACCATCCGTTAAGCCAAATGTAAATATTTGTTTTAATGCATTTTGCCCATGTATTCCATTTGCACACAGACACATCTCAGCAACAGTGTAAATTGACTGTGAATGTAACCCAGGATCTTGTATGCATTCATAATGACAGGCCTACACACGGCTCATTCTCTTTCCTTGTACACTGGGAGGTTGTTGTTGTTTATTCTAGTTTCCAGGGTAAACAAACTACGGTCAGACCTTTTCAACTTCCTCTTGACAAGTCGGCTGAGCCAGCCACCAACTGCTTCTCATAGAACCGACTGGTTCTATTTAGGGTTCAAACGTAACACCACCCTGCATGGCAGAAGAGACATTAAGGAGACATTAGAGTGGACAAGTGTATATTAATACCTGTGGTGTTTGAGGAGGCCTCAGTCAATATTCCACTTGGCTTTATCTTAACTTTGCTGAATGGAGTGGATGATTTATGGTGCAGTTTTATCGACTGAATGCAATTCCCAACCACTCAGGGTTGCACCAAAATCACATTCAACGATGGCTGGTAACAGGCCCTGAGATATGAAATTACTGCAAATATTGCCCTCGCACACTAAGAAGGTGATGTATATTCAGTGTTTCCCCTATCATTGTACATACCGGAAGTGCCTCACCACCTGTAGCTCTGTTTCCCCCAACCTTAACATTTACTTTACTGACTTTATTGTCCCAGTGGAGAAAAGGTTGTATACACATTTAAAATGGTGTTAAAAATAAAAAAGAACAATACATACTGTACATTCAACAACAAATTCACAACACAAATCGATAACAGTGATACACAGAATAAGCAGTATGTGAAGACCAACCCCAGTTATTAAGGAGGGATATTGCTCATGGAACAAATTATTGTCCTGATTTTTCTGCAAGCAGATGCCATGTACAGTACTTGAGCCCAGAGGGCAGTAGTTCAAAGTCTTGCTGCCTGTCTGACCTTGAGTACCTTGATTGCTGTTGGCTTTGATTGGTTACAATTGAAAATGCCTGGATAATTATTCTTAGTCTTCAACTGCTATGCTTTATTTTGGCCAGGTCGCAGTTGCAAATGAGAACTTGTTCTCAACTAGCTTACCTGGTTAAATAAAGGTGAAATAAAAAAATGAATAAAAAAATTACAGTAAGTAGATGAAGACGACATATTATATGTATTACTTTGTTGTCATTGTAACCCACTGAGATTTAACAACACCACGTTTCAATGTAAAAGAAAGTCTTAAAACTTATTATCCTCCTCATATGTTCATTCATGTCTAGCTGTCAGAGGAAAATTAATTATCTTCCTTTAGTCCTTTACAAGAACACGTTGAAATGCTACTGTAGCCTGTTTTGCAGAAATAGGTATACACTGAGTGTACAAAACATATTTACATGAGATAGACTGACCAGGTGAATCCAGGTGAAAGCTATGAATCATTATTGCTGTCACCAGTTAAATCCACTTTTATCAGCGTAGATGAAGGGGAAGAGACAGATTGATGAAGGATTGAGACAATTGAGATGGTGTATGTGTGTGATATCAGACGGTGAATGAGCAAGACAAAATAATAAAGTGCCTTTGAACGGGGTCTGGTAGTAGGTACTAGGCGCACCAGTTTGTGTCAAGAACTACAACGCTGCTAGGGTTTTCACACTCAACAGTTTCTCCTCTGTATTAAGAATGGTCCACCACCCAAAGGACATCCAGACAACTTGGCACAACTGTGGGCCAACATGGGCCCTCATCCATGTGGAACGCTTTCAACACCTTGTAGTCCATGGGCCAAACGAATTTAGGCTGTTCTGAGGGAAAACGGGGATGCCACTCAATATTAGGAAGGTGTTCCTAATGTTTTGTACACTCAGTGTATACAACGTTGCGGGAGATGAATATGTTTCCATTTCAATACACATGCCACCTAGTGAGCTTACTTCAAATTGGAACAAACAATTAGACTGAATGAAATAAAATAAAAACTCCTAAATCTCCACTGCATTCAGTATCTGTTAAATTTGGGCTAAAATCCCAAACCAAATGTAAAGCTGCCTGCTCAGCAGTTTCATCTTTGAGGAGGAGTCAGTCAGCCTACATAGTGGAATAACAGAAAGATACACGACGCAGCACATCTGGTTGCCACCAGACAAAAGTACATTTCCTGATATCTTCAAAACCACTGCCTACAACAGTATAAAAAAAATCTATGTACATCAAAAATATATTTCGTATGACAGAGGCATCATGCCCATAGAGGATTTGTTCTGTAAAATCTAACTTAGCTGGCATGCCTGCTGGCAAGGTTAGTAGACATTCGAAAAGCAATCAATGACTAAATGTACTGAATCAATCTTTTACTCAGATTTTAGCAGATGTAACAGAGTTATTATTGGTGACTCCTACTCAACATGGAATCTTACTGGCTGGTTTGAGTGGCTTGCTTACGAGGGGCGGTGTTTGAGTTAGAATCGTCCCAATCAAGGACTGCCAAGCCAGCGGTAAAGGAAAAGGATTTTTATACTCCTACGTGCAGAATGGAATGTACAGGTTATATTCACTTGTTTGTAAACATTTCTATAATATTGTACATGAGATTGTAAATATTTGTGGTGCATTTTGTCCAATATAATTTCAGCTAATACTACATTCACTGTGTCTGGTGGTGTTTTATGTATTTTGTAAAGCGCGCGTGCAGAGAGTAGAATTATCTGTGGTGGCTGCATTGCATGACGTGCTATCCATGCTGTTTCCCTATCAAGTACATTTCTGCATTTATTAGTATATTGTATATTGTAATTTTCATGTATTCCTGTTGTGATAAACTTGTATTATTTTTGGTAGCTATGCTTACCCAGGTCAACAAGCGTTAAACCAGGGCACGTGTATGGAGAGTAGAATGATCTGTGATGGCTGCATCACAGTCCATGCAGTTTCCCTATCAGATAATAAACCCATGACTGGTGCTACATGTTGGAGTCCTTGTCGCTAATTGTTCATAACACAACGCAAGAAGAGGACTGTTACACAGAGAAGTTGCAGAGAAGTATATTTCCTTAATTTAAAAATAACCACCAGTCAGGAGGATACAGACAGCTCAAGAGTTGTGCTTAGATATACAGAAAAAGAGACATAGAATTAAGAATAATGATTATAGCTCTAGATTGCAGGAAAAAGCTTTTTCATGTGTTTGAAAAATGCTAAATTATCCAACTCCAATTATCCAATTACCCGCAGTTAGGGTACATACTTTCACATACTTTGTTCCTCCTCAGATTTTCGGGGTGCATGATGACCCTGCTGTACGCTGAAAAAGCCTAGAATACTGTAACGCTACAAAGGCTTATGGTGCTGTGAAAAAGTATTTGCCTTTCAAATATTCTCTACTTTTCATATGTTTTATACTGAATGTTATTGAATGATTTTGTTTGGCAAAAACCAAATACTGCATTCCACAGTAAGAACCTAATACCAAAGGTCAAGCATGGTGATGGTTTGGGGATGCTTTTCTGCCTCAGGACCTGTATCAGAGAATTCTACAGGAGAATGTCAGGTCATCCATTTGTGAGATGAAGCTGAAGCAGCTGGGTCATGCAGCAAGACAATGATCCAAAAACACACAATCAAGTCTACATGAACATGGTTAAAAAGCAACACATTTTTCATTTTTGAATGGCCTAGTCAAAGTCCAGACGTAATCGAAATTGAGATGTTGTGGCAGGACTTGAAAACGAGCAGTTCTTGCTTGAAAACCCACAAATGTCGCTGAGTTAAAGCAGTTCTGCATGCAAGAGTGGGCCAAAATTCCTCCACAGCAATGTGAGAGACTGATCAACTACAGGAAGCATTTGGTCTCAGTCATTACAGCTGAAGGTGAAACAATCAGTCATTGAATGTAAGGGGGCATAACTTTGTTAATAAAATACATAAATTAAGCATATATATTTTTGTTATTTGTAAAATCATGTTCCCTGTTTAACGTACAATTTCAATCTATCTAATCGAATAGAATCCACAGATTGCGAGTTGAAGATAAATACTTTTACTAACAGTATTAGTATACTAGTAATTGACTGACCAGGTCTCTCCAGATCTCCTAACAGTACTATTTCTAGGGTCAATTTTAGATCAATGCTATGCATTTTCAGCCATTCCTGAACCTGAGACCAGAAACAGGCTACCTGATGGTAATACCAAAATAAATGGTCTATTGATTCTGTATCCTCTGTAACAAAATCTGCAGAGATTCGATGATTTTATGCCCCAAATATTCAACATTTTTTGGTGGCAAGAATTCGATATAATAATTTTAGCTGAAAAGCACGAAGTCTTAAATCTTGCGTTATTTTATATATCAATTCATACACCCTGTACCATAGAATCGGTACATCAAAAATCTCTTCCCAACTATTTTGCAATCTGGATGGCACAGTTGTCATCCTCCTGATCCTCAAATGAAACTGGTATAATTTTATATTTATGCTATTTTTATTTCTCTGTCAGTTTTGATCCTTTATATTGGGCAGTTCCCTACCTCCTCCCGTTGCCATCTGCCTCCTCCATTTTTGGGGTAAAGCTGTAATCAATTGGTTGTACTCTTGGATTGAGCAGACCTTCCCGTACAATTCTGATAACTCCATGAAGGACATAACTCCACCATTCCAATTTACAATATCGTTTAAGTACAAAATACCCTTTTCAAACATCTTTCCCATATATACAGGTATTTTATCAACCGGCACATTTGATTTCAGCCATAATATTTGTTGTAATATTTTTTCTATCTTTTCAGGGGGATGAAAATGAAATTGTGGCCAGCTTTGCAATGCTTGTTTGAAAAAGAGAGATACTTTGAAAAAAGTATAATTTTCAATTCATGGAAAATGAGACATGGCAAACTGCACAAAGGCAAAAAGGCCATTTTAAACAATGGATGAACTTTTGTTAATAATCTACTTGAGAACCATTTAGGGTTCAAGTAAAACTTTTGAATAAGAGAAGCTTTGAGAGAGAGGTTTAGTGCTTTTATATTTAATAATATCAATCCACCAAATTCATATTCATTAAATATATAGGCACGTTTTATTTTGTCTGGTTTAGCGTCCCAGATAAAGCTAAATATTTTTTGCTCATATGATTTGAAAAACGAATCATCAGGAGTAGGCAGCGCCATAAGTAAGTGAGTAAACTGAGATATGACTAAGGAGGGAAATCAGGGCAATTTTTCCATAAATAGACAGGTATTTACCTCTCCATGGTTGCAGGATCTTGTCTATTTTTACAAGTTTTCTATTGAAATTCATTGTGGAGAGCTTATTTATATCTTTTGTGATATGAATACCAAGTATGTCTCCTTCATCATCAGCCCATTTTATAGGTAAACTACAGGGTAATGTAAAAGTTGTATTTTTTAAAGATCTAATACATAATATTGTATACCTATCATAATTAGGTTTTAGTCCAGAGAGTACAGACAAGTTATCTAGATCTTCAATGAGACATTGCAGGGATCTAGCTTGCGGACTTAATATAAAACTTGAGCCATTGGCATACATGGATACCTTTGTTTTTAAGCCTTGGATTTCTAATCCTCTAATGTTGTTATTGGATCTGATTTTATTAGCTAGCATTTTGATGGCCATAACGAATAGATATGGTGACAACGGACACCCTTGTTTACCTCCTCTTGACAATTCAAAACTATTCAAAGAGTAGTAGCCATTATTTATTATTTTACACCTGGGTTTGTTATACATTATTTATACCCATTTTATAAGAGCATTACCGAAATTTAAAATATCCTGCCATTTATAAATAAAATCCAGTCTTACTTTATCAAATGCCTTTTCGAAATCCACTATAAATACCAGGCCTGGCTTCTTAGATGTTTTATGATGTTCTATTATTTCTAGTAGTTGTCGAATATTATCTCCAATGTATCGTCCATTTAAAAAAATCTGACTGATCAGGATGAACAACATCTAGTAAAACCCTTTTAATTCTGAGTGCTAAGCATTTCGCTAGTATTTTTGCATCACAACATTGAAGTGTAAGGGGGCCTCTAGTTTTTTAGATAGACTGGGTCTTTATATTTGCCATCTGGGTCTTGTTTTAATAATAGAAAAATCAGATCTTCCTGTTTAGTACCTGACAGACTACCATTCAATAGGAGTAGTTAAAACAATCTAACAATGGAGCTTTAAGTATATCAAAAAAAGGCTTGACATACCTCTACCGGTATGCCATCAAGCTTTGGTGTTTTTCCAGACTCAAAAAGTTCTTCCTCTGTAATTTGGCCTTCGCACTCATCTTTCTGTACATTTGTTAATTTTCATTTTTTTTTATTATTTGGAAAGAATTCCTTACTGTAATCTTCATTCAGTGGGAGAGGATGAGACGGAAAAGAGAACATCTGCCTAAACTAATTTGCTTCCTCTTTTAAAATATAATTTGGAGAATCATAGTTGACTCTGTCTTCAGTAATGAGTTTTTGCAAATTATTTTCGTTTGCGTTCCTGTATTGGAGATTCAGGAAGAATTTTGAGCATTTTTCTCCATATTCCATCCAGTTTGCTTTATTTTTGTAATAGATTACATTAGATCGTTCTTGAATAAGTTCCTCAAGTTCTTTTTGTTTTTCCTCTACCTTATTTTGTATCTCTTTAGTGTCGTTTTTATTTACCTGTACTATTAGTTAATGGATTTCCCTTGTTAGTCTTGCCTCTTTAGCCAGAAACTGCTTTTTTTATTATTGATTAATATTGAATTGAATGACCTCTGAAGGTACATTTAAAGGTATCCCAAACAAGAAGGGGAATTGCCGAACCTATATTATATTGGAAAAATTCAGATATAAATAATTTTATCTTCGTTAAAAATAAGTTGTCCTCCAGTAAACTTTGATTAAATTTCCAATATCCCCGTCCACATGGATAATCTATAAGAGTTATGTGAATGCTAATTAGATGATGATCTGATTGCATTCTGTCTCCTATTAAATATATTTTTTAAATTTGACCTTTGATGCAAGAGAGAAAGAGGCAAGAAAGTAGTCAAAACGACTAGCTTGATTAAGTCTCCTCCATGTATATCTCAATAGGTCGTTGTTTTTAGTTTCTAAATATCCACTATTTCTATTTCCTTAAGGGCGCGGTGATGATAGTTTGTAGAGTGATTACCTTTACGGTCCATTGAGGTACTTAACACTACCATAATGATTTGATCATTTATTTTTTTTGTGTTGAATTATTACCCCTTTTTCTCCCCAATTTTCGTGGTATCCAATTATTGTAGTAGCTACTATCTTGGCTCATCGCTACAACTCCCGTACGGGTTCGGGAGAGACGAAGGTTGAATGTCATGCGTCCTCCGATACACAACCCAACCAGCCGTACTGCTTCTTAACACAGCGCGCATCCAAACCCGGAAGCCAGCCGCACCAATGTGTCGGAGGCTACACCGTGCACCCGGCAACCTTGGTTAGCGCGCACTGCGCCCGGCCCGCTACAGGAGTCGCTGGTGCACGATGAGACAAGGACATCCCTACCGACCAAGCCCTCCCTAACCCGGACGACGCTAGGCCAATTGTGCGTCGCCTCACGGACCTCCCGGTCGCGGCCGGATACGACAGAGCCTGGGCGCGAACCCAAGGACTCTGATGGCACAGCTGGCGCTGCAGTACAGCGCCCTTAACCACTGCGCCACCCGGGAGGCCGATTTGATCATTTCTTGCCTGTAACTTCAATATATTGGTATAAATGTTTTTGAAGAAGTATGAATCATCTTGATTTGGACCATATAGATTAATGAGCCAAATCTATATTTTGTCCACTTTCATATTCAAAAAGATCCACCTTCCTTGATTTTTTGTTAATTAATATCCTCACACCTTTTGAGTTCCTTTGTCCATGACAGAAAATTATTTCACCACCCCATTCATTTTTCCACGCAACTTAATCTAAGGATGTAAAGTGAGTTTCCTGTAAACAGTATATGTTATACTGCTTATTTTTTAGCCATATAAAGATCTTTTTATAATCTGCTAAACCGTTACAATTATAACTGGCTATACTTATTTCACCTCTTACCATAGGTAGATACTATTCTCAGTCTAAATTTATCATAATTTAGTGCTTGTAAAGTTACTGCCATCAGAGGTATTATGACAGTCAACATTAGAGCTTTCAAATGTCTGATATTTAGAATTCAATAAATAGGTTCTAGCAATATTTGTTTTATTCCCTTGCCTGTTTGCCTGTGAGCCAATTCCACAGATGTTAGAAAATTGAGACAAGATATATGTGTGTAGTAAATCTGAGTAGGTTGATGTGTATGATATTGGATGTGATTTAGTGAGTGTGTACGATGTCTGTATAAGAGTAAGATTATAATTTGTGATGTCCAAATAAATAATAACTCCGCCAATTTGCATGGTTGAGTGTCTGTGTGTGTGTAACATGTAGTGTGTATAGCCTTAATATTCATGATGATAATTGTAATCCATATCGTATCACTGTCATAGTTGCATCATAATTACATTTCCATAGCTATTGACGTTTCACATGATCATGAAAGAGACCTTGTGTTACTCTAGAGACGGCTTCACTACAGTACAAATGTATTCCGTACAATATGTTATTATTCCCCAGTGACGCTATTCTGATATCTTCCCCTTGTTTGTTTAAACATATATAAACTTGTAGACAAATACATGAAAAAAGACAGACAAACAAAAACAAATTAAAAAACAGTTCTCGACAATAGAGATAGAGGGAGAGAAGAGAAGAGAAAATAGAGAAAGAGAAAGTGAAAGAAGAGAGCGAGATCAGGTGTGTGTGTGTGTATGTATAAGTCCGTATGTGTAAGCGAACATGTAACTGAGTACGTGTGTGTTCATATCCACTCCACACTTGTTTTTTGTAACCTGAAGTCCCTGTAGAATTTAGTACAGCCATGGTGTTATGGAGCTGTCTCGGAATAGCTGTTCATCTATAAAGACTTTGTCCACAATGAGAAAGGCACGCTTACCTGTCTCCCTTTGTTGCCTTTGTACCGGATACAGTCTCTTACGATGTTCGTTTATCTCCCTTGTAAATTGGTAATTGAGACTGAATTTGGTCCCTTCAAGCTCCCTTCCCCTGCTTTTGATCAGTTCCTTTTGTTGGTAGTGTTCAAATTTTGCGGTGATCGGTCGGGGACCCTTGGTCTTGTCGCTCCGAGCTCGAAGTCTCTGTACTCGGTGGAAAGCCACCTTGTTTACAGTCTCCATAGGAAGTTAAGGCGGATTGCATGAATTCTCTGATTGCGCCCTCTGGATAATTGGATGCGTCCTCAGGAATCCCAGAACAAAGGATTTTCATGCATGCTATGACTTTGTATGTCTAGTACTGACTCCTTCATCACCCTGTTTTCCCTGAGTAGACAATCCATGTAGGAATCGTGGATTTTTACCTTGGCTGTTTGTGCCTTGTTTTCTCCTTGGAGTGTGAGAATTTCACTCTGGCTAACTCCAAACTCCCCCCCAGCCCTGCTACCTCCTCACACAACTTTTTCAGTGTTGCATGGATTCCAGCAAAAGAGCACTAGCCTCTACTTCAACGGCAAGTAAATTGTCCGTGTCTGTAGATTAAACTGTTATTCTATTTTTTGTTGGGTTAGTCAGATCTTTTCATGATGGAGTATGTTGTTCCTTCATAGCGTAAAGCTGTTGGTACTCGTCGATTTCCCTCAGGATCTCCTTAGTATCCAGGTTGGCTCTTTACTGCAACCAGTTGTTTTACAAAAGGATAACAATGAGTCTTTCCCACGACGACGACAGGTGTCTGTAGTACAGCCAGCTAGCATTCGCGGAATCCACACAAAAAAATGGACCACAAACTTGCAGTCCCAGCCGTAACGGCTAACCGTGTCATGGAATCCTTAACAACAAAACTTTAGTTCTGGTTAAAATCAATTTCATTCAAATGTTTTAATATAAACAAACTGAGTGTAGACAGTACAATGTTCTGTTGTGCGCTCTGATGCTTATTTGAGCTTTTCTTGCCATAATATGGACTTGCTATTTTACCAAATAGGGCTATCTTCTGTATACCAACCCTACCTTGTCACAACACAACTGATCGGCTCAAACGCATTAAAAAGGAAAGAAATTCCACAATTTAACTTTTAAGGCACACCTGTTCATTGAAATGCATTCCAGGTGACTACCTCATGAAGCTGGTTGAGAGAATGCCAAGTGTGTGCAAAATTGTCAAGGCAAATGATGGCTACTTTGAAGAATCTCAAATATAAAACATATTTTGATTTGTTTAACACTTTTGATGATTCCATATGTGTAACGGTTTTCTTGAGTTGAAGGAGAGGCGGGCGGACCAAAACGCAGCGTGGTTATTATTCATGGTTCTTTAATAAAGAAACTATACATGAATAGACTAACAACACAAGAAATGTGAAAAAACCAAACCAGCCCTATCTGGTGCAAACACAGAGACAGGAACAATCACCCACAAAACCCAACACCAAACAGGCTACCTAAATATGGTTCCCAATCAGAGACAATGTCTAACACCTGCCTCTGATTGAGAACCATATCAGGCCAAACATAGAAATAGATAAACTAGACATGTAACATAGAATGCCCACTCAGATCACATCTTGACCAAACAAAACATAGAAACATACAAAGCAAACAGGGCGGCAGGGTAGCCTAGTGGTTAGAGCGTTGGACTAGTAACCGGAAGGTTGCAAGTTCAAACCTCCGAGCTGACAACGTACAAATCTGTCATTCTGCCCCTCAACACGCAGTTAACCCACTGTTCATAGGCCGTCATTGTAAATAAGAATTTGTTCTTAACTGACTTGCCTAGTAAAATTTTAGAAAAACTATGTTATTTCTTAGTTTCGATGTCTTCACAATTATTATACAATGTATAAAATAGTAAAAATAAAGAAAAACCCTTGAATGAGTAGGTGTACAAACTTTTAGCTGGTACTGTGTGTGTGTGTATATTTACAAAAAAGCTACAATCTGCACTATTATTTTTTTTTTTAAAGGAACCTACAATCTTCCACCCCTTCCTCGTGACTTGAACTGATAGCAACATGCAGGTGTTTGCCAACTTCATTCCAAAAAATTCTGATGTTTGATTGCTTTACACGTTGCTTTACACTTTACCCCAAGTCCCCCAGTCACAAGGGAGCTGGGGAAGTGGGGATGTGAGGGATCCTTGAGGCAAAACAAGCCATAATCCCTTGCCACCAGAATGAAAACAGGCAAAGCACTAGTTATTAATGATTAGTAGATAACAGTAATGTATAAATTAAAAGGATAATCCTTGAGTCTGGAACAGAGCAATAAAAGAGCTTAATACGCAGTGAAATAAAAAATAATCAAAAAAGTTAAAGACAGAGCTTTGGAGTTTTTTAAAAGTTAGGTTGAGGGTATTGAGGAGCCAATGTGTGTGTGTGTGTGTGTGTGTGTGTGTGTGTATTTATGAGTTGAAATTAAAATTAAATTTCCCAAACAATGTAGAACTTGAATTTGAGTGAGAGGAAGTAGAATTTAATTCAGTGCAATTAAATAGAACATGAGTTTAATTGAACCTGACAGTTCACACTTCCAGATATCAGTTAGCTTGTCAATGCTATCGGCAGAGTCCCGGAACATATTCCAGTCAGTGCTAGCAAAGCAGTCTTGTAGCATAGCCTCCGATTCGGAGGACCATTTCTTGACGGAGCGTGTCAGGGGTACTTCCTGGTTGGACTTCTGCTTGTAGACAGGAAGCAGGAGTATAGATAGAGTCATGGTCTGATTTGCCGAAAGGGGGACAGAGAAGGGCCTTGTTTACCTGATTGTGGGTAGAGTGGTCTAGAACATTATCACCCTTAGGGAAGAAGGAGACAAGTTGATGGAAGTTGGGCATCACATGTCTTAATGACGCAGAATTAAAATAACTGGCAACAAGAAGAGCAGCCTCATTGGGTGCATGATTTCGTGCTTGTATATAGCCTCGTACAGTTCGTTAAGTGCCCTGAGGTGGAATATATACAGCAGTCATGATAACAGCTGAAAACTCGAGACGTAGAAGGGTCGGCATTTGACCATCAGCCAGGTGAACAATGGGTCGAGACTTCCACTGCGCGCGTGTTAGTCAGCACGCCATTTGCTGTTGATGAAGAGGCATACCCCTCCCCCTCTTGATTTCCCTGATTCCAATGTCCTGTACACGCAGTGAATGGAGAATACATCGAGATGGATAGCCATGGGGGGGGTGTCTTGTCCAAAAGCCATGTTTCAGAAAAGCAGAGAATATTGCAGTTATGAGAGTCCCGTTGATAGCAAAGCGATCGAAGGTCATCTATCTTATTATCAAGTGACTTGGCCAATAGAATGGAAGGAAGATGGTTGTTATTGTTGAAAAAAATAACATTTAAAAATTGCAGAACGCAAGGAAGAGGTGTCAGGTTCTCCCTTCGACCTTAATCTCAGCAGGACTCCTCCTCTCCTGCTTCTGTAATGCCGGCGGTTCCTCTTGGGAAGCCTGAAAATTGGTTTGGAATTACACAAAGAGCCCAGGGCAGTTGAAGTTGAAGCTGGAACTAATGTTAATAACTGCCGAGCTGATGTTCAAAAGTTCTTGTCGATCATAAGAAATTATATTGGATACATTTTCTTTAAAAAAAAGTTAAGATCAATGTCACAAAATAGCAAGGTTGAGTCGGAGTTCGCAAGACAGCAGCCATACAGTACGGTGCCATCTATCAAAAATATTTGCATTTGAATTTCATTGAATTTCACTGAATTAAATCTTCTTTTTTTTTCAATCAAATTTGAATTCCAATACTGTATCTTGTTAACTGCTTAAATTCAAATTCAATTCAAATTCAATAATTTTATTGGAATTTCTGAGGCATTCTCAATTCAATTCTGAATTGAGCACAACCCTGGTGTGTGTGTGAGCATGTGCGTGTGTTTGTGCGTGTGTATGCATGCATGTATTTGTGTGTGTGTGCATGCCCGCGCACCTGTATTTTCTTCTGTGTAACCAAGCCTTTATCAAAGTCAGGTGTCCTCTTTGATTGTCAAGTAGCTGTGATTTGCATGACATGTCAAGGCTCTCCACAAACATGAAATGGAGCATAAAACATTCAGTCTCAATGTCTATGGTGGATAGAGTAAATTAGGAATGCTGCTATGCCAACCACTTCCTAGCCCCAACAAGTTGTCTGTTTATAATCATTATCCAATCCTCAATTTATAACCCCATTTTACCCTGATATGATCTTTGCTGTCCATGACAACAGAGCTATGGAAACACTGAATTAGTGCATTTCAATACTTGTGCCTCCCCCTCCTCGTCTCCTCTCTTTCATCTACACTATTGTGATCACATAGGCATTATTAAAGCAATATGAAGAATACCTACCAGGAATTTACCTGAATTTTAACTTTAAATTGAGTGAAGATGGAGGAAAGGAGGTGAGGAAAGGAAACCACTTTAGAGAACTGAGATGCATCCAAGCTTCAGATGGGTCAGAGACATTTCTTTCTCCTAACATCAAAACAACAGAGGTCTGATGACAACATGGGGTTGGTCAATGGGGTTGTTGAAGACGAGAGTGGCGGCGTGTCTGTGATTGAAATAGCCTCATAGGACCTCTGTAAACACAGCTGACACTAAAGACAGTTTGACTTTACAGACCAGTGGCCATCAGAGCCACAGCCCACCTGCAATCCATCACAAACACACCACAACAATGCATCAACAGCCAGAGAGTGTATTGAAAAGCATATAGCCAGTAGTGACGGAGAGAGAAAATCTGCCCTCACATTTCTACTCGTCATCACACGCAGGCACACAAGCACACACACTCTGCAGACACTGTCTGCATTCGGCATATAGCTCCAAATGTAAACAGCCATGCGTAGGTTGTGTGTGTCTGAGTATACAGTGTGTTTCTGAGTATATACTGTAGTGTGTGTCTGAGTATACAGTGTGTATACAGTATACTGAGGAAGTACAGTTCCCGCTCAGCCCAGTCAAAACTGTTCGCTGCTCTGGCCCCCCAATGGTGGAACAAACTCCCTCACGACGCCAGGACAGCGGAGTCAATCACCACCTTCCGGAGACACCTGAAACCCCACCTCTTTAAGGAATACCTAGGATAGGATAAAGTAATCCCTCTCACCCCCCCCTCCCCCTGAAAAGATTTAGATGCACTACTGTTCCACTGGAGGTCATAAGGTGAATGCACCAATTTGTAAGTCGCTCTGGATAAGAGCGTCTGCTAAATGACTTAAATGTAAATGTAAATGTGTCTGAGTATACAGTGTGTCTGAGTATACATTGTGTCTGAGTATACAGTGTGTGTCTGAGTATACAGTGTGTGTCTGAGTATACAGTGTGTTTCTGAGTATACAGTGTGTGTCTGAGTATACAGTGTGTGTCTGAGTATACAGTGTGTCTGAGTATACAGTGTGTGTCTGAGTATACAGTGTGTGTCTGAGTATACAGTGTGTGTCTGAGTATACAGTGTGTGTCTGAGTATACAGTGTGTTGCTGAGTATACAGTGTGTGTCTGAGTATACAGTGTGTGTCTGAGTATACAGTGTGTGTCTGAGTATACAGTGTGTCTGAGTATACAGTGTGTTTCTGAGTATACAGTGTGTGTCTGAGTATACAGTGTGTTGCTGAGTATACAGTGTGTGTCTGAGTATACAGTGTGTGTCTGAGTATACAGTGTGTTTCTGAGTATACAGTGTGTGTCTGAGTATACAGTGTGTTTCTGAGTATACAGTGTGTGTCTGCGTATACAGTGTGTTTCTGAGTATACAGTGTGTGTCTGAGTATACAGTGTGTGTCTGAGTATACAGTGTGTGTCTGAGTATACAGTGTGTGTCTGAGTATACAGTGTGTTTCTGAGTATACAGTGTGTGTCTGAGTATACAGTGTGTTTCTGAGTATACAGTGTGTGTCTGAGTATACAGTGTGTGTCTGAGTATACAGTGTGTTTCTGAGTATACAGTGTGTTTCTGAGTATACAGTGTGTGTCTGAGTGTACAGTGTGTCTGAGTACACAGTGTGTCTGAGTATACAGTGTGTGTCTGAGTATACAGTGTGTCTGAGTATACAGTATATATTCTACTCGGTTCCCCTTCTGCCGTCGCTGTGCTATTTTTACCCTCTCATAATTCCAGGGACAGGAGCACCAGATAATTACTGATGTTTCAGAGCCTGTGGACCAACGCTGCAATAACAGCACCCTTCGCTGCTAGAACACTAACCAGCCAGCCAGGCACTCAGAGAGAAACCACCAGCGGCACTCTATTCTCTCTCTGTCTGTGTCTATACACACTACTCCTGTACTGGAACAAAATGAAAAGACTAGGCTGCTACAGTACTAGCTCTGGATCACCTCACCCCATGCTCCCCTCTGTTCCACTCTATGTTCCCCTCTACTCACCCCAATGGTTCCCTCTGCTTCTCTCTGCTCACCCCATCCCCCCCCTCCCCCTATGTTCCTCTCTGCTCACCCGAATGGTTCCCCACTCTGTTCCCCTCTCTGTTTCCCTCCCTGTTTCCCTCTGTTCCCCTCTGTTTCCCTCTGTTCCCCTCTGTTCCCCTCTGCTCACCCCATTTCCCCCCTGTCTGTTCCACTCTCTCTTCCCCTCTCTGTTACCTTCTGCTCACCCCATGCCTCTCTGTCTCCCTCTGTTCTGACATGGCTAAAAGACCAAAGACATGACAGTGATCCTTTCCTGAGGAGTAGGTGACCTGGGATGGACGACCATGCGTCACTCTACAGAGACATTATGTATGGTGCTTGGTTTTCTGCATGAAGATATAGCCATGGTTTTAGGAACATTGTTTTGATGTTGTCAGCTATTGTTTTCTGTGAAATTGCCATTTCCAGTGGGTGTGGTCTGTTTTCCATTGGAGCACATTGGCTGGATGTAAAAATAGATCTCAAAGGTTTCCAGGAGCACCGAGGAGGTATGCCTGCAAATTGCTATCGTGATCACTCTGTTGTTGCACAGAATTGTATTTTCCTGCACAGCAGACAATGCAATCTTGTAGTGTATTCAAGGTTTTAAAAGTCTTCTAAAGTTTGCAATTTCATATTAAAAATGTCAGACTTGATTTGCCCTAATGAACATTTCCTGTTGCTGCAGGATTATTTTCCTGCTGTGAGAAATGAATCAAATGAAGATAGGACACCTGTTTAGATGAATAACATTCACCTCTACAAGAGATTATACAAGGACATAAAATGCAGGAATAAGACATTTGCAGCAGATGTCACACTGCTTGCTTAACAGTATAGCTTCCTTCCTAACTCACAAGTCCTTACCAGTCGTTGATCTTGGATCCTGCCAACACACTTGACCACCCTCTTGACAACATCTTAGCCAGCTGTGCTACAGAAAAGCTAGCAATTCGATGGCACTGGTTGAGACATTTCAGGTTGAGTCGTGAGGTTACCAACCCTACTTTAGTCCAACTTCATTCCATCCCACATGGTTTCATTGACTGCACTTGGTTGAATGTGTAACTCTTAAGGTTCTTTCCTTCATTGAGAATCCAACAACTAGAATCCAATCTAAAGTGTGTTTTAACTGCTTAGATCCATCTCTGTCTGTCTGTCTGTCTGTCTGTCTGTCTGTCTGTCTGTCTGTCTGTCTGTCTGTCTGTCTGTCTGTCTGTCTGTCTGTCTGTCTGTCTGTCTGTCTGTCTGTCTGCTGAGCGAGAGGAGAAGCTCCCGGGTACAGCTGGCCTCCATGGCACACAGCCGACGGGAAATTAACTGAGTGTGTCCCATATTTCTCTCCTCCACTGACATGAGTCTGCACCCACCATCCGCCACACACACACACACACCCTAAATGCAACGCGGAGCAGTGCAACTCATCAGACCTCATAACGTGGCTTGGCACTTTTACTGTACAGAGAGGACAACACTACTACTGTACTGCCATCACTTCCTGCAGCTGCTCCCAAACTGAGGGGATAATACATAGGAAAATAACCTGTAAGAATGACAGACATCAGGCACTCTAGTGCAGACATACTCAATCAATTGCCCCTTTTAAGACAAGGTCTGGTCAAATAAATAGCTAAGCTGACTAAAAAACATATAATATACCATATTTTACAGTGAAAGGCATTGCACTGAGACCAATGAATAAATAAACCATCTCCAATAATGGTGGATGTTTAAAATGACTTCATTTCAAAATCGGTTGTTTTGGTATCGATCCTGATTCGAAAGCAATTATAGCTGGTATTTTTTTTATCTCATCGTTTTAGTCTATAGTGGAGCATCGCAAATCAAATCCAATTTGATTTGTCACATGCGCCGAATACAACCTTAACGTGAAATTCTTCCTTACAAGCCCTTAACTAACAATACAGTTCAAGTAAAATAGAATTAAGAAAATATTTACAAAATTAACTAAAGTGAAATAAATTATACAAATAAAAAAATGGAAAAGTAACACAAGAAAATCTGCAACATTTCCAGACATTGTACACTCATCAAACAGGCATAGCTGCGGGAAGTAGTTTGGCAGCGGGGACACTGCAATTTTTTTGCCGAAGTAGTACTTATGTTCATTTCCTGAGAGCCTGATGATGATGAGATGCTGGGGGGGGGTGGAGAAAAATGTTTTGCCAGCGCTGTAAAGGCCCAGTGCACTACTTTTGTGATATTTTTAACTAAATGTAATTGAGTGTTTACCAGCATTTGTAAATTGAGTGTGATAATCATCTGTACAAATCAATTCATCTGATAATACTTGCTTGATATAAGTTTTCCAGTTTCTTAGAATACTTCATTTTTGAAATGAAGACTGAAATGGTCTATTCATTCCTTTTCCATTTTAGTAGATGCTCTTATCTAGAGCCACTTACAGTAGTGAGTGTATACATTTTTGTACTAGTCCCCTGTGGGAATTAAACCCACAACCCTGGTGTTGCAATCACCATGCTCTACCAACTGAGCCACATCACCATATCACATGATAACAAACCACTTGATGCTTCAATGTACTCAATTATTGTATTGTTTTTCTTCATGGTGATGGAAAGTCTACAGGTACAACCCTAGATGACCAGCCTATGTACAATACAGTAATGTACATTTACATTAAATGGTATGTAACGATAGTAAATTAATACTGCATAAAGTTGTTGTTTTTCATGTTATTTGATCAAGAAAAATATTTTATTTGCTGTGGATATTTTGTGTCTTTGCCCATAACTTTGCACCTTTTGATGTAAATATTTAAGGACAGGGTTTTGTTCTTTCTGGATTCCATAAGAATGACAATCTCAGAGAAAGGGACAGGGCAACAACTCTTACAATTCCAGCAAGTGAATCCTGCAAGATAGTGTTCTTAATTATACAATTACATTTTTGCCAAAGCTTCTATGCTGAAAAAGATTTGGGCCCCGCTCTACAGACATCTCCATAGGTCCGCTAATACTAGTAAAGGCCCAGTGCACTACTTTTGTGAGAAAAGGTTTTTTATTAAAATGTTTAGGGGGTGCTGAAGTACCCTCAGCACCCATACTTATTGCGGCTATGCAAACGGGGGATTTCTGGGCGTGAGTAGTTTATAATCAGAAACAGTTGGCTATATAATTTTAGGCTGGGTTGTGCAAGGGGCCCCTGGCAGCAGGCTTGGTACATCGTAACATAAGGCTAATGTGTTTTAATCGCCCGCCAGACAGCAGGGCAAATGACAAACACTAATATTCTATCTGTAATATAATATTCTGACTGTTTGACTAAGGGAAATGTTACAGCCGTTTAAATACAAATACCACTCATCAGTAGTATTCTGCATCTATGAGAGCCAGAAGAGGCTGGGAAGTGGCATGGTGGGGACCGCAGCCAGGGATTTGCTTGCGAGGTCCTGGTGCTTGAAGTTTACTGAATCAAAGAGACCGATAGAAGGGCTCTGAATGTCCGAGTTTACATTTACAAGATGAAGACTTTAAATTTGATCACTGGCAATTAGGGGAAATTCCATCTAAAAAGGTCAGCATCCACATCAACACTCCTCATACTGAATGAGGAAATACTGTAACTGTTCTTTGCTGCTTTAGGCTCCAGTATTAAATGCTTTAAATCAACTGAAATCTCCACAAATTCTCCAACTTTTATAAGTTATTCTGCTGAGTGCTAACATTCTTGGCTAAAAAGAAGGTAATGCAAGAGAAATCTAAATCCAAAGCTATTATCTGAGATTTTCACTACTAAATTGAACAGAAGCTATTGATAGAATGTTGACACGCGTAAAGACCAGCTATTGCTTCCAGTCAACGAAACCCTTTAATGGCCACTCAGTGGAATGCCTAGTAAACACCTGTTCAATCATTTTCTCACTCATTACTTCAATTTGCTTTTACAGTGTACCAGAAAAAAGCAGGGAAGGGCACACCATAACAAAACAGTTTGCTACAGAAAATGCTAATCTGTGTTCTAACTGGACAAGTTAAGGTAGTACCTCCCCCACTGTTTAAAATATGTTTTCTCACTAGCCTAGCTTTTCCCAGCACTGCATTGCTGTGAAGTCATGCCATGGCATATGAGGTGTTGTCAGGGTCCGTTTTTGCACCTTTGAGGCCTAAGGGTGGGAGTCCTACTGCCTCATAAGACCACCAGGCCCGTATGGATGGGCGGTGGGTCCTTACAGCTCCCTGATGGACAGGTGGTGTATCTACAGCCCCCTGGTGGATGGGTGGTGTATCTACAGCTCCCTGGTGGATGGGTGGCGTATCTACAGCCCCCTGATGGATGGGTGGTGTATCTACAGGTCCCCGATGGATGGGTGGTGTATCTACAGCTCCCTGATGGATGGGTGGTGTATCTACAGCTCCCTGATGGATGGGTGGTGTATCTACAGCCCCCTGGTGGATGGGTGGTGTATCTACAGCTCCCTGATGGATGGGTGGTGTATCTACAGCCCCCTGATGGATGGGTGGTGTATCTACAGCTCCCCGATGGATGGGTGGTGTATCTACAGCTCCCTGATGGATGGGTGGTGTATCTACAGCTCCCTGATGGATGGGTGGTGTATCTACAGCCCCCTGGTGGATGGGTGGTGTATCTACAGCTCCCTGATGGATGGGTGGTGTATCTACAGCCCCCTGATGGATGGGTGGTGTATCTACAGCTCCCCGATGGATGGGTGGTGTATCTACAGCTCCCTGATGGATGGGTGGTGTATCTACAGCACCCTGATGGATTGGTGGTGTATCTACAGCCCCCTGATGGATGGGTGGTGTATCTACAGGTCCCCGATGGATGGGTGGTGTATCTACAGCTCCCTGATGGATGGGTGGTGTATCTACAGCTCCCTGATGGATGGGTGGTGAAACTACAGCCCCCTGGTGGATGGGTGGTGTATCTACAGCTCCCTGATGGATGGGTGGTGTATCTACAGCCCCCTGATGGATGGGTGGTGTATCTACAGCTCCCTGATGGATGGGTGGTGTATCTACAGCCCCCTGATGGATGGGTGGTGTATCTACAGCTCCCTGATGGATGGGTGGTGTATCTACAGCACCCTGATGGATTGGTGGTGTATCTACAGCCCCCTGATGGATGGGTGGTGTATCTACAGGTCCCCGATGGATGGGTGGTGTATCTACAGCTCCCTGATGGATGGGTGGTGTATCTACAGCACCCTGATGGATTGCTGGTGTATCTACAGCCCCCTGATGGATGGGTGGTGTATCTTCAGCTCCCTGATGGATGGGTGGTGTATCTACAGCTCCCTGATGGATGGGTGGTGTATCTACAGCACCCCGATGGATGGGTGGTGTATCTACATCACCCTAATGGATGGGCGGTGGTGGGTGGGACTGGGTTCTCTACAAAGAACCAGGTGGCCGTACAGAAGGGGGCTCTTGGATGGGAGGGTGTAACACAGCGAGACTGGAGGGGAGGAGGACATTGTGAAGCTGGCTGAGGAAGCCGAGCAGAGTGCTTCTCACCCCCTGGTACAAGCTGAGGCCCTTCATCCTGCCAAACGCAGGCCTTAGGCAATGTGGGACTTCCTCCATGTCTGGGAGGGACGAGAGCGACTTTGATTGTTATGAAACTCGATCTTGAGGCATTTTAAAGGCCCTGTACTTTACTGTACTTATGTTCATGGACTGAGAGCCTGATGATGAGATGCTGGTCGGAAACTATTTATAGCCTCTCAGTCCAAATTTTCTTTCCAACTTAATAGATTGAGCCTATAGGCTATGCATTCAAAATGACAAGAAATTGACTTTCACATACATGTCAGGGACAAGACAAGACGTTAAACATTTCACACCTTCCAGACAAGTGGAGGAAATTGGTGTGGTAAATGAGATGAGGGGTGGCGGGGGGTCAAGGAGCTTGGAGTGAAAATCCTCTTTAAAGGGTCTGGAGCAACTATCTTCAGTGACAAGCCCGAAAGAGGCCAGCCTTAACCTGGCCAATTAAGAGAGACCTGTCTGTATCAGCCAAAGAGACCACACACACGCGCACACACACACACACACACACACACACACACACACACACACACACACACACACACACACACACACACACACACACACACACACACACACACACACACACACACACACACACACACACACACATACACACACATACACTACATCAGAAAGCAGAGCAGTGACTGCCGCTTCCGTTGCACCACACAGCAGCACGTTGGGAGTCTGACAGACAGATGATGAGATCAGTACCCAATATTATATTCCAACTGGCACTCTGCACCGCATCCATGGCTCAGGGCCCATATTGATGTGCGGCTGTTTGGTAGACTATGTGCAGCTAGATGGAACTTCAAATTACAGCACTGAATAAAGTGTAAATATTATGGAAACAGTATGGTAACAAGTTATAGTTACTCACAATCACATCTATGTACTGGCTTATGCCCTACGTTTATGCCATTGTCAACATTACTGCGACAAAAAATAATTATTCTGATAAAAGTCTATTATTAGTATGTGTTTATTATGTTAGTTTTTGAAATATAGCAAACAATTAAGGAACCTCATTGCCCTAATCACAGAAAAATTCACACACACATTTTCCAATAATTTTGACCAAGGAAGACAATTATCAGCCCTATAACTCAATTAAGATAGTGAAATAGTCAATAGTGATGTATTCTCTATCTTAAAGTTCTGTATAAGTTTAGAGTCAAGCAATTTAGATTAGCAAGACCCCAACACAGTCAGGGAAATGGTTTGAACAGATAACACTAAACACATCGGCCCAGAGAAGACATGGCATTGGACAATACCGATACCAGCCAGTTACTGGGAGAACTGACATACAGGATCTTGTAAACAACATGTAACACCCTAGTAGTGTAGATAGCTGCCATTGAAAAGCATGTTAGAGCTCTGAAAACGGGAACATCTAGCCTGAATAATGACTGATCTTTACCAAAAATCTATTGATTATTATTATTTAAAGAAAATCTTTAGAAATGGTTAATGACGGGTGTGGGCTATAAAGAATCAAGACCCTGTTTACCATTGGAAAGAAGACATTCTGTACTGTATATGTGCAGAATATTCCAAGTGTCAACAACACAAGATTGTTTATGAAAAAATGTCCAACGTGTAATCCTAATGAATCACCAGCAGTCGTGTCACCTACTGTAACACCGCCCAACAAAACAGATGCTGTCTTCACATTGTCACTACTCATTCCCTGCTCTGCATGACACATGTGAATGAGTTCAAATCTTCCATCATTATCCCCTGAAATGAGCGTTGGCACATCACCGTGAGAAGATTTGAAATACCACTCAGCAGAGCTAGCAGATAATAAAGCAACAAGACAATTATCTCCTTTAATTTATATACAGTGGAGTGATCTCTCTCCGGCGTGTTGGACCTGACTCAGTATGGAGAGAGAAAAGTGGAGAGAGGAAGAGGAAGAGAGAGAGAGAGGGGTGAGAACGATTGAGAGAGGGGGATAGAGAGATATAGAGAGAGGGAATGGGAGAGAGACATTGACTTGTCAGCATTGCAGCGAACCTTCCCACGGCCATGATCGATGTGGGTTGGAGGGGAGATGAGAGCAGCACCTCTTCCATTCTGGACATTCTTTAGTCAGCTGATGAAGGAGCTAATACTGTAGTCTGTGGTAAATAAGAGGATATTTTTATCTTCCAAATTGACTTACAGTTCATAGTGACACATTTATTCACTATAGGTGGCTCATGCAAGATTCAAACGGACAACCCTGGTGCTGCTAGCACTGGAACCAATACGTAGGTCTCCCACAAATTGGGTAAGAATAGCCTTGACTTCACTGTATTATGGCCAACTGAGAACTGCTTGTAGCAGAGAATTGGGCATGATAAGAGTAAATATAAAGAGTAACGTTATGTGATTACACAGTGTCTGGAGGAACATGATGCATACCCATTCCTTCAGAGACGATCCCTTCTGAGTAGAACACTCCAAACGGCTTGTTCCTCAATAACTGTTCAGCGGCGCTAAAGGGTCTTCAAAAAGCAGTGCAACCCTGTGGTTGTGAGACGTAGAGTCTCTAATAGGCTCTATCTACTGGAAGATAGGACAGAGAGAGGAGCGTGTAGAGCAGCCTTTACTAAGGAGAGAGATTCCACTGGGTCGCCCTGAACATTCCTAAGGTACATTCATTATATGAACCGCTGCGTTTGGTTCAACTTTCAAGGCAAAGAGGATAAGTGCTGCACTACATTATCGTAGTAATCACTATATTCTCAGGCAGCCCAAATGTCATTGTAATAGCGATTCATTATTCAATAGCCCAGTTTTACTTCAATACACACGGAAATTGAGTGTTTTATTGACAAATGAAGGTGGTGCACAGTGGTCTAATTGGGCCTAATGTGGTTATACATGTAGTTCTGAAGACTATGATTTGGTAAACATGCCTTCTTCTTTCTCTGTGTTAGACTCATTTTGCATTCAGTAAACTGAGTGACTGATTCAGAAAGAACAGTTTGCACACAAAAAAAGGAAGCACAATTAATTTTGCCCACATCCATAATAATTAATAAGTGATCATATTCTGAGAACATTTACATTCTCTGGTGAAAACAGAGAGGGAGCAAGCCAAGTGGAGTCTCTATGGTTATGTTTGTAAATTCAATCTGGAGTGCAAGCGTGTGCTCAGAGTGTGCTCTGAGCGTTCATAAATTCAGAGCATTGTCAGATCGTGAATTCAGAGCGTTTCGCTCTCGGAACATTCAGAGTGCTCACTGGACGCTCTGGCCAAGAAGTAGGGCTGATCTGATCTGACCTCACAACGCCAGTCATGCACCCAAGCTAACTGGCTAACGTTGGCTAGCTTGCTAGCTACTTTCAGAAACAAAGGAGAGAACACCTCGCTCTGACCATTTTACTCGCCCCTTGCAGAGCTTGTTAGGCTGTTTTCATGTTATCCAGAGCATTGGTGACTGTAACTGTGCTGCTGGCATTAATTTAATTACGCTTGAAGTTTACCGACACCGGCCATATTCAACAGTGTTTTGTGTTTTTAAATTCAGCAGTAATTCTGTGCTCTGACACTCAGACTAGAATGCTCAGACACTTGGAGATAAGCGGCAACACAGAACCCAAAAACTCAATGGAAAACAGATGAGTCACCACACTATCTCCTTCTTCACAGGTAAAAACAACATATTCCAGTTGAAGGATATTATAATAGCAGATAACAAGACTGTTGTCCCGCCTGTACTTAGTTCTATTTAACTCATGGGGAGACAACACAAGTCTTCAGGTCTCAGACAGGCAAGGTGAGTCATAATGCGAGCGTGGTTCTGTACACCATACACTAGTCCATCTCTGGTAATAACCTGAGGCCTGATCGTGATTCTACACACACACACACACACACACACACACACACACACACACACACACACACACACACACACACTGACTGAACCACTGACATCCTGAAGGGGGATTCTCACTAGTATTCATTCTGATGTACAAACCAACGAACGGACAATATATACCGTAACCATTTGTAACATAATGCAGTGGCTGCCTGTAAAGTGTTATGGGTTTGACCATGCAGACAGATATCCCCATCAAGTGTCCACACTGTGACAGCAGATCTAGAAAGAGCACCTTGATAGGGACGGCAGAAACAAACTGGTTACCATACTCTCTTAATTCAAAGACGTGCTGTGGTTTGAGGGGCTCCAAGTCTCCTGTGAAGCCATTATTTCATATCCTCCAGTTTCAGTCATAATGAGTCTCGGGGGAGGGCTGGCTAATAAGAAGCATCGTCTTCCACCGAACACAAAGGGAGACCGGAAGAAGGTTTCAATAAAATGGAACTTGTTGCAGTTGTCCTGCTGTGAATCGATCACATAGAGGATGATAGAGGATAGAAGGGCCTAACATTTTTAAACCTTTTTATAAGGAAAATGCTGAAATATCCATACATGACAAGGCACATATCTGAGGTAGCTTAAGCCTATATGTCAGTCATGAAATGCACATGGTTGAGTATAATGTAAATAAGGCAATCTATTTAGCCTTAACACAGTCTGGAGCAGTTAATTTAATTTACACTTGACAATTATGTTCATTACCGTGAGTCTTGTACACTAAATGAAGAAGCTTGAATGGTTTGAATTCAGGGATGTACCAGGCATTCTGATGGATGGAACTTTATCGAATAGAAATCCAAAATTGATTGAGTTTGCCACTGGAATTCAGTGAATACGTTTAAGATGCAGTTTAATTGCCATAACCAATCATATTACAATCATCAAATCAAATCAAATTGTATTGGTCACTGAGCGATGGCCGAGCGGCATAGGAAAGATGCAATAAATGGTATAACATACAGTATATACATATGAGATGAGTAATGTAAACATTGTTAAAGTGGCATTATTTAAAGTGACTAGTGGTCCATTTATTAAAGTGTTCAATGATTTGAGTCTGTATGTAGGCAGCAGCCTCTCTGAATTAGTGATTGCTGTTTAACAGTCTGATGGGCTTGAGATAGAAGCTGTTTTTCAGTCTGTGCATGCTCTGAGAACCGGGGAGTGGGAGGGCCTTGTATGCATCGCGAAAGTTAGAGTAGCAGTGGTCCAGTGTATTGTCCGCGCGAGTGCTGTAATCGATATGTTTATAGAATTTAGGTAGCCTTGTTCTCAAATTTGCTTTGTTAAAATCCCCAGACACAATAAATGCAGCCTCAGGATATATGGGTTCCAGTTTACATAGAGTCCAGTGAAGTTCCTTGAGGGCCGTCGTGGTATCTGCTTGAGGGGGGATATACACAGCTGTGACAATAACTGACAATAATTCTCTTGGGAGATAATATAATAATAAGGCATTTGATTGTAAGGAATTCTAGGTCAGGTGAACAGAAGGACTTGAGTTCCTGTATGTTGTTATGATTACCCCATGAGTCGTTAATCATGAAGCATGCACCCCCGCCCTTCTTCTTCCCAGAGAGATGTTTATTTCTGTCGCCACGATGTGTGTAGAAACCCGGTGGCTGTACCGACTCCGACAACATATCCCGAGAGAGCAATCTCTCTGATACAATCTCTGTCTCTCTGGAAGGCAACCCTTGCCATAATTTTGTCCACCTTGTTGTCTAGATACTGGACATTGGCAAGTAATATACTCGGAAGCGGTGGGTGGTGTGCACGCATTCGAAGTCTGACCAGGAGGCCGCTCCGTCTACCTCTTCTGCGGCGAAGTTGTTTTGGGTCAGCCTCTGGGATTAGATCCAATGTCCTGGGTGGTGGTCTGAACAAAGGATCCGATTTGGGAAAGTCATATTCCTGGTCGTAATGTTGGTAAGCTGACGTCACTTTTATATCCAATAGTTCTTCCCGGCTGTATGTAATAACACAAGATTTTCAGGGCTAACAATGTACCGTCTCTGTCAGCGCCATCTTGCTAACCAGACATCATCGGCTACTACTGCTTTTGGAGTATGTTGAGGCTGACATTATGCTATACTCTGTTGGACTCAAGAGCTCTTATCAATGTACCTTATGCACCATTTATATACTTTGGATTTAATTCAAATGTATACAAAATAACAGAGTGAAATGTTGAGGGACCATGAACCAAAACAATGGATGCCCCTTTGTCCTTTCACTGGTATCTCTGGAGGATAGAATGAACAATGAAAGCAGTGGGGGAAAAATCCAAGTATTCCACTAGTCCAATGCCTTGGACCTAGACTATTGAATCACATTTTCAAAGTACAAAATGTCGTCCGATTTCAGGCCCAACACACTCAAAAAGTGGTTCCTTCGTATTTCAAATGTTTTTCAAACCTGCATGTCTGTCAATAGTGAATGGACCAAGCCTCATTGTGCTGTGAAACATTTATCAATAAATAGACTACAGCTGTATCGTAACTGTCACTCGAGGACAATGTGAATTGAAAGGACCATGTACAGTTCAGTATGGCCTTAGAATCTACACAATAAAGGAAAGTTACCAGACAGTAGGGAACCTACTGAATATACCTAGAAATCTTACATGCTGTGAAAAAAAGAGTGGCAATTTAAGTATTCCCAGTGTTGCCCAATCTGCTGCTTTTGATAATACCAGATGAGACACTGCCATGGCAACAGAACAGACTGGCCCGTGGTAGCATGGGAAGATACTGCAATTCAGATGTGAGAAAAAAACACCTTGAACAAATCTGAATTCATGAAAATCCAACATGCCACTCATCCAACATTCCACTTTACTTTGCACGAAATACCTTGAATGTTTACATATACAATGGCTATGAAGGGGTTCGGGGTACAGCAGCACATGAAGGTACATGTGTAGCCTACATATGCATCTAAAGCTCTGCAGTACATTGTGGTTTATACAGGTTATACTTTCTTTACATGATTGTTTGGTTAGAAGATTTCAGAATTATACTCTCAGCTGATGATGCCAGGTGATTTGTTTAGTTAAAGTTGAATAAGAAATGTGGTCAATAGATGATGGATTAAATGATGGATTACATGCTTTGCTGTTCACTGACTGATGATAATTTTGTCTCAGCTGATTGGAGGTCATAATGAATTATTCTCTGGGAGCAAATCTTTAATATTTTCTGTGACGTGTGTGTGTGTGTGTGTGTGTGTGTGTGTGTGTGTGTGTGTGTGTGTGTGTGTGTGTGTGTGTGTGTGTGTGTGTGTGGAGGGGTGTGTGTGTGTGTGTGGAGGGGTGTGTGTGTGTGGATATAACATTTTGGTTCCATTATTAGACTCCACTAATGATGTCAGTCAAGTTCTTTGTTTTATTGGTATTTCATTCATTTGTTTTCTTGATGCCCAGAAATTAAATCTATGAGAATAAACACAATCTTAATCCCCCAAAATAAATAACAATCTCTCTCCATTTTCCAAACTACGTCTATCACATTTTAAAGATGTCGGAGGAGACCCAAACTAAATATTTAAATGCAGTTGATAATAAAATGAGTTTCCTTTGTATAGTTTGGTTGCCTCTCCCATAAATTGTTGCTGCAATGTGGTTTCAGTAGTAAAAGCCTACTGTCAGTAGGCCATAAGGTTATCTAAGGGGACAAAAACACTCACATGGAAACATTGTATTGGTCTGTTAACCTCGTGCACACAAACATCGACTGGATATACAGTGTATGACCTCATGCTCTCGTCACACTCTAGTGCGTCTCGCTTCATCTAACAGCTCTAGTGTCTGTCACCTAACAGTGTGCTCTTTGACTGCATGGTGCCTGCTGTTGCTGCGACTGCATTTGTAATTCACTTTGAAAGCCTTCTCAGTTACAGTTGTTGTACAAACCTCGACTCCACAGAGTTCCATTGGTGTAACAGAATCATAGGATGGAACACAGTAAGCTTGCTGACGTTACAAAACAGCATTGCAAGTTATACAATGTGCCATGCGTATCACCCCAGGGCATGATAAAAAGAGCAGGGAAGGCCTGGAACAAATATTCAATTATTACCAAATTAATTATCATTTAAAAACCACAATAGTACTGAGCAGGGATTCTTGTGGGAGAACTCAGAGGCAAGAATGCATGACAGAGCACGTTTAGTCAGTCGGTACCCAGAACAAACTAAATTCATTTTAGGGGTGAACAAATGTTAATTGAGCCAGTGAAAAGCTAGAAACACACACACACACCAATCTCTCTCTCTCTCTCTGAGATTAATTTCATAAAGCAAAAAGAATTCAAACTTCAAGCTATCTCATGTCTAGAAGATGAAAATGCACGATCCACAAATTCAAAATAACTTTGAAACTTGCATCCAGTTCTTAGGCAAAAACCAACGCCACATCAGAACCCTATTTGTTGAGATGTTGGTGGAAGAAAACATTTCCTCTGTTCCTCCAAATCTTCAGATTACACAGCTAACATATGTTTAAAAAAAAATGCTTGGTCATTGTTGTTCAAACATCTATAATCGGAAAATCTGTAGCCGGTTCTTACATGTCTTTTGATCCTTTGTCTTCTACTGTATCTCACAGCTGACAACGGGTTTTAAATAGTCATGAAATGCTAACAAAGCTGCTCACAGCATTATAATAGTCAGCATAAACAGTCAGCTAGTCAAGTGGGACAACAGAACTGGATCACATATGAACATTGACAGAATGACAGCTGGCTTTTTAAAAGATGACAAAGAAGAAAAACCCATTACCTTTATTGAAAACTCTCGGGTCTTTCTGAACCACAGTGGTGACCTAAGAGCGCACTGGTGAAAGACCAAAATTGAATCACAGCCATTCCGAGTAGGAGGCTGGAATGCCTACTTATACAGGACGAAACAACCTTTTAACAACATTATTCAGCTTCTCATTTCATGAAAATGGACCTCAGACTGGGGTAATTTCTTTCATGAATAGGACATGTGCGGTAGAACATGTTGTACAGTTATTTGGCCTCAAGCTCAGTAATCCACCATTGTGGCCATTCATAAAGATAAACCTAACTGCAGCCAATTAATTTAAATGAGTTGGGAACCGCAGCACCCCTTTTGACTACGCAAGACCGACTGCAATCAAGTCAGTGGCAGGTGAAAAAGACTTTTACTCGTTTAGTTTCCCCATGCGTGTGTTGGTCATGATGTGTGCACTGACATAATGTATTTTCAGGACTGGCCTAAGTTGCTGCTCTTAAGAGCTTCTTGCGCCAATGAGTTATTCGTTTTTCCGGGACGAATTTAAGGGGATTAATAAACATTCAGAACGTGTAGGATTGAGGCAGAATAGATTTTTAGAGTGACATTAACTTGAGCTCCACTTGTTTGGTTGCTGTAGTTTAATAGGAAAAATCATTCGCGCAAATGGAAGGGCAGACTTGGGGTGGCAGGTAGACTAGTGGTTAGAGTGTTGGGCCAGAAACTGAAAGGTTGCTGGATCAGATCCCTGAGCTGACAAGGTCATTCTGCCCCTGAACAAGGCAGTTTACCCACTGTTCCACGGTAGGCTATCACTGTAAATAAAAACTTGTTCTTAACTGACTTGCCTAGTTAAAAAAATACATGTATTTTTTATTTCACCTTTATTTAACCAGGTAGGCCAGTTGAGAACAAGTTCTCATTTACAACTGCGACCTGGCCAAGATAAAGCAAAGCAGTGGGACAAAAACAACAACACAGAGTTACACATAAACAAACGTACAGTCAATAACACAATAGAAAAGAAAAATAGAAAAATCTATGTACAGTATGTGCAAATGTAGAAGAGTAGGGAGGTAGGCAATACATAGGCCATAGAGGCGAAATAATGACAATTTAGCATTAATACTGCAGTGATAGACGTGCAGATGATTTATTTTTTTATTTTTTTAAATTTGACCTTTATTTAACCAGGCAAGTCAGTTAAGAACAAATTCTTATTTTCAATGACGGCCTAGGAACAGTGGGTTAACTGCCTGTTCAGGGGCAGAACGACAGATTTGTACCTTGTACAAGTAGAGATACTGGGGTGCAAAAGAGCAAGAGGGTAAGTAATAATATGGGGGTGAGGTAGTTGGGTGTGCTATTTACAGATTGGCTGTGCACAGGTACAGTGATCGGTAAGCTGCTCTGACAGCTGATGCTTAAAGTTAGACAGGGAGATATAAGACTCCAGCTTTAGAGATTTTTGCAATTCCTTTCAGTCATTGGCAGCAGAGAACTGGAAAGAAAGGCAGCCAAAGGAAGTATTGGTTTTGGGGTTGACCAGTGCAATATACCTGCTGGAGCGTGTACTACGGGTGGGTGTTGCTATGGTGACCAGTGAGCTGAGATAAGGCGGGGCTTTACCTAGCAAAGACTTATAGATGACCTGAAGCCAGTGGGTTTGGCGACGGATATGAAGTGAGGGCCAGCCAACGAGAGCATACAGGTTGTGGTGGTGGGTAGTATATGGGGCTTTGGTGACAAAATGGATGGCACTATGATGGACTACATCCAGTTGGCTGAGTACAGTGTTGGAGGCTAATTTGTAAATGACATTGCCGAAGTCGAGGATCGGTAGGATAGTCAGTTTTACGAGGGTATGTTTGGCAGCATGAGTGAAGAAGGCTTTGTTGAGAAATAGGAAGCCGATTCTAGATTTAATTTGGATTGGAGACACTTAATGTGAGTCTGGAAGGAGAGTTTACAGTCTAACCAGACACCTAGGCATTTGTAGCTGTACATATATTCTAAGTCAGAACCGTCCAGAGTAGCGATGCTAGACGGGCTTTATTTTTATTTAAATAAAGGTTAAATAAAAATAAAATAAAAATAGTACTTGGTTTCCCACCGACCGACTACGCCTGAGCAAGGACTAGATGCTTGTTTTACAAAAACAGAATCATTTATTCTTATTTTATGTATCAATTGCTCTCTGGAATTAAATAATCCTATAGTAGTACTGCACGCTATGGGCAAATAAAATGTATTGCGTTTTTTGAACCAAACCTTCCGATTGCGATTTTATCTGCAATTATATACCAAAACACTTGGATAGACTGTTGGAATCATATACATAATATAATCATTCTAATTTTATGGTTGGAATAGAGTGGGCACTTGGAATGCAACTTTGTTTGGCATGGCAACGAATTAAAAAGTAAACAGAGGAGATGGTTGTGACAGAGTAGGAACCAAAGTGTTGGACAGTGTTTCCCATGGGACCCTATTTAGATTGAAATTGATAGGTACATTCAGATGAAGATTTTAGAGTATTAATTGAACAAGCAATGCTGATATACTCCCCCACTGCTACCAGCCTGTAATAGAGCAATAGTTTGCTACCAAGGTTTGCCCTATCTCAGTGGATTTAGCTACCCAGCTAGCTAGCTATAGCGATTAACATTAGGCACTAACACACATTTTTAGGCACATTTCAAATCAAATCAAAGGTATTGGTCACATGCACGTGTTTAGCAGATGGTATTGTGTGTGTAGCGAAATGCCTGTGCTTCTAGCTCCATCAGTGCAGTAATATCTAACAAGTAATATCTAACAGTTTCACAACATATACCCAAAATACACGTAAATCTAAGTAAGGAATGGATTCAGAATATACATATATGTCAGAGCAGCATTGGACTAAGATACAGTGGCATAGTATAGAATACAGTATAAACATATGAGATGGGTGATGCAATATTTACACACAATTAAAGTGACTAAGATACCGTAGAATAGTATAGAGTACAGTTTACACATATGAGATGAGTAAAGCCAGACATTATTCAAGTGGCTAGTGTTTCATTTTCTTAAAGTGGCCAATGATTCCTAATCTATGTCTACAGGCAGCAGCCTCTGATGTGCTGGACGTGGTTGTTTAACAGTCAGTGGTGTAGTATACAATGCAATACAGTAAACACATACTGTGTGAGATGGGTGATGCAATATGTAAACATAATTTAATAGTGACTAAGATACCATAGAAAAGTGTGGAGTCCAGTTCATACATATGAGATGAGTAATGATAAATACGGAAACATTATTATAGTGGCTAGTAATCCATTTCTAAAAGTGGTCAGTGATTTCTAATCTATGTCTATAGGCAGTCGCCTCTGATGTGCTAGTGATGGCTGTTTAGCAGTCTGATGGCCTTGAGATAGAGGCTGTTTTTCAGTCTCTCGATCCCAGCTTTGATGCACCTGTACGGACCTCGCCTTCTGGATGATAATGGGGTGAACAGGCAGTGGCTCGGGTGGTTGATGTCCTTGATGATCTGTTTGGCCTTCCTATGGCATCGGGTGCTGTAGGTGTCCAGGAGGGTGGGTAGTTTGCCCCTGGTGATGCATTGGGCAGACCGCACCACCCTCTGGAGAGCTTTGCGGTTGTGGGTGGTGCAGTTGCCGTACCAGGAGGTGATACAGCCCGACAGGATACTCTCAATTGTGCATCTGTAAATGTTTGTGAGGGTTTTGGCTGTTGCGCCTTCTTCACCACACTGTCTGTAGGTGGACAATTTCAGTTTGTCAGTAGTGTGTACGCAGAGGAACTTAATGCTTTCCACCCTCTCCACTGCGGTCTCATCGATGTTGTCCACGATAATCTCCTTAGTTTTGTTGAAGTTGAGTGAGAGGTTATTTTCCTGGAACCACACTCCTAGAGCCCTTACCTCCTCCTTTTCCTGTAGGCTGTCTCATCATTGTCGGTAATCAAGCCTACTACTGTTGTGTCGTATGCAACATTGATGATTAAGTTGGAGGCGTGCTTGGCCACGCAGTCATGGGTGAACAGGGAGTACAGGAGGGGGCTGAGCATGCATCCTTGTGGGGCCCCAGTGTTGAGGATCAGTGAAGAGGAGGTGTTGTTTCCTACCTTCACCACCTGGGGGCGACCTGTCAGGAAGTCCAGGACCCAGTTGCACAGGGAGGGGTTCAGACCCAGGGCCTCAAGCTTGATGATGAGCTTGATGATGAGTGTTGAATGCTGAGCTATTGTCAATGAACAGCATTCTTACATAGGTATGCCTGTGCAGTGTGGTGGCGATTGCATTGTCTGTTGATCTATTGGGGCAGTAAGCAAATTGAAGTGGGTCTAGGGTGGCATGTAAGGTGAAGTTGATATGATCCTTTACCAATCTCTCAAAGCATGATGACAGAGGTGAGTGCTACGGGGCAAATAACCTTTGCTTTCTTAGGTACAGGGATCTTGAAGCACGTGGGGACAACAGACTGAGAATCGGGAGATATTGAATATATCTGTAAACACACCAGCCAGCTGGTCTGTGCATACTCTGAGGACGCGGCTAGGGATACCATCTGGGCTGGCAGCCTTGTGAGGGTTAACAGACTTGAATGTCTTACTCATAGTGGCCACTGAGAAGGAGATCCCACAGTCCTTGTTAGTTCGGCCGCGTCGGTGTCACTGTATTATCCTCAATGCGAGCAAAGAAGGTGTTCATTCTGTCCGGAAGCAAGACGTCGGTGTCCGCGACGTGGCTGGTTTTCCTTTTATAATCCGTGATTGTATGTAGACCCTGCCACATATGTCTCGTGTCTGAGCCATTGAACTGGGCCTCAACTTTGTTCCTATACCGACGTTTAGCCTGCTTGATTGCTTTTCAGAGGGAATGACTATACCGGTTTGTATTCTTCCATATTCCCAGTCTTCTTTCCCTGGTTAAATGCGGTGGTTCTATCCACGGTTTCAGGTTGGGGTAGGTTTTAATAGTCACAGTGGGTACAACATCTTCTATGCACTTCCTGATAAACTCATTCACCGTATCAGTATATGTGACAATATTATTTTCTGAAGCTACTCTGAACATATCCCAGTCCTCGTAGTCAAAACAATCTTGAAGCTTGGATTCCGATTGGTCAGTTCCAGCTTTGAATAGTCCTTACCACGTGTGCTTCCTGTTTGAGTTTCTGCCTATGGGCAGGGAGGAGCAAGATAGAATTGTGGTGCAGGGGAGAGCCTTATATGCATTCTGGAAGGTAATACAACAATGGCCAATAGTTTTAGTAGTGCAAGTACAACAATCAATTTGTTGATAGAATTTCGGGAGCCTTTTCCTCAAATGTGCTTTGTTTAAATCCCCAGCTACAATAAATGCAACATCAAGATATGTGGTTTCCAGTTTGCATAAAGTCCAGTGAAGTTCTTTGAAGGCCGTCGTGGTATCAGCTTGAAGGGGGATACAGACCGCTGTGGCTATTATTGACAAAAATTCTCTCGGGAAATAGTACGGTCGGCATTTGATTTGGAGATATTCTAGGTTGAGTGAACAGAAGGACTTGAGTTCCTGTATGTTATCACATTTACACCATAAGTCGTTAATCATAAAACATATACCTCCACCCTTCTGTTTCCCGGAGAAATGTTTGTTACTGTCGGCACGATGTACTGAGAACCCAACTGGCTTTACAGAGTCAGACAGTATATGTCGAGAGAGCCATGTTTCCGTGAAGCAGAGTATGTTACAATCCCTGGTGTCTCTCTGAAAAGCAACTCTGGCCTTGAGCTCATCAACTTTCTTATCCAGAGATTGGACATTAGCAGGTAAAATACTCAGGAGCGGTGGGTGGTGTACACGCTTCCTAAGTCGGACCAGAAAACCGCTCCAAGTACCTCTCCTCCGCCGGCATTGTTTTGGGTCAGCCTCTGGAATAAGTTCAATTGCTCTGGGGAGATTGAACAAAGGTTCTGCTCCAGGGAAGTCATAAACCTGGTTGTAATGTTGGACGTTCGTTCTGGTTAGTTACCGTCGCTCTAATATCCAATAGTTCTTCCCGGCTGTATGTAATGACACAAAACAATTCCTGAGCTAATAATGTAAAAAATAGTACAGAAACAAACACAATACTGCAGAGTTTCTTAAGAGATAGACGCGATGCAGCCATTTACTTCAGCGTCATCATAGACCTAAAAGGTTTTTTGCAGCTTGCTAAGACCAAATAAACTAGTGTTTTGCAGAAAGCAAGTTACACAGACAAATAGTATAGTATGAAAAACATGTGGATTTTTATTAATAAGCAAAGTGGAAAGCTGCGTCACTCTTGTTTGGAAAAATCTGTTGACTGCATGCTGTTTGGTCATTGTGAGT
The DNA here is from genome assembly GCF_034236695.1 of Oncorhynchus nerka. Lineage (NCBI taxonomy): Eukaryota > Metazoa > Chordata > Actinopteri > Salmoniformes > Salmonidae > Oncorhynchus > Oncorhynchus nerka. The sequence goes on along the minus strand of NC_088424.1, from coordinate 29,222,586 downwards.
GAATCTCGAGCATGGGGAATTGGTCTGCTTGAGTGACAGGAAGTGGGGCTTGGTGTGTGTGGGATTGGGAAGCGGCCAAAGAGGAGCAACAGAGAGAACTTGAGCAATAAATCAAAAGTAAAACAAAAGTGACATTTTAAAATATCGCAGCCTCTTGCAAAATGGATAACATTTGATTAATCGTGCAGCCCTATCCTATAGGACATTGTTTCTTATCCAGGTCCTGGGGATCCAAAGGGGTGCACATTTTTTATTTTGCCCTAGACTAGCACTAACACACTGGATTCAACTAATAATCTCACCAACAAGCCTTTGATTAATAGAATCTGGTATGTGAGTGCTAGGGAAAAAACTCAAATGTGCACCCCTTTGTGTCCTTGGGACCAAGAAGGAGAAACACTAGTATAAGATATTATGGTTGCCTCCAAAATGAAACCCTATTCACACTACCTTTGACCAGGTAAGTATTGTAACTATATAGGGAATAGGGTGCGAAAGAGTGCTTGTTAGGAGCTCTTAGATTTACATGCTCAGTGGGTGCCGTGATAATATCTAAATCCATTAGACATAGCATTATGTCAATCAGCCCCAGTAATACCAGCTAGCGACCTATCACAGATACGTCTCTCACCCCCTCGACACCTGCTGTCATGGAGAACACTCAAGATGAAAGGCGATTTCAAGTCTTAAAGAAGAACACTGAGCTTCAGCAAAATGCAGTGATGAATACTGATTCTGTTTATTCGCAGTCAGATCTATGTGTGAGAAAATGCCAGGGTAAGGCGTACCCTAGAGGGACTTGTCTCCGCTACACCTGTCAAGAATAAAGACTCTAGTATTACCTCAGTGCTATCAGATTATGATAATCAACTTCTCGCTCACTATAGCTGACAAGTCCATCAAAGAGTGAGAAACAATTTACATGCTTTGCTGGGCATAGACTCTTGAAGGTGGCTAACCAATAGATACATATCGATAACAGCCTTATCTTTGGCGGGAAAACATGATCATTTCACCATACTCTTTAAACCACAGTAGGACAATTGTCCTTTAAATAGTTAGCCTAGGCCTATAATCTAATAAAGATAACAGTCATAGGGCGTATTCAAGCAAAACGTATGTACAGAGGTTTCCAGGATATGGAAAAACAACATTTCTCATTGCATAAATATTTAGTTGAATTTTAAATCAAATTGTAGCCAAACAAGCATTCTCAAAGCATGTAGAAAAAGTTTGGTCTGAACTTCTAAATAAGTATTATGGAATAGGCCACTTTTTCAACTGAGTAAAAAATTGTTAAGCCTTGCAATAAAATTATATTAAAATTAAATCCTACTGAGTAGCTCTCCCACTGAACTTGAAAAGAAAATGTCTTAGCAGGCATTTCAGGATTACAAGGAAATATTATGAAGGGGTTTGCAAGTGGAAAGCTTTATGCAATAAATATTTCAATTGCAAAGCATTCTTAAGTACTTGATAGATGTGCGAATTAGGACTGGCTCTTATTTGTTCAATCTCTCAATGGGCTCAGTGCTATTAAACCACTGCCACAATGTGGACATGACAATTATGATCCAAATCAAAACTCATTTTGATTTTGTATTGAGAGACCTCTTCAGAGAAATGTCACATCCACAGCCAATTGGATTTTGTATTGAGAGACCTCTTCAGAGAAATGTCACATCCACAGCCAATTGGATTTTGTATTGAGAGACCTCTTCAGAGAAATGTCACATCCACAGCCAATTGGATTTTGTATTGAGAGACCTCTTCAGAGAAATGTCACATCCACAGCCAATTGGATTTTGTATTGAGAGACCTCTTCAGAGAAATGTCACATCCACAGCCAATTGGATTTTGTCTTTTGAAAATGTAGCGGATGGCAAAGTTAGCAGTGCTACTGCCTTCTTGAGTCCTGAAGTACTGTAGCCCCCAGACCAAGAAATGCCCTGGCTTTACCACTACCACTGAGTCAGTGATATTGACAGTGCTCCTGCAGTATGTTGTGGCGTGTGTTCAAATCCAAAGACCACAATTGCATGAATAGACCACACTATAAGCACTCATACATTGCTGAGCATTTCCAAGTGAACCTGGAAGATATGCCCCATAATGTAGTCTTTAGCTGAAACCTATTCAACAATAGCTCTTGGACACATTTAAATTAAACTCAGAAATAACATTGTAGCGAAATGAGGAACGTCACAAAAAGCCAAAGCCGAAACCAAATCGGTGCGTGAACAGCAGCCTTCACCTGTGAACTGATGAGGCTCTCTTCTCCAGACTAGCACTGCAGAGCAGCACAGCTTTGATTTCCCTTCTTTTATTAGCTAAACCATATGGGGATAGATGAAGGAACTGGTACCGAAAGACTGATGTCTTGGCAACTCTATGTGTATATTTTCTGTGTTATTTTGAATATACAGCAGGTTTGTATGATGGGTGGAGGGGGTTACAAATATATTTTTTGATTGACATTGAAAATGTAAATTGTGATCTTTTTCTATTTATTTTTTTACTTTAAGGTGAATTTTAATGCTTTCCAAGCTCCATTGTGTCACACTCCAGACTTAATGGAATTCCTTCCTCGTTTACTCAAGGTCAAAGCTCATCCCTCCCACAATCCTTTGCATTGTAAATCTCTCTCACCAGACCTTTCTAGGGGAATTTGAATAATTTAATGTTTCCTGTGGCATTTCTCTAAATATTGGTCTATAAGCCTACTGCTTTTTTTTTTTTTACAAAAATCGAATTCACATTATCACAATGAAAAGAAATGCATCAAATGACGTAAGGGTGGAATCTAATTCAATCATGTCATAATTAATCTTGACTGATTCCCATGTGTTATGCACAGTTCTGAGCATAATCAGTGTGTGCCATGTAGCAGGTTATCAACAGAGTGGTTACCCCCATAGAGGGTTAATGGGATAGATGTAGTGTAGCACTGAGCTCACTTCTGGATCAGTAGTATGTAGTCCTTCTGGCATCCAGCCCAACAGTGACAAATGCTTTTCTGCATGGGGGTGCATGATGTAGTATATTGTGGCGATGCTTCATTCACTCCATAAAAACACAGCAATACCTGATTGTTGGTGTGTGTTTGAAATTGGTGGTTTGACTGATGTTTACTGCTTCAACACAATCCTTTAATTATCAGATATGGTGTATGACAATGAATGTGTAAGACCACATGTGCATTCAACCACCAGCGCCAATGGAATGTGCATTCACAAAGATGGGCTCTAGTGGGCACTAACTTAACCAGGTCTTTGACCTGGAAAGTGTTTTCAATCAAGCATTACAATGTAAATTACTGATGAAAGATTTGCTGTTCCAAGGCCAAAGACTGTTGCTTGGCAACAAACATGGAAATTAAGATATTTCCATTTCATACAAAAAAGGAACATGCAATTGAAATGACAGTTGTGACTACTTCACAAGCAACGTGGGACTTCAGTTTAAATGTCCCATTGCTTAGACAAGAGAGTTCACCAGAATACCAAATCACAGTCACAGTCTAATCATATAAGCCCAGACTGGATATGCCAAGCCATGTGCCAAGTTCCTATTTCAAGGTCTACAGAGAGCACAGCGTTAACACTCTTAAGATACAAAATGTCTTCTGAATGACCACATGCAGTTGGTTCACACAAACTCACTTGTCAATGGCCAAATATTACTCTTCTCAAAACCTGTAAAAGTGAGGTTACATGATTATATTGCTGTGAATATGCAAGTCTGGGATAGAAACAGAACCCTGCACATTGGTGTACCTGCTTCTTCTTCTTCTGTTAAGCTAGCCACTGATTTGGTGGTAAAGTAATCCTTAAGATACAGTAAGTCTACTCCGTCTCTACTGAGAGTCAAACCCCAAATGGACTTTTTGTCACACCCTGATCTGTTTCACCTGTCTTTGTGCTTGTCTCCACCCCCCTCCGGATGTCGCCCATCTTCCCCATTTTCCCCAGTGTATTTATACCTGTGTTCTCTGTTTGTCTGCTGCCAGTTTTCTAGTATTCCCGGTTTTGACCATTCTGCCCGACCTGACCCTGAGCCTGCCTGCTGTTCTGTACCTTATGACACTGCCCTGGATTACTGACCTCTACCTGCCCTGACCCTGATCCTGCCTGCCATTCTGTACCTTTCGGACTCTGCTATGGATCACTGACCTCTGCCTGCCCTTGACCTGTCGTTTGCCTGCCCCCTGTTTTTGTAATAAACTTTTGTTACTTCGAACTGTCTGCATCTGGGTCTTCTCCTGAGCCGTGATACGTTTGTCCATTAGCATACAACAAATAACGGACAACGTTATGGACCAGGTTACTTTGAAACAGGGAGAGAATTCCATTTACTTCATTTACCAATCCATTGCCGTCAAGCACTCACGATAGGAGGAGAAATGCTATGAGTGAATCAGTGTTCCAATAAACCTTCTAAAATGTGTATAGCTCCAAGACTATTTGACTAACTTCGTTATCTGCTTCATTTTGCAGCATAACTTGAAATGTATAAAGAGTTGGAATGTTACCAGTTGTACTGTAAACTAATCCTAAACCAGTCCTAAGCGCTATATAGCTATTTCAGGTGCATATGATGCCATGTTCGTCAGAAGAATGTTGCAAAGCAATCCAATAAAGAGGGCCATGCCTGGGGAAAATCAGTTGAATCATTGAATCATTCTAATAAAATAAATGCAAATAAAACTATTTCACCTGATCAAATTTAAGGTTGGGACTAGCTTCGAAGCATTTCTAGTCTAGTTCCACCTGAGAGGGCACAGGGGAATGACATACATGATGTGAGAGAACTAATGAGCCCTCTCGGAATGGAGCCTACAGTACTTTCTGCAGAGTCACATTGAGGGTTTGAAAAGGAATAAGGAGGAAGAAAGGCATTTCTGCTTGCTGCTACAGTACTGTCAGAAATACTGTACATAAAATATAATATATAAAGCTTTAGTAAAGCATTGGCTTAATCAGACATTTTTCTAGTTAGAATACTGTACTGTATTGTGTCAGATTGATTGTGAAATTGATATCAGTGTGTCCAAAGGATTTTCCCAGTGAAAATAATACCTGCTTAGTTCTTTGTTTGGAAGAATATTAATTTAACCATTAATATGAGAGCTGAGGTTTTTAAGATGATGAGTAGGCACAATATCAAATTCAAACCAGCCAAGATTCAAACTTTTGAAAGTTTATTGTAGCCTACCAGTGTACTGTAGATCAAAACTATTGGGTGAGAAAATTTGAATTAGAATTTCCCTGAACCAATACCTCATATCGCCACCAGATTCACATTATCTTGAAGTACTAACAATGTAGATGTCAGTTTAAAGCAGAACCTATGACTCAGTCAACTGTAGCTACAGGTACTGGGTCTACGGGTCTGTTATATCATCTGGACTAATAGAGGGTTTCTATTTCAACTCATCACTTCATTATCCCTCAGGTGCACAGGGGTGGGGCAGCACTCACACAACTTGAAACATAAATCATTAGGCAAAGGAAATATATTACATTTCTGTAGCACTATGATTAGCCTAGCCTAAATCCTGGTAATGCACACATGCAGTCTTTATATAAAATTATATGAAACCATCTTAGGCTCCAAATTGTAAGCTAAGCTGTTTCCATTTAATTTCCTTTTCAATCACACACACAGCATCATCACACACTGTCTCCATTTCCTGACCACAATGGTAACATCATAGGCGTAGGTGACATTTAACCAGGATACTAAAAGTCTCATCTGGTGAGATGTCCGTTTTATTTGACCAAAGTATAACATTTAGGACACTACCTAATGAGCTAACTGATTTGGAGGGAGATTTTTTTCTCTCATTCACACAGGATCAAAATAAATTCCTTAGAGAACTGTGAGATCAATAGAAGAACTTGGTCCATCATTTAACAAAAAAACGAATCAGTAGTTGGTTTCCATCCAATTGGCAACAGATTTCCATGCACATTTTTCCCCAAACTGACTTGTTGCAGATAACAATCTGTGCATGATAACTTCTACACCTGCATTGCTTACTGTTTGGGGTTTTAGACTGGGTTTCTGTACAGCACTTTGTGACATCAGCTGATGTAAGAAGGGCTTTATAAATACATTTGATTTGATTTGATTTGATGATGACGTAGTGCAGTGTTTCCCAACCCTGGACCTCGAGTTCCCCCAACAGTATACAGTTTTGTTGTAGCCCTTGACAAACACACCTCATTCAACTCATTGAGGGCTTGATGATTAGTTCGACAAGTTGAATCAGGTGTGCTTGTCCACGGCTAAAATAAAAAATGTGTACTGTTGGGGGTATTGGAGGACCAGGGTTGGGAAACACTGGTGTAGTGCACACACAAATGTAGTTTTTTGCTTAAGTTTTCATGTAAATGGAAAATGTGCCTATTCTGGTTTTGGCACGTGCTCGCAGATACAGTGCGGTAAACTAGTCTACATAATGAGATTAATACGGATAAGAGCGAGAATATTTGTATTTGTCAAACGGCAGTCACTATTCATCATCATTTCACCAGAATCAGACCCTCTATATTTATTGGAAAGGAGCATCAAGATCACTGTGCACTTTCACCACCCTGTGAAGTTCATCATAAATTACTGAATTTCATCTGTAGCCTAATAAACTGCATGGTTTCCCGAGTTGTAGTGGGAGGACCATATACCATATCATGCATGACTCCAAGTTTACCTCGATATGATGATTTTTATATCAATATTTGCGCATAAAGGTATTTCCACCGCCATATAGCATTATATACAATATTACCGACACAAAAATATCCCATCATGCCATACAAACAAATTATCTGTTGGCATTCAAAATTGTACTGAAACTTCCTGTTGCAATCATAGCTGTCGTGATTTACTCGCATAAAAACGTGGTTATTGTTATTGGTCGGCGGCATAACTAAATGGAATATGAATATAAGTATGCATTAACACACGACAGACTGTGCCTTGCCAGGGAATTATCGCACACCTCGGCTGTGTGAGAAAGCACGAGGACCAAGGCCTCTGTTATTCTGCTATATCTGACAGCCTTATGTAAAGTTGGCCCAGTGTGTTGATAAGGCATTTTAAATGTAAAAACATTTTCCAAAATGTCAAATCACAAATAATTATTCTCATACATACAGCATGTACCACATGTACCAGAGTAGTTGTCATGATTGACAACACATTTCACAATAAAATAATGGTTTTCTACGTCACAATGTGAATGTACATCAGAATTTCTCAAACAAATATTCCATGAATCATAAAGTCAGTTATCAAAAAACACATAATAAAACACCAATTAATATAGGTTAGGTTACACAACTACACCATACCCAATGGTAATGCTATTGGAAGTTGCTGCCAAGGGCACATGGAGTATGTAATCCCCTACAGTATCTACATCGTTATGAGTACTAGATTTACACCGTTTTTTAAGTACACATAAAGTACTGTTATACTCTGGCCAGGACGTTTCAAAACTTCAATATACCCCTAAACTGTAATTACCCATAGGGGGATAAATACAGTTGTATTGAATTTAACTGAATATGGTGGTAGGCCTATTTTGTTAATGCCCCACACTATATTTAGGGCTGAGATTTGTCAGGGACCTCAAGATACGATCATTGATACTTAGGTAATGATACGATATGCATTGCGATTTTCACGATTCTTAAGATTCTCAAGATTCTATATGTATTGTGATTTGATACTGCAATTTTATTGTGATTTGATGTTTCAAAAAATTGCTCACTGTACAGTATGTCTGCTGAAGAGGGACATGAGAGAGCATGATAAATTAATTATTTTATTATATACAGCACCAGTCAAAAGTTTGGACACACCTACTCATTAAAAGGTTTTTCTTAATTGTTACTATCTTCTACATTGTAGAATAGTAGTGAAGACATCAAAACTATGAAATAACACATATGGAATCACGTAGTAACCAAAGAAGTGTTAAACAAATCAAATTATATTTTATATGTGAGATTCTTCAAAGTAGCCACCCTTTGCCTTGATGACAGCTTTGCACACTCTTGGCATTCTCTCAACCAGTTCTTCTGTCCAGTGTCTGTTCTTTTGCCCATCTTAATATTTTATTTTTATTGGCCAGTCTGAGATATGGCGTTTTCTTTTCAACTTTGCCTAGAAGGCCAGCATCCCAGAGTTTCCTCTTCACTGTTGACGTTGAGACTGGTGTTTTGCGGGTACTATTTAATGAAGCAGCCAATTGAGGACTTGTGAGGCGTCTGTTTCTCAAACTAGACACTCTAATGTACTTGTCCTCTTGCTCAGTTGTGCACTTGGCCCTCCCACTCCTCTTTCTATTCTGGTTAGAGCCAGTTTGCGCTCTACTGTGAAGGGAGTAGTACAGTGTTGTACCAGATCTTCAGTTTCTTGGCAATTTCTCCCATGGAATAGCCTTAATTTCTCAGAACAAGAATAGACTGACACGTTTCAGAAGAAAGGGCTTTGTTTCTGGCCATTTGGAGCCTGTAATTGAACCCACAAATGCTGATGCTCCAGATACTCAACCACTCTAAAGAAGGCCAGTTTTATTGCTTCTTTAATCAGCACAACAGTTTTCAGCTGAGCAAGCATAATTGCAAAAGGGTTTTCTAATGATCAATTAGCCTTTTAAAATTATAAACTTGAATTAGCTAACACAACGTGTCATTGGAACACATGGTTGCTGATAATGGGTCTCTGTATGCCTATGTAGATATTCCATTAAAAATCTGCCATTTCCAGCTACAATAGTAATTTACAACATTAACAATGTCTACACTGTATTTCTGATCAATTGTATGTTATTTTAATAGACACACTTTTTTTTTCAAAAACAAGGAAATGTCTAAGTAACCCCAAACTTTTGAACTGTACTGTACATGTAGGTAGGTGTAAAGTGACTTTATTACTGTATGATTGACTCTATACCAAAACCAGATAGTATACCCAATAACAACATGCCCTTCACAATGTATGAACAATACTGTGCTTTTTTTCATGAATGTCTAGATTAGATTATAATTTGACCTGCAAATGGCACCTCATGGGCAGAGTATCCCAACTTCTACTGTATATCACCGCCTGAGATTTCAGTGTTCCATGCTACTAAAATGTATGGATTTAATCATGTATCATTACTTCTCTTCACAAAAACAAAAGCTTAGAGAAATTAAGGACGTGTCTCTAATTGTGCATCATCAGTTTCTCATCGCTCACCTCATCTTTAGCCATGACAACTAGAGTAGCCTGAACCACAACTAATGCTTTTCTTACAGTAGACTACCATCTAGAAAAATTATAATTACAGATAGCCATTGACAGTGTTCAAGGGCTAGGCTACATTGGCAGTGTACAATATTATTAATGTGACCGTCATGACCAATTCTGGATTTCCCTTTAGGCTATGGATCACCTTTAAACATGTACAACTTTCAGCACAGCAACACCACAGCAGGTCTCAGGTGAGTAACTGCACCTTGTCTGTAACAACACAAGCATGAAAGCTTTTGGTTTTAATCCAAAGTTACTGTGACAATCAATTTCTACGCTCAGCAGAAGCCTTATGTGAATCTTGAGGGAGCATTAGGACTACACAAAAACCAACATGTCCACTTCTGCTTCTATGGGGACAATGGGGACAGTGAATTAGTTCCAAGTTCTCTGAATCAAGATATTAGGTGTTCCTCTCAAGCCTCAATTAATATAGAAACTACTTAACTAAAACGGTTGAATCCAAACTTTGTTAAGTCTGGAAAAGAACACCTAACACAAACCCAGAGGCAAACCCCAAACCACATAACCAGAAATTATTTGAAGAGACTCACGGTAGTGAAGTTCCATGGGTAACACTCCGATCCCCGGAACGTGCAATGCAGCAGCATGTCACTGATATCGTGGCCCGTGCGGTTGTAGAAGTCTGTCATGTTGAACTGCTTGGGCTTGAAGTTGAGGAAGTTGGCCTTATCCTTGAGGGCGTCCAGCACCTCGGGCTCGGCCAGGTGAGTGTTGGCTATCTGATAGTTGGAGTTCAGGAGGGCCAAGAGCTCCCCCACATGATACAGGTCGTTCCTAGTGATCTGGGAGAAGCGGAACTCGTTGAGGTTGCAGAAGGTCACAGCAGGGAAGGTGAGGTTAGGCGCCGCCACCTCATCCAGTTTAGTGACATGAGGATACTCAAAGTAGTAGGACACGCGGTCCATGCATACCAGCATCAGCAAGGCCAGCGAGCCCAGGAACGAGAGTGTCCAGAGGAAGCGGCGAAACGTCATGTGCCCATAGGCAAATATGTGGCTCATGCCATGTAGAGTGGACATGTTGGCAAATGCTTGCAGGTTGGAGGGCCGAATGCTCTCGATGCTTTCCTCTGAGTCCCCCTTCATGGTTGCAGGTGAGTGATCCTCAAGACGCTAGTATTTCCTCAACAAGAACTTCAGGTTCGAGAGACTTGCTTAGCAACAGAATGTAGCATAAACCAACCAGTCGCCAATGTTTTGGCGCGGCAACCTGAGCCTTTTATTCCAACGATAATCTGCAAGTGGCAAATTCTAACCGCTATCTTAAAATTGTTTTCAGCCGCTTTTACAATTTCTCTTTTATAACAATTCACCTTCCAGAGGGTCTTAGTTATTCCATGTAGTCTCAGGTCTCCCCTTTTCTTTGAAGCTCCTCTTCTATTCTCTTTCTCTCTAGCTCTCACTCTGTCTCTCTCTCCCGCTCTGCTGTCTTTTGTAGCAGAACCAAACACAATGACAGCTCCAGAAACACCCACTTCTACCAAAAAGGGAATGCCTTCTGTACCCTGGGCAGTGTGAAAAGGATAATGAAAAGAACAAACAGGAGAAAATAACAGTCGGAATTGAGGGAGAGGAGAGGGAGAGATGGGGACTGGTAATGAAAGGGCTGCGGAGGGCTGAAGAGAGGGGTTCAGCCTCAACAGTCAATGGGACCCTTCCTCCTCCTATCGGAATGAACGCCACTACATTTCGGTGATAAAGGGATGCAATGGATTTTGGAATGGAGGAAGGAATAAAGAGAGAGATGGCTCACTATCCTTCGCTGCCACCTTAATTTACTTTATTTTCTCTCTCTGCCACTCTATTCTCTCTTTTCTCCAGATGAAAATGATGAGGGGGGTCATAGACCTCCCACTAACCCACCTCTCCTGTGTGGTTGACAGACAAGCCCAGTGTTGGTAGGTAGCCTCCACGGTATGTACTTCCTTGCTTCGCTCTCATCCACAATTAGCAAGGAAGCCCATGCACATCTTGATGCTTTACGGCCACCTTCGCCATCCGAGCCACTAAAGCCTGTTCATCGCCATTAGCGTTTCTCCTGATCTCAACATACAGATTTCTATTCTTCCCTCTCTTTCGCTCCCTCGCTTGCTCGCTTGCTGCTCTTGCTCCCTCCCACCACCACTCTTTCTAGCCCCCCCCTCTTTCTCTACCTCTTTAGTAGTCAGGATCCATCCTACTGCCGAATGGCTGCTTTGCCTGTGTGTCTGTGCTCACAGGGGGAGTCTCTCATTCTGTGCTGCCGGTAACTTCACTATTGTTATGGTTTTCTAATATGCTCTAACAGTCAGCGTCTGTCATCTGCAATTCAGTGATAGCTCCTACTGTGTATGGGAATGCCACAGGTTGCATGTAGACATGGATGTAAAATTCATAGCCACAAAGAGTATGATTTATCTGTAACAGGGGATGTGGTTGCAAGAGCCCACATCTTCACATAGCTGAGAGCATGTGTCTCCATTTGATGTTAACAGACACCTGTCAAATAAATGATCCAAACATTGCAGAACTGAATCCATCGATCTTTTCATATTGAAAATAGTATTTTTCTCAGGAGTATTTGGTCTCTTCTAAAAGGATAGTGAAGTGAACACATTGGCTGCCATTTCATTTCTGTTAGACTTCGGTAAGTATTAACCGGCCCTACATCCCTAGAGCTCATTGTTGCCGCCTTGGGCCAGGGGAACAACCAACCCCTGGAGGGTTATTCCCTGATAATTATTGCTCCAAATATGGGCCAGGGTTTCAAGGCTTGACCAATAATAATTGGCTTGGGCTTTTCATTGGGGTTAAAAATTAATCTCATCCTAAAGAGAAACCCTGTTCATTATTCTTAAGAGCAAACAAGGTGATCACTCATTGGCTCACCCTGAGAAGCCTTATTATCATAACAATAGACAAATTACCAAGGATTATGACCACAACACTGGAGGATTAAATCAATATATATGTCCTGGTAACCAAGAGCTCACACTCACAGCATAGCAACCAACCATTACCCATCCGCGATACTAACTTCATCAGTCGTGCTATTGAGATAATACAAAAAATACCCGGTCATGCATCAACTTGTCAAATGGATATTGGCATAATAGAAATAGCAATTTGAAAAACACTCTGAGGAAGACACAACATGATGCCTGGAGTGATAAGACAATTTTGGGTTTTATGTCCACATTCTACATTTCTCTGTGTTTTCTGCTTTTGTTTTTTTCTTACAAGTTAAGACATTTTCTTTGGCAATAAAATCTCTAATGATTTGAGGTTGAAAACAGATGAGGGAAAAACAACCATCACCCTGCTACGGGTGTAAAGGTATAAAGTATGAAGAAAAATGTGGGTTAAAATTCTAAATACATCTTGGTTAGTCATTCATATACTTTTAGACACCAAACATTCTCCCCACAGTGATAGCCAATGTTCTGTTAGTGTTGTGTTCTGACATAAAATAGCTGTCACCCATCACTTAGGTGGAGGCTATTCCTTGGAGTTGCATGAAGTCACCCCCTTACTCCCCCTTTTGATGTAAAGGGCTTTGAGGCCTAGTGAAAAGCTTTAAATAAGCGATCTATGATCATTATGACAATCCATCAGGTCATCCCATTTGTACCACATAAACATGTCCATACAATAGGTGCCTAAGTTTGACATAGGGGCCTAATCAATAAAGTGACTCAGTTGTCAACTGCAATTGGTTCACCATATTTGCATAGATTTTCATCTAAATAATTTAAACTCAACAAACATATTCAAGAAATGTAAATAACTAACAAATGTACAGCCTATGCACTTATTTGCATTTGACTTGTACTACTGTAGTACATTATATGTAGACAAACAGATTATACAAAATCAAACTGCTTAAAGTTTTTGCATTCATGCTTGTTACAGATTGTAGAGGGGAAAACTGTGGACTTTTCGCTTAGTAATTGGCTTCCAAGTGGCTGGTGATTTGCGAGGCATAATGCAGTGAATATTAATAGGAAGAGAAACATTTGAAGCACTCACTCCTAAGCGATATATAAATGGTTCTCTTTATGTGGGTCTTTTTGAATGTGTGTGCCTGTCACTAACTACAGCAAATACAGACACAGTTATGTCTCTCTGACTGCTATACAGCTCAACTTAAATGTAACAAAATTCTGCTCCTACATGCAATGCACCAAAAACATGTCTTCATACTGCACAATGCACCAAAGATAGGCTTTATACTGTGATGCACGATGCATTACATAAATGTCTTCATATTTTCTACTAGTTCAGAGAAATGCTTGTAAATGCACAGAGTCATCCTCATATTGACTTGGTCAATTCAGTATTCCACGAAACTGGAAGGGAAGCAGCTAAAATGATACAGCTTATAATTTATGTCCAGTACTCTGCATAGCTGCAGGGCCTAGTGGGATAAATTAAAACATGATTTATTTGACTTTATACTGATCCAGTGGTGAAGGTTTGTTGGCTAGTTAAGCTAGATAGTCCAACAACAGGAATACATTGTAGCTTGTGACATATTCAATATAAGATATGTGCTGAAATTTGAATCACACATGAGTACCTCAAGTCAGGATGCAGCAGGTGATGTCTTTGTTCTATTGTGTAATCAATAGGAGGAAACGTTTCCTGCAGTCAAATGACCAAATCGCACTCTAGTGGCCTCATGGGTGAAATGTTATTAATATTTTTCATACTTTCGTAGTTACTCAACATTATTTAAAATAAATAAAAATAAAAATCTAGTGTTTCAATGTCAAACAGTTTTGTTATTTCTCAGTCTTCTGTGATATATACATATTGGGATGCAAACTCAAAATTGAATACATTTCAACTTTATATCTGATATGGTAAGGGTGTCTTCTTTATTACCGTGTGCGAGGTGTATAGAGTTTAAGACCGTCATTGTAAATAAGAATTTGATCTTAACTGACTTGCTTAGTGAAACAGTTTTTCCTTTTTTATATATATATGTATATACACACACTGCCGTTCAAAAGATCTGGGTCACTTAGAAATGTCCTTGTTTATGAAAGAAAAGCAAAATAAATTAAAATTAAAATAACATCAAATTCATCAGAAATACAGTGTAGACATTGTTAATGTTGTAAATGACTATTGTAGCTAGAAACGGCTGATTTTTTATGGAATATCTACATAGGAGTACAGAAGCCCATTATCAGCAACCATCACTCCTATGTTCCAATGTCACGTTGACCCAAATTTAGCCCACTGCATTGAAACAACATAACTTGTCATTTATAACATACAACAGGGAAGGGAAACTCCAGTCCTCCGGGACCGAGGTGGTGTCACACTTTTTCCCCCATTCCTAGCTGATTAAACTAATCACATTCTAAACTGACAATCATGGTTGATTATGGAAGTCAGGTGTGTTAGCTGGGGCTGTGCCAAAAGTGTGACACCAACCCCCTGATGCCTGTCTACATGAATGAATCCTGGTCTACATCTCTAAAGTACTCATCTGGTGTATTACATATTGTTCTACGACAGTCCTTCAGGATTGCTATTGTACAAATCTAAGCTCTCCAGCCAAGGAATTTTCTAAACATCCCTCTTGCTCTTTTCAAATGCCAGCTCTGTTGGTATCTGCAATTGTAAAGTCATCCTCTCAATCACAAACCTACCCAAAGAAACACCATCTGTGCCATCCAGAACAGCCAAGCATGGCCAGGAAATGATTGGGTTCCTAATTTCTATTGATTTTTTTGAGAAAGAAATCAAATCTTAGGCAGCAGAACATTTGATGGTCCAATAACTATTCCATTCCTCCTCATGTAATTAAATAAAATGCCATTGCCTCTTTTACATTTTCAATAACACATCCAGATGATTCAGTCATTTCTACAGTGCCTTGCAAAAGTATTCATCCTCCTAGGCGTTTTTCCTATTTTGTTGCATTACAACCTGTAATTTAAATGAATTTTTATTTGGATTTCATGTAATGGACATACACAAATAGTCCAAATTGGTGAAGTGAAATGAAAAAAAATTACTTGTTTAAAAATTTAAAATTAAAAATTTAAACGGAAAAGTGGTACGTATATATGAATTCACCCCCTTTGCCATGAAGCCCCTAAATAAGATCTGGTGTATCCGATTACCTTCAGGAGTCACATAATTAGTTAAATAAAGTCCACCTGTGTGCAATCTAAGTGTCACGTGATCTCAATATATACACCTGTTATGAAAGGCCCTAGAGTCTGCAATACCACTAAGCATGTGGCACCACCAAGCAAGCGGCACCATAAAGACCAATGAGCTCTTCAAACAGGTCAGGGACAAAGTTGTGGAGAAGTACAGATCAGGGTTGGACTATAAAAAAATTGCTGAAACGTTGAACATCCCACAGAGCACCATTAAATCCATTATTAAAAATTGGAAAGAATATGGCACCATAACAAACCTGCCAAGAGAGGGCTGCCCACCAAAACTAACAAACCAGGCATAGAGGGCATTAATCGGAGAGGCAACAAAGAGACCAAAAATAACCCTGAAGTTCCCCAGTGGAGATTGGAGTATCTGTCTATAGGACCACGTTAAGCCGTGCACTCCACAGAGCTGGGCTTTATGGAAGAGTGACCAGAAAAAAAATCCATTGCTTAAAGAATAAAATAAGCAAACACGTTTGGTGTTTAAAAATTTAAAATTAAAAATTTAAACGGAAAAGTGGTACGTATATATGAATTTACCCCCTTTGCCATGAAGCCCCTAAATAAGATCTGGTGTATCCGATTACCTTCAGGAGTCACATAATTAGTTAAATAAAGTCCACCTGTGTGCAATCTAAGTGTCACGTGATCTCAATATATACACCTGTTATGAAAGGCCCTAGAGTCTGCAATACCACTAAGCATGTGGCACCACCAAGCAAGCGGCACCATAAAGACCAATGAGCTCTTCAAACAGGTCAGGGACAAAGTTGTGGAGAAGTACAGATCAGGGAAGGACTATAAAAAAATTGCTGAAACGTTGAACATCCCACAGAGCACCATTAAATCCATTATTAAAAATTGGAAAGAATATGGCACCATAACAAACCTGCCAAGAGAGGGCTGCCCACCAAAACTAACAAACCAGGCATAGAGGGCATTAATCGGAGAGGCAACAAAGAGACCAATGATAACCCTGAAGTTCCCCAGTGGAGATTGGAGTATCTGTCTATAGGACCACGTTAAGCCGTGCACTCCACAGAGCTGGGCTTTATGGAAGAGTGACCAGAAAAAAAATCCATTGCTTAAAGAATAAAATAAGCAAACACGTTTGGTGTTCACCAAAAGGTATGTGGGAGACTCCCCAAACATATGGAACAAGGTACTCGGGTCAGATGAGACTAAAATTGAGCTTTTTGGAATTCAAGGAGAACACTATGTCTGGTGCAAACACAACACCTCTCATCACCCCGAGAACACCATCGCCACAGTGAAGCATGGTGGTGGCAGTGTCATGCTGTGGGGATGTTTATCATCGGCAGGGACTGGGAAACTGGTCAGAATTGAAGGAATAATGGATGGCACTAAATACAGGGAAATTCTGAGGTTTCAGTCTTCCAGAGATTTGAGACTGGGACGGAGATTCACCTTCCAGCAGGACAATGACCCTAAGCATACTGCTAAAGCGACACTCGAGCGGTTTAAGGGGAAACATTTAAATGTCTTGGAATGCCTAGTCAAAGCCCAGACCTCAATCCAATTGAGAATCTGTGGTATGACTTAAAGATTGCTGTACACCAGCGGGAACCCATCCAACTTGAAGGTGCTAGAGCAGTTGGACTTGAATAATGGGAAAAAATCCCAGTGGCTAGATGTGCCAAGCTTATAGAGACATACCCTAAGAGACTTGCCGCTGCAATTGCTGCAAAAGGTGGCTCTACAAAGTATTGACTTTGGGGGGGTAAATAGTTATGCACACTCAAGTTCATTTTTTTTTGTCTTATTTCTTGTTTGTTTCACAATAAAACATATTTTGCATCTTCAAAGTGGTAGGCATATTGTGTAAATCAAATGATACAATGAAAATCCATTTTAATTCCAGGTTGTAATGCAACAAAATAGGAAAAATGCCAAAGGGGGTGAACTCGTAAGCCACAGTATTTAATTCTGACCTTTTGACCTCTTTATATACTTTTATTAAATTCATGCACCTGATGTAGATTGATTGTGTCTGTTGTTATTATGGCTCCATTTCCTGTCTTCAGAGGCTCCTGTCCACAATGACTATGTCCCCCTACATTTTGGGCTAGTCATGCTACTCTTATTAAAACTGATGAATTCTCATCTCATTTGTAAGGTTTTTTCTTGTCAGGGCATATGGTCAGTAATGGACACAGTGCTCTAACCATGAGTAGGAGGTGTTCTTGTTGGCAATGTAAGCCTATCAATAAATCAATCAGTATTCATCATCATACACAGATATCTCAACATTTATGTTTACACTAAACAAAAACAGACTCCTTATAATGACTTATGCACTGACTCGTCCACCTGAACACAGCCTTCTAGATCAGCTAAGCAACACACTTTGTGCCCTACCAAACCTAACTGCAGAGAGAGCTGGCCCAGGCCCCAAGCCTCAGAGGATGCATTAGACCCCATTCCAATGGGGCCCAGTGGGTGACTTTGTAAAAGGGTAAACTATCTGACATTTGAGGGCAGCATGGGCATCAGACAGTGATAGAGGGACTGGGATGGTCCTCTATGCCCAGAATGATGCAGTGCCACTTTTCCAGAATGGAGGAGCCAGAAACAGAGTGCATTAGGATTACAGAAAGACAGATGCTTAGACTGAGAACTGCACTGCACTGCACACCTTCACCTTGACAAACCTGATCACCAGCCCTTTTGCAAGACTAACACTAGGGTACATGTACTAACAGAATAGCACCCTGTTCATTTTCATCCAGAATACAGAACATTTTACAGAATAGCGAAAGGGGCACTAATGTGCATTGAATACACAATTGTGCTATAAGATGAATACATGACATACATACGATAAAGGTAAAATGGTACAATGAGTATATCAGAATCATAGCCATCAACTGCAAGAGACTACTGACAATTTAGACATGGACATCTAGTAGACAAATGCTTCTATATTAATCCTTAGCAACAGTAGTCAGGGAATGCAATGTCAGTGGAATGTTTTAAACAGTACCAGTTATCTCTAAGATGTATTGAAATGTTAATTAGCTATTTAGGGGTTTGTTTCAGCACTCATTTGGGGGAAGAGCAATTTGCGGGTGGGCGTTCTCAAATTGATAGTGAGGGGAAACTGTGTCATTCATCTCATTATATAGAGCATAACTATCATGTTTCAAGGTAAGACCCAGATGCAAACAAGGTCGAATTAACAATAGTTTATTAATCCAACAGGGGCAGGCAAAAGACAGGTCAAGGAAAGCCAAGGGTCAGTAATCCAGATAGGTGGGGCAAAGGTACAGGACAGCAAGGCTGTGAGACATGGGTTTAACTCTGGACACATGAAAGGTATACGAAGAGTACGGGGCAACAGAAGACAAACAGCAGAGAGGTGGACAGCCATACCTTCTGCCCAAGATGATACTGGGGAGCAGTGGTCCAATGGCGATCCGCTTGTCGTCAATACCTGGAGATGCTCTTGAGGAGGGCCAACTGGGCTCTCCTCCAGGTACGACGACAGCAGCGGACAAACATCTGTGCAGAAGGTATGCCGACCTCTTCTTCCTGCTCGGGGAAGAGTGGGGGCTGATACCCCAGGGAACACTCAAATGTCGATTGGCCCGTGACAGAGCAGGGAAGGGTGTTGCAGGTGTATTCCACCCACACAAGCTCTGGCTCCAGGTGGTGGGGTTATTGGAGACCAGGCAGCGCAGGGTGGTCTTAAGGTCCTGGTTGGCTTGCTCTGACAGGCCATTGGACTGGGGTGGAACCCAGAGGACAGGCTGGCCAAGGACCGAATGAGGGTGCAGAACGCCTTCCAGAACCGGGACGAGAATTGAGGACCCCGGTCGGAGACCATGTCCACGGGCAGTCCATGGATCGTGCTACACCATCAGCTGGGCCGTCTCCTTGGCCGAGGGTAGTTTGAGGAGAGGAATGAAGTGGGCAGCTTTGAAAAACCGGTCGACCACAGTCAGGATGACAGTGTTGCCCTCAGATGGGGGAGACCCATGACAAAATCTAGGGATACGTGGGACCAGGGACAGTGAGGGACAGGCAGTGATTGCAGAAGACCAGCCGGAGTATGCCGTGGAGTCTTGTTCTGAGCACAGACCGTGCAGGCGGCGACAAATGCGGCGACATCCGGAACCATAGTATGCCACCAAAAGCGCTGTCGCACGAATACCAGGGTCCGACGGGAGCCCGGGTGGCAGGCAAGCCTGGGGGAATGCCCCCCCCCCAGGGTTCGGCTGGGACCGCTGCGCCTCCCGGACCAGCTGAGTGCCGTCACCAGGCACCAGGTTGGAAGGATGGTCTCGGGCTCCGGGGTGGTAACCGTGGGGCTATAGCGGCGAGACAGGGCATCCAGCTTGACGTTCTTGGATCCTGGTAAGAGAGGGAAAGTTGAACCAGGTAAACAGCAGAGCCCATCTCGCTTACCTGGAGCCAGTGCCTCCATTCCTCCAATGCCATCTTCACCGCAAGAAGCTCTCGATTCCCCACATCATAGTTCCTCTCCGTGGCACTGAGGCGGTGGGAGAAGAATGCACAGGGATTCAGCTTAAGGTCCAGGGCAGAACGTTGGGACAGGACAGCCCCCACTCCAACATCTGAAGCATCGGCCTCCACCACAAACTGACGGGAAGGACCAGGATGAACCAAGATAGGAGCAGTGGTGAAGCGGTGTTTGAGGTCCCGGAATGCCTGGTCAACGGCAGAGGACCACGTGAACTGAACCTTGGTAGAGGTGAGTGTCGACAGGGGGGGAGATGGTGAGATCCTAGTACACTGGGGGAATGGTGGAGAGGTCCGGGGCACCTTCCGAGCCCCCAGGAAGATGTTCCGGGGCAGGTTGCGTTAACTTCAGACAATGGGCGTGGCAGAACGGACTCCAGCCTGTGAGGTCAGTAATCCAGATAGGGGGGCAAAATTACAGGATGGCAGGCAGGCTCAGGGTCAGGGCAGGCAGAAAAGGTCAAAACCGGGAACACTAGAAAACAGGAACAATCGAGAGACAGGAACAGAGGGGAAAATCCTGGTAGGCTTGATGAAAACAAAACAAATTGGCAACAGACAAAGAGAACACAGGTATAAATACACAGGGGGAAAAAAGGGAGGTGGGTGACACCTGGAGGGGGATGGAGACAATCACAAAGAAAGGTGAAACAGATCAGGGTGTGAGAAAACTTGGCAACCTCTTTGACTGAAGACAACAGCCACACAGCTAGTACAATACACTACAATACAGCCTAAAGAAGACATTTCCTAGAGATTACTAAAGGCAAAATCCATTTCTTTGTTCCTCTATGTGCGGTCTGAACATGTGTTTGTTCAATTGTACTTATTGTTACCCTGATTGGCGTTAATCTTGTGTGTGTGTGTTGTTTCAGAAGTTTCACTGGTGATTATGTATCTCATGATGTGTTTCTCGTGTGCATTTCTCAGCACCAGTATGTCTTACAAGACTCTTTACAACATTAATAGAAAGACCAAGTTCTTTGGCTGAAATGCGGACCCTTTTTATCCTCATATAATGAAGTTATAAGCCATCAAACACACTCGATCCACTTGTGACAACTAGCCCCATCATGGGGTTGGTTGTCACACAGTATGGGGTTGGTTGTCACAATGTTTGCTGGTGGCTTATTTATTCCGCCTACTATCAACTATCAATCACATAGATCATGTATTTTCAGGTAGAGATACATCACGAAGCAAGTGCTTTCTATCCTTCTCGATCAGACGTTCTCGCTTCTCTCCATCTCCGTGTCTGCTCCACACAGACGGGATAAATCAGCAGGCGTGTAATGGATTATGGTCATGGTAGTTAATTGCCACATTTTCTGGGCTAAACTAATATTGGCCTGTTGGAAACTACAACTCCCTACTACATCGCACAGTTCTGGCTTGATCTGATTTATCTCTAGAGAAACTGCACATCGAGCTCACAGAAAATAAACAAATACGAATGGAATTAAATTCAAATAATTGAACCGACCTCGTCAGTTAGTTGTTTAAAAAATGAAAGATAACCAACATTTTGGTTAATTGCTCAGCACTATATGTCGGCCAAAGGTGTTTGTGTTTACTTGAAAGGGGAAAAGAGCTTGGGATTTATTGTATAGTGGCACTGGCAATCTCCCCGTTCAATAACCAACCCAGAATTCTATCTTCCACCCCCACCAATGCTAATTAACATGCTAGTTACCACATGGCTTGACCTAGCAACTCAGAAATAGGTTTGGAATGTAAACCTCCCTTTCCTCTTTTCAACAAACATAATTGTTAATGTATATTCCCAAAGCTAAACACTTAGAAAGAAAATACCAAGACATCTGGTTTTTACTTTCACCTATGAAAAACACATTCCTCTCACCTCAATGTTTTGTCAAGCTGACATGAATTGACAAGGTGGATGAGTTCTTCACACATTTGACATTTTTATTATTACACAGCATCCTTTAGATTGGGAGTAATAAGCACCCATGAGACAACCAACCCGTGAGACAACCAACCCCGGTCTCCCCTATGTAAATGCACCCTGGTTCCACAGGAGAAAAGCACCAGAGTATATGTATTTATTCACCTAAGACATATGACTCATTACAGCACTGAAACAAGAGAGGGACAAAGACTTTGAGGGACAAAGACAGTTTTATCCACAGCGGTTACATTATACACATATTCATAGAAATATGGTCCATTAGGGACTTGAACCCACAAATCTGATGTTTACAAGCAGCACTCTCAAACCAAGAGAACTACCACACTGGGACCATAACGTGTCTCTGATTATGTTACAATACTCTAAATAAATAATTTCAGATTATCCCTAAAGAGTGTATGGAAACAGACTCAAATACTGTTAATAACGCAATTTGTGTTGAAACGTATCGACCAGCAATGGGAGTACAGGTTAAATCTGCTACAGGTTACATCTGCTACAGGTTACAACACACTCCAGGTTACATCTGTTACTGCTGTTGATAGTTAGACATCTGGCTAGTGGATGTACACACACAAACCTTCATTTTCACACACACAAAGAAAGCAGAGTCGCCTGGGAGATTGGTATTTCATGCTGATACTGAACATCTTTATGCCGGCATCTCCTTTCAAATCAAATCAAATTGTATTTGTCACATGCACCGAATACAACAGGTGTAGACCTTACAGTGAAATGCTTACTTACAAGCCCTTAACCAACAATGCAGTTAAGAAAAATAATGGTTGTGTAAAAAATAGATAATAAAAATAAATAATTAAAGAGCAGCAGTAAAATAACAATTGCGAGGCTATATAGAGGGGGTACCGGTACAGTCAATGTGCGGGGGCACAGGTTAGTGAAGGTAATTGAGGTAATATGTACATGTAGGTGGAGTTAAAGTGACTATGCATAGATAAAAACAGAGACTAGCAGCAGCGTAAAAGAGGGGTGGGGGGGACAATGCAAATAGGCTGGGTAGCCATTTGATTCGTTTGAAACATGTATCACAGACTCACTCAGGCACAGGTTGAAAATGTCAGTTAAGACACTTACCAGTTGGTCAGCGCATGCTCGGAGTACACGTCCTGGTAATCCATCTGGCGCTGCGGCCTTGTGAATGTTGACCTGTTTAAAGGTCTCACTCACATCGGTTATGGAGAGCGTGATCACATAGTCATCTGGAACAGCTGATGCTCTCATGCATGCTTCAGTGTTGCTTGCCTCGAAGCGAGCATAGAAGTAATTTAGTTTGTCTGATAGGCTCGTGTCACTAGGCAGCTCGCGGCTGTGCTTCGCTTTGTAGTCTGTAATGGTTTGCAAGCCCTGCCACATCTGACGAGAGTCAGAGCCGGTGTATTACAATTCAATATTAGTCCTGTATTGACGCTTTGCCTATTTCATGGTTCGTTGGAGGGCATAGTGGGATTTCTTATAATTGTATAATTGAGTTAGAGTCCCACTCCTTGAAAGCAGCATTTCTACCCTTTAGCTCAGAGCAGATGTTGCCTGTAATCCATGGCTTCTGGTTAGGGTATGTACGTACGGTCACTGTGGGGATGAAGTCATCGATGCACTTATTGATGAAGCCAGTGACTGATGTGGTGTACTCCTCAAAGCCATCAGAAGAATCCTGGAACATATTCCAGTCTGTGCTAGCAAAACAGTCCTGTAGCTTAGCATCTGCTTCATCTGACCACTTCTTTATAGACCGAGTCACTGGTGCTTCCTGCTTTAGTTTTTACTTGTAAGCAGGAATCAGGAGTATATAATTATGGTCAAATTTGCCCAATGGAGGACGAGGGAGAGCTTTGTATGTACCTCTGTGTATGGAGTAAAGGTGGTCCAGAGTTTTTTCTTCTCTGGTTGCACATTTAACATGCTGGTAAAACTAATTTAAGTTTCCCTGCATTAAAGTCCCCGGCCACTAGGAGTACCGCCTCTGGATGAGCATTTTCCTGTTTGCATATGGCCTTATACAGCTCATTGAGTGTGGTCTTAGTGCCAGCATCGGTTTGTGGTGGTAAATAAACAGCTATGAAAAACAAATAGTGTTGTCTACAGCTTATCATTAGATACTCCACCTCAGGCGAGAAAAACCTTGAGACTTCCTTAATATTAGATTTCGTGCACCAGCTGTTGTTTAGAAATATACACAGACACCAACCCTTGTCTTACCGGCGGCAGCTGTTCTATCTTGCCGATGCAGCGTAAAACCCGCCAGCTGTATTTTATCCATGTTGTCGTTCAGCCACGACTCGGTGAAACATAAGATATTACAGTATGTCCCGTTGTATTCGTGATGGTAGCTCGTCTATTTTGTTATCCAATAATTGGCTTACAGGACTGATGGTAGAGGCAGATTACCCACTAGCCGTCGGATCCTTACAAGGCATTCCAACCTACATCCCCGATATCTCTGTCTCTTTCTCATGCGAATGACTGGGATTTGGGCCTTGTCGGTGTCTGAAGTAAATTCTTCACGTCCGACTCGTTAAAGTTATACTTGGATACGTATAACAACACAAAGAGCATGTCCTTCAGTGGAGGGTCTGGTCCAGTACAAACCAGGGTCTTCATTGATAATGGCTGACCCTGGCCATGACCCCACTCTCTGAGGGTGTCTCAGGGAGAGTTGAGATATGAAAAAAAAACACATTTACAATTCACACGTGTATAATACACACTTGTACATGTGTGAAATAGGACAAATATAAGCACCCTCCAAATGATTATTATTATATCAATGGCAGCTTTATTGTGTGTAGGGGAGACCGGGGTTGGTTGTCTCACAATTCTTATTACTGCCAATCTAAAAGGTGCTGTGTAATAAGTTTAAGGTTAAAATTTGTGAATTCTTTGGAAGAACTCATCCACCTGGTCAATTCATATCAGCTTGATAAAACATTGAGATGAGGTGAATTCCAGTGTTTTTCATATGTGAAAGTAAAAATCATATGTCTTGATATTTTCTTTATAAATGTTTAACTTTGGGAGTATACATGAACAATTATGTTTGTTGAAAAGAGGAAAGGGAGAGCTATATTACAAACAATCAGTACCAGTCAAAAGTTTGGATACACCTACTCATTCAAGTGTTTTTCTTTATTTTTACTGTTTTCGACATTATAGAATAATCGTGAAGACATCAACACCATGAAATAGCACAAGTGGAATCATGTAGTAACCAAACAAGTGTTAAACAAATCAAAAATATTTGAGATTTGAAATTCTTCAAAGTAGACACCATTTTCCTTGATGACAGCTTTGCACACTTTTGGCATTATCTCAACCAGCTTCATGAGTTAGTCACCTGGAATGCCTTTCAATTAACAGGTGTGCATTGTTAAAAGTTCATTTGTGGAATTTCTTTCCTTCTTAATGTGTTTGAGCCAATCAGTTGTGTTGTGGCAAGGTAGGAGTGGGATACAGAAGATAGCCTTATTTGGTAAAAGACCAAGAAACAACAGTCCATCATTACTTTAAGACATGAAGGTCAGTCAATATGGAAAATGTCAAGAAGTTTTTTCAAGTGCAGTCTCAAAAACCAGCATGCGCTAAGATGACCTGGCCTCCACAATCACTCGACCTCAACCCAATTGAGATGGTTTGGGATGAGTTGGACTGCATATGTGGGAGCTCAGCATATGTGGGAGCTCCTTCAAGACTGTTGGAAAAGCATTCATCATGAAGCCGGTTGAGAGAATGCCAAGAGTATGCAAAGCTGCCATCAAGGCAAAGGGTGGCTACTTTGAAGAAAATATATTTTTAGATTTGTTTAACACTTTTTTTGGTTACTACAAGATTCCTTGTGTGTTATTTCATAGTTTTGATGTCTTCACTATTATTCTACAATGTAGAATTTTTTGACTGGTACTGTATTTGAGTATCCTTGAGTTGCTGAGTTGCTAGGTCAAATAGCATGTGACAACTAGCATGTTCATTAGCATGGGGGGGGGGGGGTTGCCACAGTTGTGTCACATAGAATGCGGGGTTGGTTGTCACTATCCACTCCATCATAACCATATTGTACAGGGTGATTACCAGTGCCACTACATTCCAAACACAGGAGGTTGGTGGCACCTTAATTGGGGAGGACGGGCTTGTGGTAATGGTTGGAGCGGAATGAGTGGATCGGTATCAAATATATCAAAATACACCATCCCATTCGCTCCATTCCAGCCATTATAATAAGCCCTCCTCCCCTCAGCAGCCTCCACTGATTCCAAACCTATTTCGAGGTCAAGCAATGTGGTAACTAGCATCTTAATTAGCATCCGTTTGTCTCCTCCCCTTCATCTACACTGACTGAAGTGGATTTAAGAGTTGCTATCAATAATGAATCATAGCTTTCACCTGGATTCACCTGGTCAGTCACGGAAAGAGCAGGTGTTCCTAATTTTTTGTACATTGTATACACAACAACTGAAATATTTTAATTAAAGTCATGTGAATAAATGTTGGTGAATAAGTGATAAGCAGTAATTGGCAGTCACTACCATTATGGGACCTTTATTAGTTGTTTTATCCTGTGTTGTTACAGCATTCATCCCACATAATGCATAGTGCATTAAATGTCTACAAAAATATAATCAAAACCAAAACTGAACCAACTTCAAAAAGCACTAATCACTCAGCACTACAACATATCAAAATGTGTTAGGAATATGTAGTGTGGAGAGCGTTTGCCGAGGGATCAAAATAGGATATTGATGCCTGGCCGATGTAGAACTGTAGAATTTAGAATGTAGGTATTCTAATATGAGATGTCTTGCCACTTAGCAAACTATGTCTAAACTGCATCTTCCCGATGCATCATGTATACATCTGTTGGACAGAGGTATCTGTGCTATCTGGGTTGGTTTCCTCTCTCTCTCACATATGTTTTCTGTCAAACGCATGTACACGTGTGTGCAAACACACAAATACACACACATATGACACTCAAATGTCATATGTTGTTCTTAAGGCATAAAATGCTGAATTTTGTTAGGAATATGATTCATTCAAAGAAAATCTTTCAAAGACACTGTATACTATATTGCCTCACTTCCTGTTACAAAAGGAATAAGCTACCAGCAAACATTGTGACAACCAACCCCATCCTCTGTGACAACCAGCCCTGTGATTAGGCTGCTTGTCACAAGTGGACAGAGTGTGTTTGATGGCTTATAACTTCATGTTGGAATAAGATATGAGGATAAAAAGGGTTCGTATTTCAATCCAAAGCCTTGGTCTTTCTATTAATGTTGTAGAGTCTTGTAAGATATACTGATGCTGAGAAATATACAAGAGTAAAAAGTGTGTATAGATGGTGGTTTGCACATCTCCCCTACTGTATACATGACTGAGGTCATTGACATTGAATGATGATATTGTTTGAGATAAGGACTTAATGTTCCATTTTTATTCCACATGTGAATAACATGGGTCTTTGGACCTGGATTTCTTGCACCACACAATACTGTGTTAGCTCACTGAGCTAAAGCCTGAACTTACACAAGTCTTGAGGTCTTAGGCAACGTGGCTACTCATCAAGCGAGTGTGATTCACTGAACACCCTCAGTTACACACAGCTGACGAAATATAATGGATGCTGTTGTGTGCTTCTGGAGAAAATAACCCCAAGTAATTAGCAAGAGCTAAGGTCTGAGACCTGTGCTCCATGGCAATCTACTGCAGGGAGGCTTAAGCATCACGACGGTCTGGAAGAAACAGCTAATAAGAGATTGCTAATTGTAGCAGCCAGGAGAGGACACTACATTGATCAAAATACATTTAATTAAATCTCTCCAAAGTGTGTGGAAGAAATCAAATAAGCTTGTTCAAGGTTTGGAATAATAAGCTCATTGCTCATTTAGCACTAACTTTGTACTTGATGAAGCTGTTACTGAGTTTTGACTAGGTAGCATACAGCTACAACCGGAAGTTACTTTTCCCAGCAGGTTAGGAGAATTAACATAGCAGGTTAGGAGAACTAGGTTAAAGTTAGGGATAGAGTAAGCTCTCCTAACATGATACAAAAAGCAACTTCCAGTCGTAGCTGTACTCCATCTAGTCACAACCCTGTTAGCACTGGCACGGGGGATACCTAGTCAGTTGTACAACTTACTGCAGCTTCCACATTTAACCCAACGCCTCTGAATCAGAGAGGTGCGGAGGGCTGCCTTAATCAACATCCACGGCGCCCGGGGAACAGTGGGTTAACTGCCTTGCTTAGAACGACAGATTTTTACCTTGTCAGCTGGGGGATTCGATCCAGCAAACTTTAAGTTACTGGCCAAACACTCCTACACGCCAGGCTAGAAAGTCTATCCTTCAAAGTAAAAAAATGTAAACTGCATATGATGAAACTGTCCAATTCCTGCAATGACAGACACATGGACTCACATCAACAGACAAGCTCTGAAATCCTGTGATATGAGCTGGGAGATATGACAAGGCCACATATGGACATCAAGCATATGTTATTCGTCACAAAGACCTTATCAGAGACTCACAATATACAAGACAGGTGATTTGCCATCTGAAGTGTCAAATGGATTTAATTCTCACTAACTGCAAAGACCCTCTTTAGATAGTGGTGAATTAAACACGGAATGGTACATGAAGGTTATGATCAAACCTTTCTGTGGTTGTAAGATCATTTCCTTGACTGTATTGAAACCGTTTTCTGACAGACACAGATGTTACTGCAAGCAGTTTGCTGATGTCAATGTTGTGAAGAGAGTGCCCCATGGTGGCTGTGGGGTTATGGTATGGGCAAGCATAAGCTACGGACAATGAACACAATTGCATTTCATCGATCGCAATTTGAATGCACAGAGATACTGTGACATGTCATTCATCCGCCACCATCACCTCATGTTTCAGCATGATAATGCATGGCCCCATGTCAAAAGGATCTGAACACAATTCCTGGTAGCTGAACATTTCCCAGTTATTCAATGTCACCCATTGAGCATGTTTGGGATGCTCTGGATTGACGTGTATGGCAGCGTTCCAGTTCCCGCCAATATCCAGCAACTTTGCACAACCATTGAAGAGGAGTTGGACAACATTCCACAGGCCACAATCAACAGCCTGATCAACTCTACGCGAAGGAGATGTGTCGCCCTGCCTGAGGCAAATGGTGGTCACAGCAGATACTGACTGTTTTTTTTATCCATGACCCTACCTTTTTTGTACCTGTGACCATCAGATGCATAATTGTATTCCCAGTCATGTGAAATCCATAGATTAGGGCCTAATTCATGTATTTCAATTGACTGAGTAAAATCTTAGAAATTGTTGCGATTTGATTTTTGTTCAGTATAATTGTGACATACATTATTTGCATATTGAGCGTAAGTAAGTGTGCCGCACTATGGGACTCCCGATCATGGCTGATTGTGATACAGCCTGGGATTGAGTCAGTGTCTACCCTGACGCCTCTAGCACTGAGATGCAGTGCCTTAGACCTTTGAGCCACTCAGGAGCCTAATGTAGGATACCTTGTGTGATTACATGCTGCCTTTGGTGTTTCCTGAAAATACAGAATACAGGAGTCTTTCAAATGGTAACAAAAATATTCAGCCAATTTGCAAGGCTGAAAGTAAAATTTTCATAACCAGTTATACACACAGTCAAGGACCATTAGGCACTGTGTAAATTGCTGAGGAAAGTGTGACCACTGTCGTCATTCTACAAGAAAATGAATTTACTTGTACTCTAAAATCTCAATCACGAGCTGATGATGACTGTTGTTGATGCAATGCGTATTGACACGTACAATGCTGGTGCACGAACGACCCCCAGTGGACCGTGCATGAATGACAGGCTGATTTTTTAATACGCTGCACCTGCATGGACACCACGTGAGCTGTCCATTAATTAATGGCCACTTAAAAACAGGTTGTTACAGCTTGTTGAGGTGGAAATGACAGATGACTAGATAACAACAGTGTTGACAGCATTAGACATATAATCACGGTTGCGCTGTATCTAGAGGTAGGTCTTAAACATAAACAAACGTCTACCTTATTAAGACAATGTACTGTTTAAATCGAGACTTATCACTTAAATTACTGTTGTATGCACAGTTTCAGAAATGAGTAACGATGTAACCAAGAAGAAGGGAAAGGCAGTCGGGGAGAAAAAGACTAAAAGAAAAGCCAAGCGGAGAGAGACTTATGCAGTGTATATCTATAAAGTTTTGAAGCAGGTAAGTGTCGGAAAATGTGCTTTCATGTATTTTTTTATTGTTACTTAGTCTCGTTTTAAAGACCTTAAGTTTCGCCCATGCGCAATTAGGCTGGTGACGAGATAATGTTTTTATTTTTGCAGATCTATCCTATCAATATGATATTTTAACCCCGTAGTTTGAGGCACCGCTGCCTCATTCTAAGTACCAAAAATAAAATTTCCATCCAAGTCTTTTAAACTGATCGATATCTGTTTTTGCATGGGCTGCGTCTCAATCGACTTTTTATTTTGTCACCCTTCCACGTCTGTGGTGGAAAGTGGCAGAGCTTCAGCGCTGTTTCTCAGACCAGGAGACATCCTGAAAATCTGCCTTCTCGTGAAAACGTTGAGCTGCTAGACGTTTGGGACACAAACTAATACGAACACCGTATAGAAAGGGGAGACTCGTGAACATGATGGTGGTTTATGCCCACAAATAAGGTGTTAAATGTGTTAACTCAAAGGTTGAAGTATCCTATAAGTTTTTTTTTTTTGTGCTGTTAGTTTCTGTAGTCTAGTAAAGGCCAAATTTATTTTGTGTACCTAAAGGGGTCTTTAAAATTCCAAATCTATCTAAATGATCCATGGTATGACCTTAAAACATTTCAATATATGTCAGCTTAGACCCCCCCAGCACTAACTACTTGCTCTAGTTTTCAACTTGATGACATGTGTTCTTTGTCTCTAGGTCCATCCTGACACTGGCATCTCCAGCAGAGCAATGAGCATAATGAATTCCTTCGTCAATGACGTATTTGAGCGCATTGCAACTGAGGCATCTCGTCTGACCCAGTACAACAAACGCTCAACCATCACCAGCCGAGAGGTACAGACCGCAGTCCGACTCTTGCTACCTGGAGAGCTGGCCAAGCACGCTGTGTCAGAGGGCACCAAAGCTGTCACCAAATACACTAGTTCAAAGTAGAAAATGAGTGCCTCAAATGCTGCAAGAATGCAATTAAGGCTATGGATGCACCAAGTTTAAGTTGAATCATTATTTTTGGAAAATAAATGCACTAAATTGATATTTTTGGGGGGTTCCCCATGATTAAATGTTTCTGCAATTCATTTTTTGCCACTAGATGGGACTATTACTCTAGTTATATTTTGTTATTTTCAGTCAGACCATGAATACCCTTATCACAACATTGGCAGCCTCTACCTAGACCCTGTGCAGGTAGCTCAATTTATGTAACTGCACATATCTAATACATGGGCTATCTAATGTAAATAAGCTATAAGTGCAGGTGGCTGTTTTGCTCAAGCTATACTAAGTATAAATGGAGTATTGCAAGTTAATGCTATACTATGATACAAAAACTGTAAGGTACAGCATAGTATGTGTAGATGTTCTGGTAAAAGATCATCTAGAGCAGTGTTTCCTCCCAATTTAGATATTTTCCCCCTAGTGCTACACCAGTCCTTTTTGCCCCAATATAGAGGGCAATTTATTAAAGATCTATATCAGGGGTATTTAACTCATACACTATGAAGTTTGTAACCTGGTTTCTGTTCAAACTGAAATACACACCTGGTGTCCTAGGACTAAATCAGTGCTTGATTAGAGTGGACCGGTAGGGGGGGCATGTCATAAAGTGTTTACACAGGCATCCCAATTCTGATCTTTAACCCAATTATTGGCAAAAGTTCTGATTGGTCAAAAGACATATTAGTGAATTAAAAAGATCAGAATTGATTTACCTGTCTAAATGCAGCCCAATTTGGCCTTGGCCTCTGAGCTGCTGACGTTGAAAGTGGAAGACCATCCAAAGGGAATGCAAGGGATACAGCCTTATGCTTACATTTTCAAATTAAACATTACACATCTAGACTATAATCATAAGATGTGAATTTGCTGAATAGTCTGATTACTGCATAATAACACTGAAGTCTAATTAGGAGGAAATGGAAGTCTATACAATTAGGATAATGTTTACATCCTGACATACTTCTATGGGTTATTTATATAAAATAACTATTACCCTTATCAACAGCCCAGAAAGTCGAGCAGCATTCATTGTTAATGGGCTTGTATACCAGACAGTTCCTTCTCCCCTCTGTCACACTCATGGTATCCATCTCAGATGTTTTTTCCTGATATATTGCTAATGATATCTATGGACCTATTACCACGGGTGTGATCTGATGCTATCAATAATAGCTAGCATGGCCAGTAGTGTTTTTGTAAATTATCATTATAGCCATTTGTGCGACTGCCTGGGTATAACAACCCCCCTAACCCCTTAAGATACTTACTCCAGCCCTGGACTTTGCCTCACTCTCCTAGCTCTTTGTACCCATTGCTGTCTCCTTTAGGGAGTGTTATAAACACATTATGGATGGGTACATTAGTGACTGATGCAGAAGCACTGGGCTCGCCTGCCTTGTTTTGGTGCGAGAGAGAGCTGCATCATTAGAAAATGTTCCACTTGGCGGGGAAGCGCGTATTAACTGCACTTGCAATGAAATGAGGTTGTGATATATGGTTAAAGTTATAGAGGGACTATTAGGTTGAAATATGAACCTCTCAATTGTCATAATGAAGCAGGGGCTATTTGCGTGCATGGCGATCAGGTCGTTATAGGAGGAGACAATTGGAATCCGTAACGACACACTATACATTACAGAGGCTAGGTAGTGGGTTTAGGGTTTAGAAGGGGGTGAAAGTAATCATGCCTTCACAGAATGGTACAGAGCTTCCATCAACCAACAATTCAAATTCATTTTTGTTCCCCCTAATGTTTCTAGCAGCAAAGTGATGAGATGGGGACAGGTTGGTTGGACTGCATCCGGCATGTCTCGGGTTAGACTCTTCTTTAAGGACTTCGATGGACATCCCTGCCTTTGTTGTCATCATCAGGCATTTGTGGCCCATAATGGCCCCTCAAAGAAGAGCTTACGCGGAGGGAGGCATATAGTGTGTCACATGGTGATCCAAATGCATTATAGGCCTAGGCTACAATGGCACAATAGGAACTCTATAATAAAGTGAAAGTGCACATGGGAAGTGCCAGGTTAATGGTAATTGTATATAGGAATAGAAATATACACTGCTCAAAAAAATTAAGGGAACACTAAAATAACACATCCTAGATCTGATTGAATGAAATATTCTTATTAAAAACTTTTTTCTTTACATAGTTGAATGTGCTGACAACAAAATCACACAAAAATTATCAATGGAAATCAAATTTATCAACCCATGGAGGTCTGGATTTGGAGTCACACTCAACAAGTGGAAAACCACACTACAGGCTGATCCAACTTTGATGTAAATGTCCTTAACTTCTTGCGTCGAGCCATCCCGGATCCGGTATCGTGACTACAGCCTCAAGCTCATTACCATAACGCAACATTAACTATTCATGAAAATCGCAAATGAAATGAAATTAATCTATTTGCTCTCAAGCTTAGCCTTTTGTTAACAACACTGTCATCTCAGATTTTCAAAATATGCTTCTCAACCATTGCAAAACAAGCATTTGTGTAACAGTATTGATAGCTAACGTAGCATTTAGCGTAGCATTTAGCGTTAGCATTCAGCAGGCAACATTTTCCACAAAAAACAGAAAAAGCATTCAAATAAAATCATTTACCTTTGAAGAACTTCGGATGTTTTCAATGAGGAGACTCTCAGATAGCAAATGTTCAGTTTTTCCTGAAAGATTATTTGTTTAGGACAAATTGCTCCGTTTTCTGCGTCACGTATAGCTACAAAAAAAAAACTGTATCCAGGATTGTGTAAGCTCATTAGCATAACACAACGTTAACTATTCATGAAAATCGCAAATGAAATGAAATTAATCTATTTGCTCTCAAGCTTAGCCTTTTGTTAACAACACTGTCATCTCAGATTTTCAAAATATGCTTTTGAACCATAGCTAAACAAGCATTTGTGTAAGAGTATTGATAGCCTAGCATTGCATTAAGCCTAGCATTCAGCATGCAACATTTTCCACAAAAAACAGTAAAGAATTCAAATAAAATAATTTACCTTTGAAGAACTTCAGATGTTTTCAATGAGGAGACTCTGGTAGATAGCAAATGTTCCGTTTTTACAAAAAACAGTATTTGGTGTCGACTAATCGCTCCGTTTTGTTCATCACATTTGGGGAGGGAAAAAATATATATATATATATATTAAGTCATTAAAACGCAGGCTCATTCCTGGCGCATTCACAGCCATATAAGGAGACATTGGAACACAGCGCCTTCAGAATCTGGGGCATTTCCTGTATGAAACTTCATCTTGGTTTCGCCTGTTGCATTAGTTCTGGGGCACGCACAGATAATATCTTTGCAGTTTTGGAGACGTCAGAGTTTTGTCTTTCCAAGGCTGTCAATTCCATGCATAGTCGAGCATCTTTTCGTCTCAAAATATTGTGCTTAAAACGGGCACGTCTTTTTATCCAATAATGACATAGCGCACCCATAGATTGAAGAGGTTAAACCAAGTCAAAATGAGGCTCAGTAGTGTGTGTGGCCACCATGTGCCTGTATGACCTCCCTACAATGCCTGGGCATGCTCCTTGATGAGGTGGCGGATGGTCTCCTGAGGGATCTCCTCCCAGACCTGGACTAAAGCATCCGCCAACTCCTGGACAGTCTGTGGTGCAACGTGGCGTTGGTGGATGGAGCGAGACATGATGTCCCAGATGTGCTCAATTGGATTCAGGTCTGGGGAACGGGCGGGCCAGTCCATAGCATCAATGCCTTCCTCTTGCAGGAACTGCTGACACACTCCAGCCACATGAGGTCTAGCATTGTCTTGCATTAGGAGGAAGCCAGGGCCAACCACACCAGCATATGGTCTCACAAGGGGTCTGAGGATCTCATCTCGGCACCTAATGGCAGTCAGGTTACCTCTGGCGAGCACATGGAGGGCTGTGCGGCCCCCCAAAGAAATGCCACCCCACACCATGACTGACCCACCGCCAAACCGGTCATGCTGGAGGATGTTGCAGGCAGCAGAACGTTCTCCATGGCGTCTCCAGACTGTCACGTCTGTCACATGTGCTCAGTGTGAACCTGCTTTCATCTGTGAAGAGCACAGGGCGCCAGGTGCGAATTTGCCAATCTTGGTGTTCTCTGGCAAATGCCAAACATCCTGCACGGTG
This sequence comes from Oncorhynchus nerka, assembly GCF_034236695.1. Lineage (NCBI taxonomy): Eukaryota > Metazoa > Chordata > Actinopteri > Salmoniformes > Salmonidae > Oncorhynchus > Oncorhynchus nerka. Next base: position 29,187,278 of record NC_088424.1, on the reverse strand, counting down.
TTAGGCTGTAAGCACAACCCCCACCTGTGGACGTTGGGCCCTTATACCACCCTCATGGAGTCTGTTTCTGACCGTTTGAGCAGACACATGCACATTTGTGGCCTGCTGGAGGTCATTTTGCAGGGCTCTGGCAGTGCTCCTCCTGCTCCTCCTTGCACAAAGGTGGAGGTAGCGGTCCTGCTGCTGGGTTGTTGCCCTCCTACGGCCTCCTCCACGTCTCCTGATGTACTGGCCTGTCTCCTGGTAGCGCCTCCATGCTCTGGACACTACGCTGACAGACACAGCAAACCTTCTTGCCACATCTCGCATTGATGTGCCATCCTGGATGCACTACCTGAGCCACTTCTGTGGGTTGTAGACTCCGTCTCATTCTACCACTAGAGTGAAAGCACCGCCAGCATTCAAAAGTGACCAAAACATCAGCCAGGAAGCATAGGAACTGAGAAGTGGTCTGTGGTCCCCACCTGCAGAACCACTCCTTTATTGGGGTTGTCTTGCTAAATGCCTATAATTCCCACCTGTTGTCTATTCCATTTGCACAACAGCATGTGAAATGTATTGTCAATCAGTGTTGCTTCCTAAGTGGACAGTTTGATTTCACAGAAGTATGATTGACTTGGAGTTACATTGTGTTGTTTAAGTGTTCCCTTCATTCTTTTGAGCAGTGTGTAACTCCACTATAATAACCTGTTAAAGGGCCCAATTAACCCCTCGTTCCCCGCCCTGTTTCCATGGTCACCACTTATGACTAAATAGGTCTTTAGATGAGTGAAAAACCACAGGTTCACAATGAGTCATTCCATGTAATTTCAGCAAGCCATGACACCCACCATCTCAGATTGTTCTGAAGTTGTTTCTGTAGTTAGAAACATCAAGATTGGCATTCCTGAAACATTATTGTATTTTATCTCGGAGAAATTAACCTAATTGATTGCACCCAAATCGGCCATTTTAATTGATAGGATTCAGATAATATTAAATTAATATAGTACCCAAAATCTGATTTGAACCAAAGTTCTTCCTACTATTGAATAAGACACGAGGAATAAAAAAATTACAAAAAGCCACCAACAGGGTATAAGGGTATAAGCATTAGGTTGCTAAGAGAAGGACAGATTGAATTGCTTTCATGGAGTACTGGCTTGAATTGTGAGGATTACTATACAATTTATTTTAGTAATGAGCCAAATCTATTGGTTTTCTACCCAAATTTGCAAAGGAAATGTTGTGATCTATTGAAAAAAACATACAAGACTGCAAAAATGTGTAAGTGTAGCGGTATAGCAGGAACAGTGGCATCTAATGGTCAATCTGGTACACACTACTTCATGGTAAATAATGCAAGCGACTTCAATTACTAATGACCAGATTCACAGGGAATACATGACATAGTATGGAGAAGCAATACTCCAAGCCACAGCTTGTATACTCAAACAGAGAACTGATACTGTATACTGGTTGTTGGGGTGGGATTGACATGGGGTGTGGGTGTCCATAGGTGGCATTTGACAACAACAACAAAAAATATTCCTCAAGTCTTACTCATTGATAGGAAGAAGTTTGATTCAATTCGAATGTTGGGTAATATATTTATTGAATATTATTTGAATCCTATAAATTTAAATGTACAATTTCGGTGCAATCAATATGATCTGAGAAATTAGGCTAATTATATTTCAACAAAATAATGTTTCAGGAATGCTAATCTATACTGAACAAAAATATAAACGCAACATGTAAAGTGTTGGTCCCATGTTTCATAAGCTGAAATAAAAGATCCCAGAAGTTTTCGATACACACACAAATATTATTTCTCTCACATTTTGTGCACAATTTTTTTTACATCCATGTTAGTGAGCATTTCTCCTTTGCCAAGATAATCCATCCACCTGACAGGTGCGGCATATCAAGAAGCTGATTAAACAGTGTGATAATTACAGAGGTGCACCATGTGCTGAGGACAATAAAAGGCCACACTAAAATGTGCAGTTGTCTATGTAGACCTTCAAACAACATCAAATACCAACCATAACTCCATACCCAATACACACCCTTACATTTCTATATTTTGTGGCATCTTTGGACTTTTTGTCCATTCATGTTTCATAAATCAGCAGTGTTTCTGCTGTTATTATCTGGTGGGCTGTGGCCTGTTGTTACAAGATACGTTAGTCTCCAGAAAGGTTTGGACACATGCTTTTTATATAAGTAATTATTTTGGGAAGAAGTTGGATATCAAGAGGTGGGCAAGTTGGTTTACGGATTGCTATAGGGAAGAGTAGTTCCATAATTGAACTGCATTCCAGAATTATATGGTTCAAGGGTTCCTTTGCTTTTCTTTTTACACTCATATTTATTTTGTAAATCATTTTAAGATGCTACTACAAAAAAATCTAAACCACTAGTAACACCTTAATTTTTAAGTATATAGTAACCAACCATTACTTATTTTCCATTCACAGTGGTAATGTATTTTGTTCCACTTTCATTACTAATGACTTTCCTTACGAAGGGCTTTATTACAGACAGAAATACTCCTCAGTTTCATTAGCTGTCCAGGTGGCTGGTCTCAGACGATCCCGCAGGTGAAGAAGCCGGATGTGGAGGTCCAGGGCTGGTGTTGTTACACATGGTCGGTCTGTGGTTGTGAGGCCGGTTGGACACTGCCAAATTCTCTAAAACAATGTTGGAGGTGACAGGTAGCCTAGTGGTTAGTGTTGGACAAGTAACCGAAAGGTTGCAAGATCGAATCCCCGAGCTGACAAGGTAAAAATCTGTCGTTCTGCCCCTGAACAAGGCAGTTAATCCACTGTTCCTAGGCAGTCATTGAAAATAAGAATTTGTTCTTAACTGACTTGCCTAGTTAAATAAATAAAAATAAAAAATTCTCTGGCAACAACTCTGGTGGACATTGCTGCAATCAGTACACCAATTGTGTTGTCCACGCTCCCTCTACTTGAGACATCTGTGGCATTGTGTTGTGACAAAACTGCACATTTTAGAGTGGCATTTTATTGTCCTCAGCACAAGGTGCACCAGTGTAATGATCATGCTGTTTATGTGGATGGATTATCTTGGCAAATAAAAAATGCTCACTAACAAGGATGTAAACAAATTTGTGAACATTTGAGAGAAATAAGCTTTTTCTGCATATGGAACATTTCTGGGATCTTTTATTTCAGCTTATGGGACCAACACTTCACATGTTGCATTTATATTTTTGTTCAGTATAATATTTCTGTAACTACTGTGTACTTTCCATTATGTTCTCATGAACATACTATCGGGAGGCAGGGAGGGCTATAGCTAGTTTAATTCCCTCCACTGTGTAACGGCATGATTCCATAGTTAGTAGTACTCAAAACAGCATTAAGAGCCTGGTAATCAGAGGGAACTAATTGCATAAATGAAGCGAGCCAGAGACACATTAGGTCATTAGCTGTTTTCAATATGTCCAGTCTCTGTCATTTTGAGGAGGTTGACCACAATGCAGAAGCCCCGTACAGATAGCTACTGATAAAAAAACGGTGAGGAAGTCAAAATATTTAGAATGTCCACAGGGGGGCTATAAGGGCAGGGAGGGTTACCACATAGATGTGTTTCTGTCGTCCCCCACTTCAGTGAAAAAAAGAATGCCCACCATTTGAGAAATGAATTTATCGAAGTCACTGTCTTTTTCCCCATTAGTAAGTGTTTAGTTCAGCGTTTTAAATAATTGCGTTACCAGGAATGATATTTAAAATACATTTGGGAGTCAATGAGGCGGGAAAGTGCCTACATGTTTTGCTGATGACACCCGGGCCATTTGGAAGACATCAAAGTAGAGAGGAGGTAGCCCAGATGCATATTATAAACTCATTATGGGTATCATTTAAAAGGATGTACTCCACTCCAGCAGCAGAAAACAATATTCCCAGTCTCTCTAGTAATGTGTGTTTGCAAAGTCAAAACTCTTAGAGACGCCTTCAGTTTAATGTGCCATCTATTACCCCCAAACTGTAACATGAAACAAATGGCATTGATTTCCATATACCAGACTTGTCATTAAGGTATAGTATAAGATGCGAATGTGAGTCAATGTTTTCTGATAGAAAAGAGAATGAGAAGAAAAGGTACTCCAAAATACCATCATGAGTTCTTCCACAAGTACTAGTGCAATTCAGATTAGTATAAATCTATTTTTTCTCTCTAAGAACACACAAGCAGTCAGCAATTGTAGAGAACCCAACAAACTACTATAATCTATACACAGACATAATCATGTAAACTGTCAAACAAACCCCAGGCTGCTAGAACAATTAAATGCTAATTATTTTAACTATAATTTCAAAATGTCTGTGGTAGTTAAAAATTATCTTTAGATTTCACTCCACAAAGACACACCTGCCACTCAAATAAACCCATCTTTACTATTAAAAACCTCAAGGTACAGTAAGTAGCCCTACGTGTTAATGATGGGCAAGCACAGTGTATTCCAGTCTGAGAAATTGAAGGTTTATCCTTCAAAGAAAATGTGTGTCAGATGTACTGAGTACTGAGTAGACTTTAAGAGGCTTAATTGTGTGCTGTCCCTCTACCATCATAACACTACTACCCGTGGGGTTGAGTGAACCAGCGGTGTCCAAGCCACTCGTTCAGCCTAATGTTCTTTAAATGTAGAAGTCATGTGGATACAGAGAGTGTTTATGGCCACAAATATAGTGGGCTAAAATACACATTTTTACAAACCTTTCACCAACTATGCCACTATAGAGTTAGTGATTGTATCTTGTCATTTTGCTTTGGGGTGAATGGATGGATATATCCCTGATCAAATACAAAGCAGAAGAAAAGTCAATGAGTATTTCAACATGATCTTATTAGTCATACAGTAAATGTCAAAATAGTGCCATTTAACCATTGTAGTTATATCACCAAAGATGACATGTAATATGTCTGTTGCATGGCACTTGTTGTGACATTACTTGTGTCATTAGAATAAACTGTTAGCTACAGTATAGCACTGGAGTAAGGTTTTGCATTTGCAGTAGATTCACTACAGTGAACTAAAAGACCCTGCTGGTTGCTATGGGGATGAGTTCACCATCCATTGAGTCCCATGTAGAAAGAAGGTACTTGACCATGTGTTATTTTCACCCTGTCTGTTATTGTAGTGTGTGGTGTAAGCCCAGCCACTGGGTCAAAACACAAAGTGGCTTTGCCCTGCAACAGTAATACTAACCAATGAAAATACACAAATGTGATTTTATTACCTTTAAAATCGTATATGATATTGTGGCTCAAATTGTAGATGTTACCAATAACACACTGGTTCAAACAGTTTCTTCTTTTGAGAGTCTTTTGACACAGAACAGTAGTGGCGACATGGTTGACACTTTGGCTGGTGTCTACCAGGGGAAACAAAGTTGCCATGTGAGGGACGGGTAAAAATAACCCTTCTGCTCATGCTGCAGGGAGGCTCTCTTATAAGATATCAAAACAACTCAACTGAACAGCTGGGAGGCAGAAAGTAGGCACGAGACCATATCATAAAAGGAGAGAGAAACAGAGAGGTGACAGAGAGAGACCAAAACGAGAGAGTCTACCAGACCTGAGAAACTACCCTTACCCAGTTTCCTACACCCCACAGTCCTATCCTGAGCGTGAAGCCAACCAGTCATTCATTCATTCAACATGTAGGGAGGAGGAAGTTTTGTCTTCACCCCCACGGCTTTGTGTTCCCTCCAGCTGGATGAGGACATGCTGGAGTTACACAAGTACAAGAAGCAGCTGGCCAGCCACCAACTCAACGGTTACATGCTGAAAAAAGAGGCCAGGGACAGGATAGATCCCGCACCTACGTTAGACCCCAGAATCCTCTCTACCCGGGGGATAGGGACGCTGTGCAGCCCTTCTTCCCCTGGGGCATCACGTCAAATCTGATCATTGAGCCTCAGGGAGGGGACATGCACGGGCTGTCCAGGTGAGAAGGTAAGCAACATGGTCTTATTCAAATATTGCAAAAATAATTACATTGAACCTTAACTCACCAAAGTTAATATAAGTTGTGTCACACCGTGACATATTAGTTATACTGTATGTCATAATAATGACGTATGTCTGAGGTAATTGCAGAGATTGAAATCTATCAGCAGTAATGGAACTGGTATCATGATAATTGGTTTCCATGCTCTAGACTTGAGACAGTGATTGTTGATGAGGGGTTTTCTTTATCTATCACAATGCTGAGGAGTATTTCTGTCTGTAATAAAGCCCTTTTGTGGGGAAAAACTCATTCTGATTGGCTGGGCTTGGTTCCCCAGTGAGTGGGCCTGGCTCCCAAGTTGGTAGGCCTATCCCAGGCCCACCCATGGCTGTGCCACTGCCCAGTAATGTGAAATCCATAGATTAGGGCCTAATGAATGTACACTGCTCAAAAAAAATAAAGGGAACACTAAAATAACACATCCTAGATCTGAATGAATGAAATATTCTTATTAAATACTTTTTCCTTTACATAGTTGAATGTGCTGACAACAAAATCACACAAAAATGATCAATGGAAATCAAATGTATCAACCCATGGAGGTCTGGATTTGGAGTCACACTCAAAATTCAAGTGGAAAACCACACTACAGGCTGATCCAACTTTGATGTAATGTCCTTAAAACAAGTCAAAATGAGGCTCAGTAGTGTGTGTGGCCTCCACGTGCCTGTATGACCTCCCTACAACGCCTGGGCATGCTCCTTGATGAGGTGGCGGATGGTCTCCTGAGGGATCTCCTCCCAGACCTGGACTAAAGCATCCGCCAACTCCTGGACAGGCTGTGGTGCAACGTGGCGTTGGTGGATGGAGCGAGACATGATGTCCCAGATGTGCTCAATTGGATTCAGGTCTGGGGAACGGGCGGGCCAGTCCATAGCATCAATGCCTTCCTCTTGCAGGAACTGCTGACACACTCCAGCCACATGAGGTCTAGCATTGTCTTGCATTAGGAGGAACCCAGGGCCAACCACACCAGCATATGGTCTCACAAGGGGTCTGAGGATCTCATCTCGGTACCTAATGGCAGTCAGGCTACCTCATGGAGGGCTGTGCGGCCCCCCAAAGAAATGCCACCCCACACCATGACTGACCCACCGCCAAACCGGTCATGCTGGAGGATGTTGCAGGCAGCAGAACGTTCTTTACGGTGTCTCCAGACTCTGTCACATGTGCTCAGTGTGAACCTGCTTTCATCTGTGAAGAGCACAGGGCGGCAGTGGCGAATTTGCCAATCTTGGTGTTCTCTGGCAAATGCCAAACGCCCAGCACGGTGTGGGGCTGTAAGCACAACCCCCACCTGTGGACGTCGTGCCCTCATACCACCCTCATGGAGTCTGTTTCTGACCGTTTGAGCAGACACATGCACATTTGTGGCCTGCTGGAGGTCATTTTGCAGGGCTCTGGCAGTGCTCCTCCTGCTCCTCCTTGCACAACGGCGGAGGTAGCAGTCCTGCTGCTGGGTTGTTGCCCTCCTACGGCCTCCTCCACGTCTCCTGATGTACTGGCCTGTCTCCTGGTAGCGCCTCCATGCTCTGGACCCTACGCTGACAGGCACAGCAAACCTTCTTGCCACAGCTCGCATTGATGTGCCATCCTGGATGAGCTGCACTACCTGAACCACTTGTGTGGGTTGTAGACTCCGTCTCATGCTACCACTAGTGTAGAAAAGGCCCATGGAGTTGGTGGAATAATCCTTTAATTCATTGCCATTTACTCAGCTGGGCCAGGGCGCTTTAATTAGGTCAGGTGGAAATGTCCGACAGATCTCAACTCCATAAAAGGAGGAAATTGCCATCGCCTGATCTCGCTGCTTTCTCTTCCTTAACTCCATCTCATCCAGAAGTTCTGTGCGTCCATGAATCCACGTAAGTCCACCGACTCTGTTACCTTTCATGTTACCTTTCTGAATTATCTGTGGCGATCGGGAGAGTGGGCCATTCAGTTACTGTTAATAGTTATTACCGCGGAGCGCGGCTTGGAGCGCAGCTTCAAACATATTGTGTAATGTGAATTGTCAATGATCACGGCCCTACAGATCCTCATAGGCCAATTATGCAATCGATATGGTTCATGTGTATTGAAATTAATTATATGTACACATGAAGACAATTGAAAGCGTGAAATGAGAAACGTCATTGTTTGCTAACTGATTGACTTTGATCATGGGGATTATAGATTGTATAACCATTCACTGTTTGTATTCTTTCATGATTTATGATAAATAGTTATGAGCCTAAATGACTCGCGGATGATTACTATTGACTTCTTAATGAACTGGACTGTTGAATTCCCTAACTTATGTTAATAATGACTGATATGATTTGATCTTTGATTATGAATTTGATTGGATACATGTTATTTGTTTCCTTTGTGATGCAGCACAGACTACTCAGTAAATATACCACTTTATGGTTAAAGGAATTCCTGCCTCAGTCTCATCCATTCCTCTGACACGTGACCACCTGTTCACCTTCACTGTCAGTCATCCTACCTGTCCAGCTACCCACACAGATTCCACTAATCTTTCAACTAGAGTGAAAGCACCGCCAGCATTCAAAAGTGACCAAAACATCAGCCAGGAAGCATAGGAACTGAGAAGTGGTCTGTGGTCACCACATGCAGAACCACTCCTTTATTGGGGGTGTCTTGCAAATTGCCTATCATTTCCACCTGTTGTCTATTCCATTTGCACAACAGCATGTGAAATGTATTGTCAATCAGTGTTGCTTCCTAAGTGGACAGTTTGATTTCACAGAAGTGTGATTGACTTGGAGTTACATTGTGTTGTTTAAGTGTTCCCTTTATTTTTATGAGCAGTGTTTTTCTATTGACTGATTTCCTTTCATGAACTGTAACTCAGTAAAATCTTTGAAATGATTGAATGCATTTATCCAAGGGAGTACCCCAAGGCCCGATCCCAAGCCCCACGCTCTTCTCAAATTACATACACAACGTAGCTCAGGCAGTAGGAAGCTCTCTCATCCATTTATATGCAGATGACACAGTCATATACTCAGCTGACCTCTCCCCGGATTTTGTGTTAAATGCTCCACAACAACAAAGCTTTCTCTGCCCTTAATCTTGTTCTGAACACCTCCAAAGCAAAGGTTATGTGGTTTGGTAAGAAGAATGCCCCTCTCCCCACAGGTGTGATTACTACCTCTGAGGGTTTAGAGCTTGAGGTAGTCACCTCATACAAGTACTTGGGAGTATGGCTGGACGGTACACTGTCCTTCTCTCAGCACATTTCAAAGCTGCAGGTTAAAGTTAAATCTAGACTTGGTTTTCTCTATCTGTCACGCCCTGACCTTAGAGATCCTTTTTATGTCTCTATTTGGTTTGGTCAGGGTGTGATTTGGGGTGGGTATTCTATGATCTATTATTTGTATTTCTATGTTTTGGCCGGGTATGATTCTCAATCAGGGACAGCTGTCTATCGTTGTCTCTGATTGAGAACCATACTTAGGTAGCCCTTTTCCCACCTGTCTTTGTGGGAAGTTGACTTTGTTTATGGCACATTGCCTTTAGCTTCACAGTTTGTTTTGTAGTGTTTTGTTCAGCGTCTTTTCTATTAAAAAGAGTATGTACACTCACCACGCTGCACCTTGGTCCACTTCCTTCAACAGCTGTGACAGAACTTCCCACCCCAAACGGACCATGCAGCATGGTAAGGAGGAGCAGCGGGTTCAGAAGGACTGGACATGGGAGGACATCCTAAATGGCAATGGATCCTGGACATGGGAGGAGATCCTGGCGGGAAAGGATCGCCTGCCGTGGGAGCAGCTGGAAGCAGAGAGGAAGGCGGAGGCAGCGAGAGAGAGGGCCCAGGATTACACAGGGTCACGGCTGGCACTAAAGACCGGGAGGCCACTCCCCCCCCCAAAAAAAAAATGGGGGGGCACACGAGGAGATTGGCTGAGTCAGGTTGGAGACCTGAGCCAACTCCTCGTGCTTACCGTGGCGAGCATGTGACTGGTCAGGCACCGTGCTATAGGGTGATGCACACGTTGTCTCGGTTGAGCATTCACAGGCCGGTGTGCTCTGTGGATTAAGACAATGAGCGAGCTAGGACAAACGTAGTCAATATAACTTTTTGTTCAGCACTTTTGAAGCATACAGTGACAGAATTCAGAACATGGGTTGTTCTTACAGAATTCTCCCTGTACACCCAAGTCAGAACTGTAGGATAAATAATGGGGGCATTTAAGCAGACAATGAAAGCTCTTACAAAATTCGATGACATTTTTCTAAAACAGGCTATAGGCTATAGACAACACATACAATTAGTATTATTTTCTTAGCTATAGTATACATATCTCCCTGGCATATTGCATTATTTATGCAGCGGCATACAATACATTTTTGGACTCACCTTGTTGTGCTGTGCTGACTTGAACAGGAAGGTGGTGTGGCAGTCCTTCGTGGGAAAAGTTTGTCATCAAACTTTGTCATCAAAGTCTGACATTCTCTGGATTTATGGTGCTTTCAAGACAACTGGGAACTCAGACAAAAACAAGGTTTAATCATGATGACGTCAGTGATTTTCAGGTCGGAGCTCTAGAAAGCGGCCCCAAGTTCCCGACTTGCAATTCTGAGTTGGATGACCGTTCAAAACGTATTTTCCCAGTCGGAGCTAGTTTCCCTGTCTGAGATTTCCCAGTTCTGAGTTTCCAGTTGTTTTGAGCATGGCTGAAGTCATGCTGGTTTGACAGCATGGCCAGTGTTGAATGTTTATCCTTTTAAGGTTGGAAAAGAGACCTTGAAACCCAGACTTGGGACCAAACACCCACTTCACTGAATAGCAGGCTAGTGATTGCTTTGCGATGCTTGCAGTTAGCCACTGATTCCTTCCAAACCACTCATTGTTGAATTTGTGATTTCCAACTTGTTGTGTAATGTTTATGTCCAATGGCCGATGAGCACCGATAGGTTTTTATCTATAATTTCTCTTCATTATTTGTCTTCATTTGACAAGGATTGAAAAGGATTTGTCAGCAGATTGTTGACTTGATTCATGATGATGACTGCTAGCTAAGATTTTGAAAGTATGATGTTGACATGATCAGTCCAATTAAAGCTACTGTAGATATGGCGTGATTTGACGTAATTTTATCTGTGGCCAATGACCTTGAGCCTTGTTGGATAGGCACTTCTAATGTAACTCTATGGCAGCACCCAAGGTGCACTACTAGCTTGAATTTTCAAGCTCTCCCCTTAGATTTCGCAGTGACGTAATGTCCCCATGAGTGACAGAACACTGAGCCAATCACGGCGCAACTAGAGAACATTACCAACCCCTACGCTCCGTATTTTCCGCTAGCTGCCCCACCACCACAGAAAGCACTGAGCTAGGCTAAAACATATGCATTTTGGAGCTGCCTTACTCAAGAAAGAAAAAATAGACCAAGTTTGTATGCGGCTTTATGAACTCAATTATTGATTTATTTTTAAAAATGACATTGTTTGCAAATGTATATGTCACTCGTATTAATGCCAAAATAACATGCAAAACAGGCAAACAAATAGGTGAGGCTCAAAACCCCTGCCCTGAATGACAGGTTGCCACTGTATACAGTGCCTTCGGAATGTATTCAGACCCCTTTTTCCACATTTTGTTAGGTTACAGCCTTATTCTAAAATTGATTCAATAGTTTTTTTCCCTCGTCAATCTACACACAATACCCCATAATGACAAAGTAAAAACTGATTTTTGCTAATTTATTCAAAATAAAAAACTGATATCACATTTACATAAATATTCAGACCCTTTACTCAGTACTTTGTTGAAGCACCTTTGGCAGCGATTACAGCCTCAAGTCTTCTTAAGTATGACACTACAATTTTTCTCGGATTTCTCCAATTCTTCTCTGCAGATCCTCTCAAGCTCTGTCAGGTTGGATGGGGAGCGTTGCTGCAAAGTTCAAGTCCGGGCTCTGGCTGGGCCACTCAAAGACATTCAGAGACTTGTCTCGAAGCCACTCCTGCGTTATCTTTTCTGTGTGCTTAGGGTCGTTGTCCTGTTGGAAGGTCCTGAGTGCTCTGAAGCAGGTTTTCATCAAGGAACTCTCTGTACTTTGCTCCATTCATCTTTCCCTCGATCCTGACTAGTCTCCCAGTCCCTGGCATTGAAAACAATCCTCACAGCATGATGCTGTCGCCACCATGCTTCACCATAGGGATGGTGCCAGGTTTCCTCCAGACGTCAGGCCAAAGAGTTCAATCTTGGTTTCATCAGACCAGAGAATCTTGTTTCTCATGGTCTGAGAGTCTTTTAGGTGCCTTTTGGCAGACTCCAAGTGGGCTGTCGTGCCTTTTACTAAAGAGTGGCTTCTGTCTGGCCACTCTACCATAAAGGCCTAATTGGTTGTCCTTCTGGAAGGTTATCCCATCTCCACAGAATACTTCTAGAGCTCTGTCAGAGTGACCATCGGGTTCTTGGTCACCTCCCTGGCCAAGGCCCTTCTCCCCCAATTGCTCAGTTTGGCCGGGCGGCCAGCTCTAGGAAGGGTCTTGGTGGTTCCAAACTTCTTCCATTTAAAGAGTAATGGAGGCCCCTGTATTCTTGGGGACCTTCAATGCTGCAGAAATGTTTTGGTAACCTTCCCCAGATCAATGCCTCGACACAATCCTGTCTCTGAGCTCTACGGACAATTCTGTTGACCTCATGGCTTGGTTTTTGCTCTGACATGCACTGTCAACTGTGGTACCTTATATAGACAGGTATGTGCCTTTCCAAATCATGTCTAATAAATTTAATTTGCGACAGGTGGGCTCCAATCAAGTTGAAGAGACATCTCAAGGATGGCCAATGGAAACAGGATGCACCTGAGCTCAATGTCGAGTCTTATAGCAAAGAGTCTGAATACTTATGTAAATAATGTATTTTATTTTTTTATTTTTAATAAATTAGCAAAAGAAAATTGTTACAAATGTAATTTTGCTTTGTCATTGGGTCTGAATACTTATGTAAATAAGATATTTCAGTTTTTTATTTGTAATAAATTAGCAAAAGAAAAAACATTTTATTACATTTTGCTTTGTCATTTGCCTTGATGACAGCTTTGCACATACTTGGCATTCTCTCAACCAGCTTCATGAGGTAGTCACCTGGAATGCATTTCAATTAACAGGTGTGCCTTGTTAAAAGTTAATTTGTGGAATTTCTTTCATTCTTAATGCTTTTGAGACAATCAGTTGAGTTCTGACAAGGTAGGGGTGGTATACAGAAGATAGCCTTATTTTCTAAAAGACCAATTCCATATTATGGCAAGAACAGCACAAATAAGCAAAGAGAAAGGACAGTCCAAAATGTCATCTATCTAATCCCCAAAAGTCATTATTATCATGAGAGGGCCATAAAGAATAACTAGTAATGCTACATTCTCAAAGGTTGAAATCTATAATTTCTTGTCATTTTTGTTATAAATTGCTGAAATGTAGTTACTTTTACGCACACAACCTCAAGTACATAGTACAAATATGATATAAATATGAAAATATTAAATATTTTTGTGTTTCCTATTCACAAAACTATGAATAAGGCTTCAAATGACTGATGCTTTCTAAATATAGCCAAATCAAATTTTAAAACGACTGACTATAAGATTTCACTTTACGTATAACTGTAAAATACATATTTGCATGTTTAGTGTTAGAGATCATTTGCATATTTTCTTAAGGTCTCTCTTGATCAAAACGTTTGCCTCCAGTGCTGTGAATGTCTCACAGAGCTCTAACATGGCTTCCTGAACTCGTTAGGAACTCTCCTTTCGTCTCATATTAATGTGTTTTTTGTTTAACATCTATTAATTATTTTAGATCCATGGCTATCAATCGATCTCTGAATGTACCGTAATGAAACCACTCTCCTATTGCGCTACTATGTAACGATTGCAGGCACGAGCTTTGTCCGGGGCTGTGATGTAGGGTTCAGTCAAGAGTTGGACGGTCAGAAGATCAAATGAAATGTTAGGAGGGACATCCCAGCTTCAAATCGTTTCAGATTTCACATCCTACGTCACAAAGGCTTAGAAAAAATACTACTGTGTCCGTGGCAACCAGGGCTATCGCTCAAACCTACTCATTCCAGGGTTTTTCTTTATTTTACTATTTTCTACATTGTAGAATAGTGACGACACCAAAAAAGTGTTAAACAAATCAAAATATATTTTATATTTGAGATTATCCATCATTACTTTAAGAAGGTCAGTCAATCTGGAAAATGTCAAGAACTTTGAAAGTTTCTTCAAGTGCAGTTGCAAAAACCATCAAGCTCTATGATGGAACTGGCTCTCATGAGGACTGCCACAGGGGAAAAAAGACCCAGAGTTACCTCTGCTGCAGAGGATAAGTTCATGAGAGTTAACTGCACCAGATTGCAGTCCAAATAAATTATTCACAAGAGTTCAAGAATAGACACATCTCAACATCAATCAATGATTCACGAGTATGTGTGAATCAGGCCTTCATGGTTGAATTGCTGCAAAGAAACTACTACTAAAGAACACCAATAATAAGAAGAGACTTGCTTGGGCCAAGAAACATGAGCAATGGACATTAGATCGGTGGAAATCTGTCCTTTGGTCTGATGAGTCCAAATTTTAGATTTCTGGTTCCAACCGCCTTGTCTTTGTGAGAAGCAGAGTAGGTGAACGGATGATCTCCGCATGTGTGGTTCCCACCGTGAAGCATGGAGAAGGAGGTGTGATGGACTGGAGGTGCTTTGTTGATGACACTGACTGTGATGTATTTAGAATTCAAGGCACACTTAATCAGCATAGATACCACAGCATTATGCAGTGATACGCCATCCCATCTGGTTTGCGCTTAGTGGGACTATCATTTATTTTTCAACAGGACAGTGACCCAAAACACACCTCCAGGCTGTGTAAGGGCTATTTGACCAAGGAGAGTGATGGAGTGCTGCATCAGATGACCTGGCCTCCACAATCACCTGACCTCAACCCAATTGAGATGGTTTGGGATGAGTTGGACCGCAGAGTGAAGGAAAAGCAGCCAACAAGTTCTCAGCATACAGTTGAAGTCAGAAGTTTACATACACTTAAATTGGAGTCATTTTTCTACCTCTCCACAAATTTCTTGTTAACAAACTGTAGTTTTGGCAAGTCGGTTAGGACATCTACTTTGTTCATGACACAAGTAATTTTTCCAACAATTGTTTACAGACAGATTATTTCACTTATAATTCACTGTATCACAATTCCAGTGGGTCAGAAGTTTACATACACTAAGTTGACTGTGCCTTTAAACAGCTTGGAAAATTCCATAAAATTATGTCATGGCTTCTGATAGGCTAATTGACATAATTTGAGTCAATTGGATGTGTACCTGTGAATGTAAGGCCTACCTTCAAACTCAGTGCCTCTTTGCTTGACATCATGGGAAAATCAAAAGACATCAGCCAAGACCTCAGAAAAAAATTGCGTATCTCCACAAGTCTGGTTCACCCTTGGGAGCAATTTCCAAACGCCTGAAGGTACCACGTTCATCTCTATAAACAGCATGGGAGCACGCAGCTGTCATACCGCTCAGGAAGGAGACGCGTTCTGTCTCCTAGAGATGGACGTACTTTGGTGCGAATAGTGCAAATCAATCCCAGAACAACAGCAAAGGACCTTGTGAAGATGCTGGAGGAAATAGGTACAAAAGTATCTATATCCACAGTAAAACCAATATCGAAATAACCTGAAAGGCTGCTCAGCAAGGAAGAAGCCACTGCTCCAAAACCGCCATAAAAAAAGCCAGACTACAGTTTGCAACTGTACATGAGGACAAAGATCGTACTTTTTGAAGAAATGTTCTCTGGTCTAATGAAACAAAAATAGAACTGCTTGGCCATAATCACCATCGTTATGTTTGGAGGAAAAAGGGGGATGCTTGCAAGCTGAAGAACACCATCCCAACTGTCAAACACGGGGGTGGCAGCACCATGTTGTGGGGGTGCTTTGCTGCAGGAGGGACTGATGCACATCACAAAATAGATGGCATCATGAGGAAGGATAATTAAGTGGATATATTGAAGCAACAATATGTTTACAAGGATGTATATACAAGGATGTATATAACCCTAAACACTGGATGTATGGCATGCATGGTATGATATGATGAGAGCTCCCAGCACTATAGAGCTCTGTTTGTACTGTAGGCTACAGCACAAACACTAGGAAACACTAGGAATTCAGTCTATCTGTGACAATATGTGTTTTGCAGAATGACACAGGAGGGTCATCGTCACAGACCTACTGACTGTGGTACTAAGTTGACTACCACTCCTGGGTTCAGAATCCTTGAGATTGCAGAGTGTGAGTAAATGGATACCATTATGTACTGTACAATATATGGCAAAACAATCTATGCCAAAAAGTATGTATTTACAATTGATTGTGTCCATTGTATTGCTATTTTGGTTCATAAGAAAAAATGTAATTTGCTTTACAAGCAGAACCGTGTTACTCCGCTTCACCACAAGGGGGTGTTGTGGTCTTTAAATGGCAAATTAAAGAGATGTACTGTGTTAGAGGGCTGGCTTTGTTGTTTTTTCTAGGATATTTTCAACGAAAGGTGGAACTTTTGTATTTACAGTGCTATCGTGGAACTGAAGTGGACGGGCGTAATGTAATGTAAAATAAAGGAGTAAAGGAAATAGATTTACATATTGAGCTTTTTCCCCCAAAGTAGTCGTGACTTCAGGGAGAAATAGATTACTTATTTGGCTTAGCACCTTGTCATATATGGTAAGATAGTGAGGTCAGTCAGTATATGAACATATATGGACAATGACCCCAAGCATGCTTCCAAAGTTGTGGCAAAATGGCTTAAGGACAACAAAGTTAAGGTATTGGAGTGGTCATCACAAAGCCCTGATCTCAATCACATAGAAGATTTGTGGGCAGAACTGAAAAAGCGTGTGCGAGCAAGGAGACCTACAAACCTGACTCAGTTAGATGAGCTCTGTCAGGAGGAATGGGCCAAAATTCACCCAACTTACTGTGGAAAGCTTGTGGAAGGCTACCCAAAACGTTTGACCCAAGTTAAACAATTTAAAGGCAACGCTACCAAATACTAATTGAGTGTATGTAAACTTCCCACTGGGAATGTGATGAAAGAAATAAAAGCTGAAATAAATCCTTCTCTCTACTATTATTCTGACATTTCACATTCTTAAAATAAAGTGGTGATCCTAACTGACCTAAGACAGGGAATTTTTACTAGGATTAAATGTCAGGAATTGTGAAAAACGGAGTTTAAATGTATTTGGCTAAGATGTATGTAAACTTCCGACTTCAACTTTGTGTGAACTCCTTCAAGACTGTTCGAGAAGCATTCCTCATGAAGCTGGTTGAGAGAATGCCAAGAGTGTGCAAAGCTGTCATCAAGGTAAAGGGTGGATACTTTGAAGAATCTAAAATGTAAAAATCTATTTAGATTTGTTTAACACTTTTTTTGGTTGCTACATGATTCCATATGTGTTATTTCATAGTTTTGATGTCTTCACTGTTATTCTACAGTGTAAAAAATACTACACATTTTTAAAAGCCCTTGAATGAGAAGGTGTGCCCAATTTTTTACTGGTACTGTATAAAAACACAATTCAGCCACACACGTGGATAGATTGTATTTCACACTGTAATCGAAGATATGACACAAAAATGATTTACAACTTATTTCCATTGTGGTCCTCTGAAGGTGGTGGCCTACAAGATGGAGCACAAGCCAGAGAGGTTGGTCTGCTGTCTGCTCAACCACAGCTCCATCAGGGTTTGGCGTGGAGCACTGTCCAAGGTAAGAGCCAGAAGTGGCTCCTGCTGTAAGCGGGAAAAGCAACTGCTTAGGGCCTCCTCACCATCATCTCTGATTAATTCTATGAATATTATCTAGTTAAGAGCACAGGCGCTAGAGAAGGAATAGTGTCTGATGGTAGGACTAGGAATAAAAAAAATGTGTAAAGAACATGCCAATACATCTTGAACATATACTGTATTGTTTAATCTAGCTGTGCATTCAATCAGTCATTCAAGTGTTCATAATAGTGTAGACATTTATGTAGAAATCACCTGACATTAAACAGATTGGTTCATATTTCATAAATTGTAATTAAATCAAATCATCAGCTTGTAATTGTTCTTGATGTACCCAATGGTATAACTATAACAGAATGTACAGTTGAGAATAAACAGATGATGTAGTATGAACACTAAAATGGTTCAATTAATAATTTATTTCTCTCCTCAACATGAATTATGTTCTCACTGTGGGAAACGAAAACTACTACTATTCACGGAACCAAACCTAGGTTCAAATGCTATTTGAAATAAATAATTATAATGCTTTAGCTGTGCTTGATTGTGCTATCCTGTTGCAATGGAACCAATAGAAAAGTCCTGTGCTTTCCCAGTGCACCTGGCACCCCAGTCAGGCTAAAGCAAACACTCAAAGTATTTGAAACATTTCAAATAGTAATTGAACCCAGGTCTGCTACTATTCACTGAACCCACCACATGCTCCGGAACAAAATGCCTGACTCCTAATTAGGGAGCGTTAATAGGAGATTAATTAGCACTAATTGCATAATTTCCAGTTAAACCTCCAGAGGGTAGACCAATCTGTTCATCTCACCAAGTGTTTAATTACTTTAGTTTATTTCTTATATTCTATCGATGAGTCACAAGTCACAACCTCCTAACTCCAACATGAAGTGAGGACATCTTATGACTTGTTTCTTAGGAGATCAGAAAAAGAGAATTGGATCAAATTTAGGAAATTGTATGCAGGTATTATGTGTTATTTACATTGTGCCTTTTACAGTTATAAAATGTGGGAATATTTACTTTGTATTTGGACTGATAAGGTTTTAAAAAATAAGTAAGGCAAAAAAAATAGTAGACTATAGTTTAATTCCTCAACACGACCAGGTATCTATAAACATGTTTTTTAGTTTTAACTCATGCGTTATTCATTATGCAATGATGTATCTTTCAGGTTCTGAAGTACTGCCGTCTCCTCGTGCACAATCAAGGTTTTTCTGAATGCATATGATCGCCTCAAGATTACAGATGACAGGGTGGAGGATGTTTCACCAGATATGTTTAAGGTCAGTTCCTAGGATCATAGCGATTTCATTCTGTTCTATTCTGTTCTCATAGAGTATGACTATGTCTAACTGACTGTTCTGTGTGTATCTCTCTCCAGGAACACAATGGGTTCTATAAGTCCCTGTTCTCCCTGCAGCAGACCCCTTGTTCCCTACAGCACCTGGCTTGATGGACACTACAGAACCACCAAGATGGACACGTGCACAAGATGGTGCCACACCTAGACCTGCCCACCTTCATCAAGAACAACCTGCTGCTGTAGTTCAAATACTACGTTCACTGAGTCAGAGATAGAGCCAGGATGTATATAAACCCTAAACACTGGATGTATGGCATACATGGTATGATATGATGAGAGCTCCCAGCACTATAGAGCTCTGTATGTACTGTAGGCTACAGCACAAACACTAGGAAACACTAGGAATTCAGTCTGTCTGTGACAATATGTGTTTTGCAGAATGACACAGGAGGGTCATCGTCACAGACCTACTGACTGTGGTACTAAGTTGACTACCACTCCTGGGTTCAGAATCCTTGAGATTGCAGAGTGTGAGTAAATGGATACCATTATGTACTGTACAATATATGGCAAAACAATCTATGTCAAAAAGTATGTATTTACACTTGATTGTGTTCATTGTATTGCTATTTTGATTCATAAGAAAAAACGTAATTTGCTTTACAAGCAGAACCGTGTTACTCCGCTTCACCACAAGGGGGTGTTGTGGTCTTTAAATGACACATTAAAGAGATTTACTGTATTAGAGGGCTGGCTTTGTGTTTTTTTCTAGGATATTTTTCAACGAAAAGTGTAACTTTTGTATTTATAGTGCTATCATGGAACTGAAGTGTACGTGCATAATGTAGTGTAAAATAATGGAGTAAAGGAAATAGATTTACATATTGAGCTTTTTCCCCCAAAGTAGTCGTGACTTCAAGGAGAAATAGATTACTTATTTGGCTTAGCACCTTGTCATATATGGTAAAATAGTGAGATCAGTCAGTATATGAAAAAGAATGTGCGCACTGCTTTATCACAAAAAGGAACCAATTATGGATGTAGCTATAGCCTACTAAGTATTTGGTAGAGAAATAATGTCTACTTTTTAGATGAAAATAAATCCTAAATGAACAAAAAAGTGTGCTCTATAACTCAGTCACTCTTGGTCAGAATATTTCTCATTAATAATTAAGATAAATGATTACATTTAATCTCTGCCACTTGTATCCAAAGCGATTTACAGGAGCAATTATGGTTCAAGTGCCTAGCTCAAGTCGGCCATGGGATTCGAACGAGCGACTTTTCGGTTACTCTTAACTGCTAGGTTTACCTGCCACCCCAGATTAGAACGTTCTGTGATTTCACTGGCTTTACGGAAGTAAATGCAGGCTGTGACTTCAGTCATTTTGGAAATAATTCAACATTACCTGAAAAATGTATTTATAAAGACTTCATGAGAATAAATATGAGAGACTGTCATGCAAAGGCTCGGAGGTTATCTTATATTACAAAAAGTGTCAGACAAATACAACACGCCAGTGATGGACGGAAATCATGAATAGGCTATTGAATAAGCAGTGAGATTTTATGTGTACGTTGCCAAGAAGGTTTATCGATGTTTTATCTAATCTAGCAACTAGTGGGATGGACAACAATTGAATGGATAATAAACGAAAAAATATATATTTTAAACATTGACCAAACAATGCAATATAGCCTAGTAGTTCTACAATATTTGTAATTTAACAGAAATGTCGTTGTAAAACTACTTAGGTGAGGTGGGCGTTTCCAGTTGATAATTATGTGGAGAGGTCCAGATGTATGATTGTATGGGATCGGAAAGAAGTAGCATGCTTTTGAATACCAACCACCCGGCTTGGGGAGAATGGTGAACCTGTGTGACAGAGGGTGGTGACACGGAGACAGTATGCTGACTTGGGTAATGAACCTGTCACAGTGAGGCTCTTGAACTAGGCTACGCTATGTGCCTAGTAGCGCATGCGGAGCTAAAGACATATCAAAGAAACTAAACCTGCAATGAAAAATAATACGATTGTAAAATAAAATATATATTAGCAATATGTTACAACTTGAATACAAATTACAATAATGTAGGTTATATTAAGGCTTCAAGGAAAGTCAATCATCCCGTTCTTAGTGACATATACCAGTATAAACTAATACTAACAATACTTTCTGATTATTAGGTGACATAATTGTAATGTAACTGATCAAATAAACTATAGATTCCTGACTCATGAAAGAAAACAAGAATAAATCCAATCCTAGACATAAATGCAGAATGTATCACACATCGGAGAGAAAAGTTGAGGAGGTATGAGAAGGTTCTGGTTGGAGACTATATAATCAGAGTCCACTCCACTCTTAAAAAAACGAAGAGGAGAGGAGCGCGCGGGAGAGGAAAGCTATCTGGTTTCAATAGTTCAAAGCAAGGTTGTGCTGAATGGAGTCATTTGCAATTATAAGAATAATTAGCATCCCTTGGCACTCCATTGCTAATCAGACTCGGTTGGTGATATGTTTATGTCTTCATGCAATCAGACGGCCAGTTGGAGTGCCCGCGCGCCCCAAGGACTCAATAGAGGCTAATCATCATCAAGCATTGGCATATAAACGGTAAAATGATATCCGATTAAATCAACACTTATAAGAAAAGAGAAACGTGATTTTTCATTATTGCACATTTTGATTTTAATATAAACTTATAAGCATTAGAAAATGAGTGGCCAAAACCCTGAAAGCGTCCATGCATAATTTTAACTATTCAACAATTAATTGGCAATTAGTTTAGGATGCATGCTCATTACATTTTACATTTTAGTCATTTAGCAGACGCTCTTATCCAGAGCGACTTAAAGTTAGTGAATTCGTCTTAAAATGGCTTGGTGGGACAACCATATATCACAGTCATAGTAAGTACATTTTCCCGCAATAAAGTAGCTATCAGCTAAATCTGAGCTAGTAAGCGGGGTCATGTGCGAGTGTTGTTCATGAGTTAAGTGCGTGTTTTAGTTTAATGTTAGGCCTATCTTAAAACTGAAAAACGATTGTCTGCATATACAACTAACTTAATGGTAGCCCTACAGATACACGCACGTTGGTACCCTGTTGTATTTTTAATCGAATAAAGTTTAGTCTCCAAAATGCCACTTTCAAAACGGCGCCGACTCGTTTTAAAATTGCCGTTGACCTCACATGTATGTCTTTTATCAGAATCAAATGTTGTACAGGATAACTCACTCTAGGGAATAATTATTACTGCACTTTTCTAAGGCCAAACGCATTGTTTTGGCTCGAGAGAATAGAAAAGCTTTACTCTTTCAAGAGAGGAAAAACATCTGCCTCTCCTCCGGCCCACTCCGATGCCATCCGTCCCGATGCCATACATCCCAACATTTCAACAAAAGCACCGTTGTTTTATGTCATCCCTTGAATCCAAAGTAATTACTTATCATCAATCAAAATTAATAATAGCTGATTGGGTTGGTGTGGTCAACGATTATAGAAGGGCAAGGGCTGAAGCAGTCTCTCACATCGCTTCCAGTCAATGTGGACCGGGCAAATGGGGTGGAGGGCTGGGGGGGGGGGCGTCTATTCGGTATCCACTGGGAAACTACCGCCTCTCGAGGCGGCCAAAAAGTCCGACACTGAAAAAGGAAATGAAGCGTAATTTGAGGAAGATGGATGAGTCCCCAGGGTACACCCCCTTTCATTCCTCTTGTATTGCAGATGATAAGCTAGGGCTCTCGCTCTGTGTGTGTGTGTCTGTGTGTGTGCGTGTGCGTGTGGGAGAGAGCCCATTGAATTGAAGTGAGAAAGAAGTGGAGGGAGGGAGAAGTAGAGGGGGAGAGCGTGTGTTTATGTCTCAGTGTGTGACAAATAGAAGGACAGGGAGTGGGCACAAAACAAGAAAGCGTCAGGTTTCAGTAAGCTTGAGGAGGTTTCGAGGAGCTGGTTAGTCAACGGGATAACATCACAGCGAAGGGACCTAATAACTTCACTCGACCTTTGAATCTAAGGTTTGGCGATTTGTTGAGGGAAGGAAGGGGCGCCTGAGTTTTCGAAAAAATAAGCCACAATTTTCTTCACAATGCAGAGACCGGGCGGCCAAGGGACGGCGTTTTCGATCGACTCCTTGATAGGAACTCCGCAGCCTCGGCCGGGACACCTGCTCTATACTGGCTACCCGATGTTTATGCCGTACAGACCCTTGATGATTCCTCAATCTTTATCTCATTCACATTTACCGTCTGGCATACCTCCTTTGGCGCCGTTGGCATCTTTCGCTGGACGTCTTACCAACACATTCTGTGCGAGTTTGGGACAGGGAATGCCGTCCATGGTGGCTCTCACGACAACACTGCCGAGTTTCTCGGATCCACCGGATAGTTTCTATCCTCCCCAAGAGCTTCCCGGACCTCGGTTAAGTGCCGACCCTGGAACGAGGAGAATAGAGAGCCCCCACTCAGATGATCTGCATGGAAGAGACAAGGGATCGGACTTACTCAACTTCTCGGAAACTTTTCAAACTATGCCAGGTAAGCTCCAGTCCCAGTGTCCATACGTTTCCGTTAGATTGGCACGTTGAGACCTAAATGGGTAAAACGCGCAAACGTCATCCAAATTAGAGTTTGGACTGGACTGCATGGACATTTAGCAACACAAAAAGACACTCAGTGCTGAGCATAAAGTTACACGCAGTTTATCCAAGGCAAATATGATGCTGAAATTTAAGACACCATCCACACTTTTTCGAAGGCTGAAATTGTCATCATAACATACGAAAACACCGCAGAATACGAACTCTCCAACATGCCTATTCCATTTTCATTTTAGAGGCCTATGTGGCCAAGATGTGGCCAATTTTTAAAGAGATAAATGCCTAATTTGCATTTGTGAGGTAAACGTGTTGGCTGAACATAACTGGTTGTAATATATGTTGTCTTTCTTCATTGTCACTTTTTAGGTGAGACTAAATTGTACAGCTCTGACGATGAGAAGTTTGACCTGAAATCAGCAGACGCAGTTTGCAGTGACCGAGATGACAGCTCTGCCGTCGACAGCGAGAACGAAAGCTTCTCCGATGGGAACAACTGTGGTTCTTTATCCCAAAAGAGTAAACTAAAACCCGGGTCACAGGAAGCATTACCACCAGGAAGCTCAGCAGGAAAGAGCAGAAGGAGACGGACAGCTTTTACAAGCGAGCAGCTACTTGAACTTGAGAAGGAATTTCATTGTAAAAAGTACCTTTCGCTCACCGAACGCTCTCAAATAGCACACGCACTTAAATTGAGCGAGGTGCAGGTCAAAATTTGGTTCCAGAATCGTAGGGCCAAATGGAAAAGAATCAAAGCGGGAAACGTCAATAACAGGTCGGGAGAGCCTGTGAGAAACCCCAAAATTGTGGTCCCCATTCCAGTGCACGTCAACAGGTTTGCGGTGAGGAGTCAACACCAACAGATAGAGCAAACAAGGCCATGATCCTGGCCTAAACTTTAAAAAAGAAACGGACATTAATTCTGACAAAAGAAAGTTCAGGGTTGTTAAATGCATGAAGCACAAAAAGGGATGAAATTTTGGGGTCAGCAAGATTACTTTTTACATCACAAGAGACATAATGTCCGATTAACTTGACAACATATGATATCATGTTATCGCTTGGCAGATTAATGAATTTGTCAAATATGATATCATGTTTTATTTATTGTTTGTACATTTGTAAATATTATGTGTCGGGTGACACAGACAGCCACTATGAAATGAGATTGTAAACATTATTTTCTAAAATATTTATATCTAGGGCCTATACATGTTCTGTTTATTATCTGCATGTGCTTCATTCGGTGAAGCTATTTCAAACTTGTTGTATTTGGTATCGTTTCGTTGATCACATGTTGCATGTACCTTACAAAGGTTTCATTTTTGGTAGGCTACTGTAAGAACTGTATTCTCCAGCTGTTTGTGAGAGAAAAAAAATATGTGAAGAAAAATAAATAACCAAACAAGGAAATACTGTAAAGTATATTGACTTATTAAATCCATTTATATTAAAGGTATGTATCTAAATGCATTATTATTGCTGTTTTAGCCATAGTTTTAGAGATGGTGATTTGTGCTTTATATATAGCATCTATCTGCTCTCAGAAAATTAACAGTGAGCTATCTTTCTATAGAATATATTTTCCTCGCATTCATTAAGTAAAATACCACTAGGCTATTACATGACACTGTATTTTAATAGCCTACTAAAACTTGGAAGTGAACTATAACAACAAACAAATAATAAAACCATTTGGAATAATATAATTGATAATTGATTATAATACACATATTCATAATAGTTATGGAAATTCTCATATATTATCTCAATCTCAAAAGTTGTTTTGCTTTGTAAAATAGGCCTTAATAATATGATATTATTGATTTCAGATAGGTATACAATACAGACGTTTTATTTACTTACATTTACATTTTTACATTTAAGTCATTTAGCAGACGCTCTTATCCAGAGCGACTTACAAATTGGTGTTTTCACCTTATGACATCCAGTGGAACAGCCACTTTACAATAGTGCATCTAGGTCTTTTAAGGGGGGGGGGGGGAGAAAGATTACTTTATCCTATCCTAGGTATTCCTTAAAGAGGTGGGGTTTCAGGTGTCTCCGGAAGGTGGTGATTGACTCCGCTGTCCTGGCGTCGTGAGGGAGTTTGTTCCACCATTGGGGGGCCAGAGCAGCGAACAGTTTTGACTGGGCTGAGCGGGAACTGTACTTCCTCAGTGGTAGGGAGGCGAGCAGGCCAGAGGTGGATGAACGCAGTGCCCTTGTTTGGGTGTAGGGCCTGATCAGAGCCTGGAGGTAGTGAGGTGCCGTTCCCCTCACTATGTAATATCTGCCATGAATATGAACACATTTTTGCACACTGTAGGCCTGGATGAGTTTGCAATGTAATGATATTGTAGGTCTTGAAAAAATACAAACGTGTCTCGTATCGTGAGTGGATTAGCTACATAATTGGACGACTGATACTACTGAATACTAAATCATATTACACTTCACCTACTGTGTGCAAAGTCCAGCAGTTCGCCCTATCTAGGCGTTGATGATATACATTCAATGAAGGTTCTCATTAAGCAGACAGAGATAAAGGAGAGAACAGACGAGGGTTTTGTGACTGGAAGCAGCCGTTATCTTTAGGAGGGCATGTTGTCTCGAGGTGGAGTGATGGAGCGCCATTAGAACGGTCAAAACATACATCCTTATAGGAGTTGAGGAGACCAGACCAGGGAGGATGAACACTGAACAGTGTGTGTGTGTATGTGTGTGTGTGTGTTTTATGTATATAAACAACTCAGGAATACAGAATACATTTTCACAGCTGCAACTTCATTTGGTCGCTACAGATTCATGTTAAACGTATTTTGATGTGTATGTAATTAATTTTGTATTCAAGTATAGATCCATTTCCATCCATTTCAAACCTAAGAACAAGTCATAAAAATCACAAATAGAACGTGAAAAAAGCTAGCAAATATTTGTTACTGGTGCACCTGTAAAACCAATTTATTTTAGGCTATATATAGGCTTGTGTCGTCGTTACTACACGTGCTGAAAACGTTATAAAATATTTTCCCCCAGATCTTATCTCAGCAGATGTTATCTCAGGTAGACCTGTTCGAATAACTCATCCCACACATGTCCACGAAATTATCAAGCGCGATATTTGAGTCAATAAATTAAGCTAATTAGCGACACCTGCTTTTGCATTATGCTGTCATGTTGAAGTCAACTAAATTATGACGATACAGATTAGGTATAACGGAAATAAGTGAAGAGATAATATGGTCATATTTAAACGAAATATAATACAATATTAGCCTATTGTAAATTAAAAACAATTGCTTTGACTAATTAATTTCCGACTTCAAATAGACAATGCCAGAGCTGACAGTTGTGGGTCGAGGTTGAATGATTTTAGAGTCTCGACCTCGAATGACGCCAGAATGTTTGGTGTGTGTTCTAGTGCTTAGCTGCTAATTGAGGGAACAGAACAGAGTTAGCGTGGGGATGCATGGACACACCCAAGACGTTACAGTGAGCTAAGCCTATTCCAACACTATTCAAACAAAGTGGATGTCATCATGCATCATCATATGACAAAAATATAATTTACTCTGTCATATCACTCCTTGAAATGTTCTGTGCCACTTAAGGACACAAAAGCAAAACCCCATAGGTGTATTGTTAAAATGTACTACCTGGATGTGTATCCAGCTAGCACATTTGGTTCCTTGGAAGTTATGGGACGTTTTTGGTTTCCCCTTGGGTCTGGAAACGGAGCCATAATTATCCTGACCAGTAAAACTGAACATTTATTAAACATTCTAAGAATGGAAGTGAACATTTTGCCTGTTCTGGGAAGGTATATTTTTAGTTTGCAGGGAGTTCTGAGAACGTTTGACTATGGTTCCCTGAAAGTTTTCCTGGGAGGTCTTATTAACGTTCTGAGAACAGAAAATCTAGGTTATTTGAAAGTAATGAATTAACGTTCTGAGGACATGTTTCAATAGGACTTTTAATAACACTGCTAGCTTAATTAACTGTGTTGAATTCCAAGCACAGATTGGACACATGGACATTCATTTGCTTTGGCATTAATCATGAAAACACATTTTTTATTGTGGTATGGCATCAGTGAGAATCCAACATATGATCTTTTGTTCTATTTGTTTAATTAGTCCACTGCGACACCAGGATGGAGCTAGCATACCATGTTTTTTTAATTCATACAAAGCTGTTGATGTTAGTCTATTCAAACAGACCCCATGTAAAAAAAGAAGCAAGCACTCATTAACATCAGGTGTGGCCAATTAGTGGGCATGGCCAACACACCTGCGCACACTTAACAAGGTAGAGTTTTGTTGCCGCTGAGAAAGCAATGCATATGTTTTTAAATAACATTATTTGAAAGTTATTTAAACGTTACTAATATTTTCTTGTGGCTTTTATGAAAAGTTTTCTTAATGTTCTGAGAACATAGATCCATGAGGAAACCTGAAGAAAGTGTTATGCTGAAGTACTTAAATTCCCACAGAAGAGCATTGTTCAAATCGAATCAAATCAAATTGTTTTGGTCACATACACATGGTTAGCAGATGTTATTACAAGTGTAGCGAAATGCTTGTGCTTCTAGTTCCAACAGTGCAGCAATATCTAACAAGTAATCTAACAATTCCACAACAACTACCCAATATACACACATCTAAGTAAAGGAATAAGAATATATTCATATAAATACAGTGGGGCAAAAAAGTATTTAGTCAGACACCAATTGTGCAAAATCTCCCACTTAAAAAGATGAGAGAGGCCTGTAATTTTCATCATAGGTACACTTCAACTATGACAGACAAAATGACAACAAAAAAAATCCAGAAAATCACATTGTAGGATTTGTAATGAATTTATTTGCAAATTATGGTGGAAAATAAGTATTTGGTCAATAACAAAAGTTTATCTCAATACTTTGTTATATACCCTTTGTTGGCAATGACAGAGGTCAAACGTTTTCTGTAAGTCTTCACAAGGTTTTCACACACTGTTGCTGGTATTTTGGTCCATTCCTCCATGCAGATCTCCTCTAGAGCAGTGATGTTTTGGAGCTGTTGCTGGGTAACACGGACATTCAACTCCCTCCAAAGATTTTCTATGGGGTTGAGATCTGGAGACTGGCTAGGCCACTCCAGGACCTTGAAATGCTTCTTACGAAGCCACTCCTTCGTTGCCCGGGCGGTGTGTTTGGGATCATTGTCATTCTGAAAGACCCAGCCACATTTCATCTTCAATGCCCTTGCTGATGGAAGGAGGTTTTCACTCTAAATCTCACGATACATGTCCCCATTCATTCTTTCCTTTACACGGATCAGTCGTCCTGGTCGCTTTGCAGAAAAACAGCCCCAAAGCATGATGTTTCCACCCCCATGCTTCACAGTAGGTATGGTGTTCTTTGGATGCAACTCAGCATTCTTTGTCCTCCAAACACGACAAGTTGAGTTTTTACCAAAAAGTTATATTTTGGTTTCATCTGGCCATATGACATTCTCCCAATCTTCTTCTGGATCATCCAAATGTTCTCTAGTAAACTTCAGATGGGCCTGGACATGTACTGGCTTAAGCAGGGGGACACATCTGGCACTGCAGGATTTGAGTCCCTGGCTTTGTTACTTTGGTCCCAGCTCTCTGCAGGTCATTCACTAGGTCCCCCCCTGTGTGGTTCTGGGATTTTTGTTCACCGTTCTTGTGATCATTTTGACCCCACGGGGTGAGATCTTGCGTGGAGCCCCAGATCGAGGGAGATTATCAGTGGTCTTGTATGTCTTCCATTTCCTAATAATTGCTCCCACAGTTGATTTCTTCAAACCAAGCTGCTTACCTATTGCAGATTCAGTCTTCCCAGCCTGGTGCAGGTCTACAATTTTGTTTCTGGTGTCCTTTGACAGCTCTTTGGTCTTGGCCATAGTGGAGTTTGGAGTGTGACTGTTTGAGGTTGTGGACAGGTGTCTTTTATACTGATAACAAGTTCAAACAGGTGCCATTAATACAGGTAACGAGTGGAGGACAGAGGAGCCTCTTAAAGAAGAAGTTACAGGTCTGTGAGAGCCAGAAATTTTGCTTGTTTGTAGGTGACCAAATACTTATTTCCACCATAATTTGCAAATAAATTCATAAAAAATCCTACAATGTGATTTTCTGGATTTTTTTTCTCATTTTGTCTGTACCTATGATGACATTTTTTTGCCCCATTGTATATGGATGAGCAATGATGAGCAGCATAGGCAAGAGGTCGTAGATGGTATAAAATACAGTAAATACATATGCGATGAGTAATGCAATATACAGTGGGGGGAACAAGTATTTGATACACTGCCGATTTGGCAGGTTTTCCTACTTACAAAGCATGTAGAGGTCTGTAATTTTTATCATAGGTACACTTCAAGTGTGAGAGACGGAATCTAAAACAAAAATCCAGAAAATCACATTGTTTGATTTTTATGTAATTCATTTGCATTTTTTTGCATGACGTAAGTATTTGAACACCTACCAACCAGTAAGAATTCCGGCTCTCACAGACCTGTTAGTTTTTCTTTAAATGACTTAAATGTAAATGTAAATGTTAGAAGCCCTCGTGTTCTCCACTCATTACCTGTATTAACTGCACCTGTTTGAACTCGTTACCTGTATAAAAGACACCTGTCCACACAATCAATCAAACAGACTACAACCTCTACACAATGGCCAAGACCAGAGAGCGGTGTAAGGACATCAGGGATACAATTGTAGACCTGCACAAGGCTGGGATGGGCTACAAAACAATAGGCAAACAGCTTGGTGAGAAGGCAACAACTGTTGGCGCAATTATAAGAAAATGGAAGAAGTTCAAGATGACGATCAATCACCGAGGGTGGGGCTCCATGCAAGATCTCACCTCGTGGGGCATCAATGATCATGAGGAAGGTGAGAGATCAGCCCAGAACTACACGGCAGGACCTGGTCAATGACCTGAAGAGAGCTGGGAGCACAGTCTCAAAGAAAACCATTAGTAACACACTACGCCGTCATGGATTAAAATCCTGCAGCGCACGCAAGGTCCCCCTGCTCAAGCCAGCGCATGTCCAGGCCCGTCTGAAGTTTGCCAATGACCATTTGGATGATCCAGAAGAGGATTGGGAGAAGGTCATGTGGTCTGATTAGACAAAAATAGAGCTTTTTGGTCTAAACTCCACTCGCCGTGTTTGCAGGAAGAAGAAGGATGAGTACAACCCCAAGAACACCATCCCAACCGTGAAGCATGGAGGTGGAAACATCATTCTTTGGGATGCTTTTCTGCAAAGGGGACAGGATGACTGCACCGTATTGAGGGGAGGATGGATGGGGCCATGTATCGCGAGATCTTGGCCAACAACCTCCTTCCCTCAGTAAGATCATTGAAGATGGGTCGTGGCTGGGTCTTCCAGCATGACAACGACCCGAAACACACAGCCAGGACAACTAAGGAGTGGCTCCGTAAGAAGCATCTCAAGGACCTGGAGTGGCCTAGCCAGGCTCCAGACCTGAACCCAAAAGAAAATATTTGGAGGGAGCTGAAAGTACGTATTGCCCAGCGACAGCCCCGAATTTTGAAGGTTCTGGAGAAGGTCTGTATGGAGGATTGGGCCAAAATCCCTGCTGCAGTGTGTGCAAACCTGGTCAAGAACTACAGGAAACGTATGATCTCTGTAATTGCAAACAAAGATTTCTGTACCAAATACTAAGTTCTGCTTTTCTGATGTATCAAATACTTACGTCATGCAATTAAATGCAAATTAATTACTTAAAAATCATACAATGTAATTTTATGAATTTTTGTTTTAGATTCCATCTCTCACAGTTTAAGTGTACCTATGATAAAAATTACAGACCTGTACATGCTTTGTAAGTAGGAAAACCTGCAAAATCGGCAGTGTATCAAATACTTGTTCTCCCCACTGTATGTAAACATTATTAAAGTGGCATTATTAAAGTGACTAGTGATCCATTTATTAAAGTGGCCAATGGTTTCAAGTCTGTATGTAGGCAGCAGCCTCACTGTGTTAGTGAGGGCTGTTTAACAGTCTGATGGCCTTGAGATAGAAGCTATTTATCAGTCTCTCGGTCCCAGCTTTGATGCACCTGTACTGACCTCGCCTTCTGGATGGTAGCGGGCTGAACAGGCAGTTTCTCGGGTGGTTGTTGTCCTTGATGATCTTTTTGGCCTTCCTGTGACATCGGCTGCTGTAGGTGTCCTGGAGGGCAGGTAGTTTGCCCCAGGTGATGTGTTGTGCAGACCGCACCACCCTCTGGAGAGCCCTGCGGTTATGGGCGGTGCAGTTGCCGTACCAGGCGGTGATACAGCCTGACAGGATGCTCTCAATTGTGCGTCTATAAAAGTTTTTGAGGGTTTTAGGTGACAGCCACATTTCTTCATCCTCCTGAGGTTGAAGAGACTCTGTTGCGCCTTTTTCACAACAATGTTGTTGTTGGTAATCAAACCTACTGCTGTTTCTTAACATTCTCTGAATATTCTTAGAACATGCCTTTAACCTCTTCAGTCGACCCTCTACTTTTTTGAACATTTTGTTAAAAATCGCGCAACATTTCAGCGCCCTGCTACTCATGCCAGGAATATAGTACGTTCATATGGTTAGAATGTGTGGATAGGAAACCCTCGGACGTTTTTAAAACTGGTTAAATCACGACTGTGGCTATTACATAACGTGCGTTACATCGGAAAGCGCAGGAAAACCTGATCACAGAAAATGGAAATAAATATCCTTGCGCCACTTCCAGCAATTGTTAACAGTGAGCCGAATTAGATAAGACCGAGCATTCAACTCCCACAGCATCCCCATGTTGTCTAGAGTCTTGTGAATTGAATCCTCTTTGATTCTTGGTTGAACCGAAAGAGGGGCACGACTTACCTCCGGTCTCCGCCCAGATCATTCCGGAAGAGCTCTCTCCTGAAATTTTTTCCAAGACGACAGCTAATGATATTTACATCGCCTACGGATGATTTTTATCGCTTATTAACGTTTACTAATACCTAAAGTAGCATTACAAACGTATTTCGAAGTGTTTTGTGAAAGTTTATCGTCTACTTTTTGAATTTTAAAAAATGACGTTACGTTGTGAAATCGCTGTTTTTTTCGTTTATCACACAGTCTACATATAACGATATCTTGGCTTTATATGGCCCGATTTAATCGAAATAAAGACCCAATAGTGTTTATGGGACATCTAGGAGTGCCAACAAAGAAGATGGTGAAAGGTAATGACTGTTTTCTATTTTATTGTGCGGTTTGTGTAACGCCGAAATGCTAATTATTTTGTTTACGTCCCCTGCTGTGCTTTTCTGTTGTAGTGTATTGGTGCATGCTATCAGATAATAGCTTCTCATGCTGTCGCCGAAAAGCATTTTAAAAATCGGACTTGTTGCCTGGATTCACAACGAGTGTAGCTTTAATTTGATACCATGCATGTGTATTTTAATGAACTTTTGAGTTTAAACTAATACTATTAGCATTTAGCGTAGCGCATTTGCATTTCCAGAGCTCTAGTTGGGATGCAAGCGTCCCAAGTAGAGGCAACAGGTTAAATAGAACCATCAGGAAACCTGCAGAAAACGTATGCAGATGTACAGAAATTCCAACAGAAGAACGTTGTTTCTTAATGTTCTCAGAACATTCTGAGAACACAACTTGAAATAGAGCCATGAGGAAATCTGTAGGAAACGTTGTGCTGAAGTACTGAAATTCCCACCTAAGAAACTTATGGCTCTCAGAACATTATGTGCTAGCTGGATATCCTGCACCATTCCCATAAAGTTGTGGGAAGGTTTAATGCACAATAGCCACAGGACAACCATACTCACACCCAGCTCTAAGAAACATATGGTTCTCAGAACGTTATATGCTAGCTGGGTAGGCTCACCCAATTCTGCAGATATCCTTCATCCTCCTTTTCTAGTTTTCTCTCTCTCAACCCAGAGGAGTTTTTACATGGCAATTTAATGCTTGAGTCTATGGTCCATCTAAAGTGTGGTTGCCAAATTTCTAAAGGGGAGGGGGCACCTGCGGGGTAGGCTGTACAAAATATCAAACTCTGCTGGCCTTAGTATCCGGATGTGAGTTTGGACACGATAGGTCTCTTTGAACTGTTCCCAAATTGGGCTCTTATGATCCTGTAGCTATATTATAATATATTACTGTAGCTTAATTAATCAGCTCGCAGCAGTTCTGAACCAACACATTGCTCAAAATGGAAGAAAGAGATAGCCCAGTTAGCACATAAGGTTCTGAGAACCATATGTGTTTTAGAGCTAGGTGAGAGCATGGTGTCCTATGGTTATTTTGCATGCAACCTCCCCACAAAGTTCTGGGAATGGCGCAGGATACCCAGCTTGCACAAAACCATGTTTTCCAGGTGGGAATTTTAGTACTTAAGTATAACGTTTCCTACAGGTTTCCTCATGGTTGTATTTAAAGTCATGTCTCAGAACGTTCAGAGAACATTAAGAAACAACGTTCTTCTGTGGGAACGTCAGTACTTCAGCATAACGTTTTCTTCAAGTTTCCTCATGGTTCTATTTAAAGTTATGTTCTCAGAACATGAATAAAACTTTCCGTAGAAACCCACAAGAAAACAGTTCAAAAAACGTTAAAAGAATGTTATTTAAAAACATATATATTCCGTTCTCAGCGTCAACAAAACTCTCGCTATCGTCTATCTTGTTAAGTGTGATTTTAATGAGTGCTTGTACCCTTTGAAATGGGGTCTGTTTTGAATAGCCAAAATTGTACAGCTTTGTATGAGTAAAAAAAAAATAGCTGCATCCTGCTATCTTCATTCTGGAGCTGCAGTGGACTAATTCACTGGATAGAGAACAGAATATCATAGGTTTAAATCTCACTGATGCCATGCCACAATAAAAATGAAACATGTTTGCATGAGTAATGCCCAAGCAAATGAATATCCATGTGTCCTATCTGTGCGTGAAGTTATAAACAGTTTTAACCTTTTATTTAACTAGGCAAGACAGTTAAGAACAAATTCTTATTTACAATCACAGCCTACCCCAGCCAAACCCGGATGACGCTGGGCCAATTGTGCGCCGCCCTATGGGACTTCCAATCACAGCCAGATGTGATGCAGCCTGGATTTGAACCAGGGACTGCAGTGACACCTCTTGCGCTGAGATGCAGTGCATTAGACCGCTACACACAAAATTCTTATTGAAACATTTTCTCAGAACGTTATTTAATTACATTCAAATAACCTATAATTTCCATTCTCAGAAAGTTAATAAAATCCAGGAAAACTTTAAGGTAACCATACTAAAATATTCTCAGAACCTCGCCGCAACCAAAACATGTACTTCCCAGAACAGGCAAAATCTTCACTTTAGTTCTCAG
Source organism: Oncorhynchus nerka (assembly GCF_034236695.1). NCBI lineage: Eukaryota > Metazoa > Chordata > Actinopteri > Salmoniformes > Salmonidae > Oncorhynchus > Oncorhynchus nerka. Next base: position 29,152,138 of record NC_088424.1, on the reverse strand, counting down.
GACGGTTAAAAAAAAAGTTCAGTTTTACAGGTCAGGAAACTTATGGCTTCATTCCCAGAACCAATGGGAAACCAAAGGTGCTAGCTGGGAGGTCTCCACATGTCCATGAAGACTATATAATAAACTGAACTTGAGACGTATCTTGACTTATAAACTAAATATTGTTTTTATTAAATATTAACCGAGTAACAAGTGGTGCAACTGTTGACATGGGCCTCAAAAGCCATTGGGGGGAAAGTTAATATCTTCCTTATGTCCTTTTAGGAAATAACAATCTAGATTTTAAGCTGCCGTTGAACTTCAATGATTGAAGTGATATAATACAGTATCTGAGAACCATAGCCTATATCAAACTATAAGGCTAAGGTAAAGTAAATGCACAGCTTAAGCCTGCTGTTGGTTTTGGCAATGATATTTGTATCAAAGGCCCAACTGCATAACTTGGCTAACGAAGGGCATGAGTAGCATTGCCATCTGACCAACCATGACAATGTGAAGTCATTTGTTATTGTCCACTTCATGCATCAAGATTGTGACACTGGGATGGTGATATAAGGATTAATGTTGTCGGGAGCAAGTGATGGAGGTTTTATTATGGTCTTAAGAGAGCTGACGAATGCTGGATGTCAAGTAGATTACTTAGTACCAGAGTGTTATGGCTATTTCAGACTAGGTGAATTTATACACAATTAAAGTACAATAACATATTCCCAGCTGAAATACTGCAGTTGTTGCAAGAGAAACTGTCATTTTCCATGAGAATAAATAAGGAGAACATAGCCAAATTGCTTACACCATTCATTGTAGTATTGTACTGAGTATAATACAATTATTTTTACATTGATGCCATAGTACTTATGCCTAAACACAGCCCCCTAACTGAGACACATTATACATTTTCTTGAGATCTAAATTTAGTTAAGATACTTTCCTTGCTAGAGAGCTGTGTGGCAAGACAGAGAGACCATCCCATCCCTCACAGTGAGTGTAGAGATAGTATTATACACGGACCCGAGGCCTTTCTGACCTCTTGGGAGGGTCTGCATGCTGGAAGCCCCCTTCACATCTTCAACAGTGATGTATGAAATGTATGTATGAAATCTGCGCCTATATTTTCCTAGATAGCCGCACATAGAGAGCCAGGACATTCCATCCCATACCCGTGCCCAGACGAAAGCCCTGACTTCCCGGGAGAGTCTGCATGCAGGACATCCCCCTCTCCATCTCCAAGCGTGATGTATGGGCAGATGCATCAAATCGCACAAGATAAACAAGCGCTGAGTTTCATCAGGGCCATCATAGCTTTAATTTGGCTGCCTAATGAGTCAGATCTAGTGGCGGAGATAAGAGTTGTCAGAGGCCTGGCTCTAATGAATTTCTTGCCACTTGTAATCAAGGTTGCCTGTCTGAGGGGGGATGATTAATGGAACCCTGGAGGATTCCCTCGGCCCTCAGCCTTCATTACAGCTAATGCATTCTCAGGCAAATTAACAGCGGAGAAACTAAATGCATGAACACGAGCCAAGGGGGGCAGAGAGAGAGATGGAATGAGGGGGTAGAGAGTAGGAAGAACAGGGAAGGGAGAAAGAATGGGAGAGGGAGGGATGGGTGAGAGAGTTGGAGAAGGAAAGAGCCAAGAATGGAGAGAGAGAGATATGGAGAAAGAGAAAGCGAGAAGGAGATGAAGAGAAGGGGAAAGGTATGAAGAGAAGAGAGAGATGGAGAGAGGAAAGGAGAGAGAGAGGGAGAGATGCTGAGAAACTCTGGTTAGCGATAGGTAAAGATATGGAGGTGAGTGTGGAGAAATAGTTATGAGAGGTCAGGTCCGAAGAGGCATGGATATCACTGCTGGTCATGTATGATGGAGGGGAAAATCATGAATGGTTATTCAGGAGGTTGTCAGGAAGGACAGAGTAAATGAGATTGGGGTAAGGAGAGACATTTACATTCACCATCATTCCGTCCAGGGAAATATAGTATTCTTTCTAACAAAGATATCTACATATATTTCAGGATGTGGTATTTCCCTCGAAATGATCATAATTCATGTAAACATTACCGTTTTGAAAACATAGCATTTCCAAAAAAAGTGGTCTCCTGACACAACTTACCCCAGGTATGGGGTAAGTTGGGCCATGTGACAGGGTCAGTTAAGCCGCCAACACATTTCTGTACTGAATGAAATATTACCACTACCTTTTAGAAAACCATGTCTATCTTTATTCCCAAGTACAAGTCAACATAATCACAAATGTTTTTTTTGTCTTTTAGTAATTTTAAGCATCTTTTAACACAGGCTTAACACCTAACAAACACTGTACTTTTTATTAACACTTGCCATTTTGTCCCTCATAGCCCAGTGATAATGGCTTGCATTACTCCTGGAAAGAAAACATTTCAATTGGTTCAATCATTGGCTCAACTTACCCCAAGGCAAAGATTTTGACTATTAGCCCACAAAGGATGCACATATTGAAGCATATAGAGACCCGTACTTATGTATAGAACAATCTTAAAATGATCTACTTTGGTTTAGACACAAGCATCATAAAACCTCTTAACACAATACACTAATTTGACTTAGTGAAAATCAGTTTTTTGGACCTAACTTGCTTATCACTTTGTCCATGTGGTTTCTTCCTTCACAATATTCCAAGATGGCAAAGCAGTGCATACGTGTTTTGTTCGTCCTCTCATGTACTTTTGTACTTTTTCGCCTTTAATGTATATATTTCAATTTTATTTTCAATCTCTTCTCCATTTTAGTTCAATTATACCTTCCGGTAACCTGCCTCACCCAATATGATACGGAACCGCTATTATTTTTAATTGTAGCAAGAACCACCTAGCCATCAGAAGCTAACCACCCTGGACGGTTCCGACATAGAATATGTGGACAACTATAAATACCTAGGTGTCTGGCTGGACTGTAAACTCTCCTTCCAGACTCATATTAAACATCTCCAATCCAAAATCAAATCTAGAATCGGCTTTCTATTTCGCAACAATGCCTCCTTCACTCACGCCGCCAAACTTACCCTAGTAAAACTGACTATCCTACCGATCCTCGACTTCGGCAATGTCATCTACAAAATAGCTTCCAATACTCTACTCAGCAAACTGGATGCAGTCTATCACAGTGCCATCCGTTTTGTTACCAAATCACCTTATACCACCCACCACTGCGACCTGTATGCTCTAGTCGGCTGGCCCTCGCTACATATCCGTCGCCAGACCCACTGGCTCCAGGTTATCTTTAAGTCTATGCTAGGTAAAGCTCCGCCTTATCTCAGTTCACTGGTCACGATAACAACACCCACCCGTAGCACACGTTCCAGCAGGTATATCTCACTGATCATCCCCAAAGCCAACACCTCTTTGGCCGCCTTTCCTTCCAGTTCTCTGCTGCCAGTGACTGGAATGAATAGCAAAAATCGCTGAAGTTGGAGACTTTTATTTCCCTCACCAACATTAAACATCAACTATCTGAGCAGTTAACCGATCGCTGCAGCTGTACATAGTCCATCTGTAAATAGCCCACCCGATCTACCTACCTCATCCCCATACTGTTTTTATTTTATTTACTTTTCTGCTCTTCTGCACACCAGTATCTCTACTTGCACATCACAATCTGCTCATCTATCACTCCAGTGTTAATCTGCTAAATTGTAATTATTCGCTCCTATGGCCTATTTATTGCCTACCTCCTCATGCCTTTTGCACACACTGTATATAGAATAAATTTTTTGTACTGAGTCATTGACTTGTTTGTGTTATTGGCTTGTTTATTGTTTTCTCCATGTGTAACTCTGTGTTGTTGTCTGTGTCACACTGCTTTGCTTTATCTTGGCCAGGTCGCAGTTGCAAATGAGAACTTGTTCTCAACTAGCCTACCTGGTTAAATAAAGGTGAAATAAATCTAAATAAAACAGACTCCCATGAAATGATGACCTCTTCCTAAATATTTGATAAATTCGACATTTTGTGTATGGTTTCCTAGAAACAAGGTTGGCTCAACTTACTCCACTCTCCCCTATGAATACCCATGGTAAGTCGCCAGGAAGATAGATATAATCACTGGTCAAAGTGGAACGGGTTTAGCCTGGTTTGTGCTGTCTTGTCAACTCCTATGGTCATTGGCCCAAACAGCGTAGTCGGCTCAGGGATTCAAACCAGTGACCTTTCGTTTACTGGCCAAACGCTCTTAACCGCCAGGCTACCTGCTGCCCTAGGTGAAAATGTACAGTGCATTCGGAAAGTATTTCAGACACCTTGACTTTTTTCACATTTTGTTATGGTACAGCCTTATTCTAAAATTGATTACATCGTTTTTTTCCTGACTCAATCTACACTCAATCCCTACTCAATTTCCCTACTCAATCTAACCCTAATTATGAAGCAAAGACAGTTCATTTTTATTTTTTTGCTAATCTACTAAAAATTAAAACTGAACGGTGTTAAAGTACCTTTGGCAGCGATTACAGCCTTGAGTCTTCTTGGGTATGACGCTACAAGCTTGGCACATCTGCAGAGCCTCTCAAGCTCTGTCAGATTGGACAAGGAGCGTCGCTGCACAGCTATTTTCAGCTCTCTCCAGAGATGTTCGATAGGGTTCAAGTCCGGGCTCTGGCTGGGCCACTCAAGGACATTAAGAGACATGTTGGCTAGGGGGCAGCATTTTCATTTTTGGATGAAAGGCGTGCCCAGAGTAAACTTCCTCCTACTCTTTCCCAGATGGGAATATATGCATGTTATTATTACTGGTGGATAGACAACACTCTGAAGTTTCTAAAACTGTTTGAATTATGTCTGTGAGTATAACAGAACTCATATGGCAGACAAAAACCTGAGAAGAAATCCAAACAGGAAGTGACAACTCAATTTAGAAAACAGTGCCATTGGATGTCCATCTTAAATATGGATGTTTATGCACTTCCTAGGGCTTCCACAAGATGTCACCACCTTTAGATTCTGGTTGTGTGATTCTACTATAAAGGTGAGGCTCATAATAGCTCTTTGAGTGGGTGGTCTGGCAGAAAGCCTCGGTCTCATTGCGCGTGGTCACGAGAGAGTGTTCTTGCGTTCCAATGAGTTTCTTCAGACAATGAAATTCTCCGGTTGGAACCTTATTGCTGATTAATGTTTAAAACATCCTAAATATGGATTGCATACATCATTTGACTTGTTTCTACGACCTGTAATGGAACGTTTTGAGTTTATGTCTGGAGGAATTGCTCGTGCTTTTTGAGGATTGAATGCTGGGCTGAACAAGCTAACAAGTGGCTAAATTATGGGCTTTTTGGAACTTTATGGAACAAATCAGTCATTTATTGACGAACTGGGATTCCTGGAACTGCCTTCTGATGATGATATTCAAAGGTAAGTGAATATTTATAGTGTTTTTTGTAGCTTCTGTTGACGCCAAAATGGCGGCTATTTCTTTGGGTTCTGAGCGCCGTTCTCAGATTATTATTTCTCCGTAAAGTAAAAAAAAAAAAAATTGACACAGCGGTTGCATAGAGGATACGTTTATCTTTAATTCTGTGAATAACACTTGCATCTTTTATCAATGTTTATTGTGAGTATTTCTGCAAAATCACCGGATGTTTTGGAATCAAAACATTACTGCACGTTAAGCGCCAATGTAAACTGAGATGTTTTTATATATTTATATATATATATATATATATATATATATATATATATATATGCACATTATCGAACAAAACACACAATACATGTAAACATGATGTCCTATGAGTGTCATCTGATGGAGATAATCAAAGGTTAGTGATTCATTTTATCTATATTTATGCTTTTGTGACTGTGAAAAATCGCTGTGTGTTTTTGAATTTGGTGGTCATCTAACATAAATACATGTTGTGTTTTCGCTGTAAAACATTAAAAAATCGGACACGATTGGTAGATTAACAAGGTGTTTATCTTTCATTTGCTGTATTGGACTTGTTAACCTGATAGTCCGCCCCCCGCATGCGGTAGCGTAAATACAGCCTCAAGCTCATTACCATAACGCAACGTTAGCGATTTCTAAAAATCGCAAATGAAATGAAATAAATATGCCTGCTCTCAAGCTTATCCTTTTCTTAACAATCCTGTCGTCTCAGATTTTCAAAATATGCTTTTGAACCAGAGAAAATCAATAATTTGTGTAAGAGTGGTGATAGCTAGCTTAGCATTTAGCGTTAGCATTTAGCATGCAACATATTCACAAAAACCAGCCAAGGAATCAAATAAAATAATTTACCTTGGAAGAACTTTAGATGTTTCAATGAGGAGACTCTCAGTTACATAGCAGATGTCCAGTTTTTCCTGAAAGATTATTGTGTAGGACACATCGTTCCGTTTTGTTACTATGCATTTGGCTACCGAAACTAACCGAAAATTCAGTCACCTACACGTCAAACTTTTTTCCGAAATAACTCCATAATATCGACTGAAACATGGAAAACGTTGTTTGAATCAATCCTGAAGGTGGTTTGTCATATATCTCTCCATTGAAAGCACCGTCCTTGTAGCCTGGTTTGTTCTGAGATTCGAATGGAAAAAAACTGGGAGCTGAGTTTTGCGCACCAAATGCCACGCAGACACCAAGAGGGACACTTGGCAATTGTAGTCTCTTATGGTCAATCTTCCAATGATATGCCTACAAATACGTCACAATGCTGCAGAGACCTTGGGGAAACAAGAGAAAGTGTCCGTTCATTCCTGTCGCATTCACAGCCATATAAGGCGATCATGGAAAACGTAGCCTCAGAAATCCTGTTCATTTCCTGGTCGGTCAAACATCTTGGTTTTGCCCGAAGCATTTGTTCTAGGGCACTCACAGTGAAAATCTTTGCAGTTCTGGAAACGTCAGAGTGTCTTCTTTCCAAAACTATCAATTCCAAGCATATTCGAGCATCTTTTCGTGACAAAATATTGCGCTTAAAACGGGCACGTCTTTTTATCCAAAAATGAAATACTGCCCCTATAGGACTAAGTGGTTAATGTGTGAAAGTTAAATATTTCTAAATAATATTTTTTTCAGCTGAATGGGAGGGGGTTCCCTTAAGGGAACTCCTTGTGCCCCCTAGCCCCAACAGGTTTTAAGAGACTTGTCTCAAAGCTACTCCTGCGTGGTCTTGGCTGTGTGCTTAAGGTTATTGTCCTGTTGGAAGGTGAACTGAATGCTCTGGAAGGTCCTGAGCGCTCTGGAGCAGGTTTTCTTCAAGGATCTCGCTGTACTTTGCTCCGTTCATCTTTCCCTCGATCCTGACTAGTCTCCCAGTCCCTCCCTCTGAAAAACGTCCCCACAGCATGATTCTGCCACCACCATACTTCAACGTAGGAATTTTATTGGCCAGGTGATGAGCGGTGCCAGGCATTTAGGCCAAAGAGTTCAATCTTGGTTTCATCATGGTCTGAGAGTCCTTTAGTTGCCTTTTGGCAAACTCCAAGTGGGCTGTCGTGCCTTTTACTGAGGAGTGGCTTCCGTCTGGCCACTCTACCAGAAAGGTCTGATTGATTGAGTGCTGCAGAGATGGTTGTTCTTCTGGAATGTTCTCCCATCTCCAAAGAGGAACTCTGGAGCTCTGTCAGAGTGACCATTGGGTTCTTGGTCACCTCCCTAACTAAGGCCCTTCTCCCCCGATTGCTCAGTTTGGCCGGGCGGCCAGATCTAGGAAGAGTCTTGATGGTTCTAAACTACTTCCATTTAAGAATGATGGAGGCCACTGTGTTCTTGGGGACCTTCAATGCTGCAGACATTTTTTGCTACCCTTCCCCAGATCTGTGCCTCGACACAATCCTATCTCGGCGCTCTATGGTCAATTCCATCGACCTTATGTCTTGGTTTTTGCTCAGACATGCACTGTCAGCTGTGGGACCTTATATAGACAGGTGTGTGTCTTTCCAAATCATGTCCAATCAATTGAATTCACCACATGTGGACTCCAATCAAGTAGAACATCTCAAGGATGATCAATTGAAACAGGATGCACCTGAGCTTAATTTCGAGTCTCATATCAAATGGTTGGAATACTTATGTAAATAAGGCCTTTCTGCTTATTATTTGTAATACATTTGCAAAAATGTTTTGTCATTATAGGGTATCGTGTGTTGATTGACGAGGAAAACATGTATTTAATACATTTTAGAATAAGGCTGTAGGGTAACAAAATGTGGAAAAAGGAATACTGAATACTTTCCAAATGCATTGTATAGTTGAAAAGGGACATGTGATGAAACAGACATGAAGATGTCAAGGATCAGAGAAGACTAATGCCTTGGATGTATTTGACCATTTCAGCACAAAAACAAGCATGATAACAAAGACCTATATTAGTTTATAACTGAGGCATTATGTTGGAAGTAATTAAACAGAAATTGCTCAAATTAGCTGAGGATTTTTGCCTTTCAATGAATGAAAATAGTATTGAAAAAGTCCTACTAATTGGCATTCATGCATATGATAGGCAACTGTAGTTAAACAATTTGCATAGCAAACACACAGAAAACAACTATAGCTGCTAGCAGCAATGAACCAGGTTCACAGGATGGCAGAAAGTGCGGCCATATTTGAATGCAGCAACAATTGTTTCTCAAACATTGAAGACTGGTGTAATGAGTCTAAATACAAAATGTGGAGTGAATCTGACATATGGTTGACGTGGAGAAGATGATTTCGAGCATTAGTGTTACATATGCAAAGATACATACAAAGAATGAGTTGTTAATTAGTTTCCTTGTTTTTTTTAGATATCAATACAACATTTAGTATGGTTTATCTTAGGGACGTCCATGATAGAGATGACAAGTTTCATGTTAATAGGCCATTGTGGAATGTATTTACTATTAAATACTTTTTTTGTCATTTAGCAGATACTCTTAGCCAGAGCTATTTACAGTAGTGAGTGCATACATGACCATATTTGTTGGTTCTGATCCCCCGTGAGAATTGAACCCAATTCCCTGGCGTGGCAAGTGCCATGCTCTACCAACTGAGCCACAGAGTATAAGTCCTAATATGCATCTACTAGTATAGTGAGGCCATCTTTTAATGTATCAACATTATTTTCTCAAACTCTTTAGGGACTATTGTGATGAGTCCAAAGACAAAATTTGGAATAAATCCAACTTTTATGCCATGATTTTTTATGATAAAAAAAAGAAAATGTAAGCATTAGTGTTACATAGTTAAAAAAAAGTTAATTGTTAATAGTTCATTTGTTAAGATATCAATGCCAAATTGAACATGGTTCATCGTGGTAATGTATGTACGTTTCAAGTTGATAGGCACATGTGAAGTGGATTTACGAAGGATTTAAATGGATATGCAAAATCAGATTCCCTGATTTATCAATAACTCAGCCATCTCTTAACCATGAGCTTTTCTCAAACTAAGTTAAGAGATTAACTATGGACCTACATACAAAATTTGATGTTATTCGGACTCATGGATAATTAAAATACATTTTCAAAAGTTATTCATAGGTTTTCCAAAATTTCCAAGATAGAGGAAAATCTATCCTGACAGACTTAATGGGTCCTTGAGGCAAATTTGTTCAGCATGAGAAAAGTAACCTAAATACAAAGTCTCTATGTCAAACGGGGTGGCAGATATGAGGATTTAAGTGAGACTGCTTATAACAGCGCCACCTATAGGCCTATCGTTGCCATTCTTTTTGACCAAGTTACTCATGGCCTTTAGTTTCTGTGTGCCAAATTAGAAATAATACTTACTAATCTATGCATGAGTTACTTGACCATGTCAAGGAAAAAGAAAATCTAAGAATAACAATAAGTTTCTCAGCTTTGCTGTGAACCCCTAATTACCTTGGGGCCGATTCCAACCTGAGGTAAGCGTTCACAAATGGAACGCAATTCCCTTTTTATGCACATTTCTCTATATGCATATTCTGACCTTGAACTTAAGCATGAGAATAGCACGTGATTCACCCGCTAATCGTTCGGGTGGAGACCTAAGAAATGAAGGTGTGGTGGAGGTGTTTACAGATAAACAGAATTCTGACCTTGACTTAATTCCCCTCATAACCATGACTAACCATAACTAAGATCGAGCGAACCTGCCAAGTAGTAAAAGCATCTACTTTCTTTTTCCTATAGAAATAACAGCATTCTCCATGCACTGTAATTTATGTATTGATAATAGCTATTGATTAGAGCTAGGTAAATTAGTAATCCGTTTGGAGAACAAGATTGTAAATAAACTTCCCTCTGATCCTTCGAGACGAATGTGGAACCATTCATATGGAAGCAAACTAAAAATCCTATCAACTTGATATGTATTGCGACCCCTATTCCACAGTGAAGTAGGCTATAAATAGCTGTGCCCTCAAATTGCATGGATGAAATTTGGAGCCCCAAGTAATAGGCTTCTGTAGGGCTGAACCTGCCAGGTTGATGTATGTGCTTTAGAATGTTTTAATTATACGCCCGGGCTTTTCTCAGTTTTATTTAAGAATTTGTATTATGCTAAATATTAGTCACTAACGGGAGCCACCGCCCGTAATACCTACATACATTTATAACTGTCACTTTAGTGTTAGTTTGTAGCTTAAATTTTGCATCATTCCATTCCGTTGACCTTTCTTTCCTCTGTCACATCTGTGTAAATTGTTCCTGAGGGTCGCTAGCAGTAGTGGATCATATTTGGTTAACGTTGTGCAATAATTTGGTACATGTAGCCTATTTGAATCTTTATGGAACTCAGACCACACATAGCAGGTTAAACTTGGAGCACGGTTCATGACTAATGGACCGTTGTCATAAAGTTCCATGATTATTGATGATTAGGGTAGATTTATAAGACTATTGTTCAATATTTAGTGTCTTTCAGTACAGTACTTTCCTAACCCTAAAATGTACCTAAATCATCTACAAAATCAGAGTATTTTTACATCTAGCAGTTGGTGCTGAAATGGAGACGAATATGCATATATTTAGATGGATTTCTTTCATTGATCCCTATTTTCTTAACCCGTTCTCTGTCACGTCCTGACCTTAGTTCCTTTTTTATGTCTCTATTTTGGTTTGGTCAGGGCGTGACTTGGGGTGGGCATTCTGTTTTGTTCTGTGTGTTGTATTTCTATGTGTTTGGCCTGGTATGGTTCCCACTCAGAGGCAGCTGTCAATCATTGTCTCTGATTGAGAACCATACTTAGGTAGCCTGTTCCCACCTGTGTTGGTGGGTAGTTGTTTCCTGTTTTGTGTTTTTTCACCATACAGGACTGTTTCGTGTCGTTCACGCTCTGGTGTTTTTTTGTCATTCAGTGTTCAGTTTATTTAATTAAATTTACTATGAACACTTACGACGCTGCGTGTTGGTCCGATGATTCCTATTCCTCATCATCAGACGAAGAGGAGAGCCGTTACATTCTCTCAATGTAATCTGTCAACAAAATTCTAATTAAAGGTACACCGTATTTAAAGGGATGGCTTAAGATAAAATGTAGTATTGAAAGAAAATCCTACAGAGAAAATGTGTTGGCCAGAAAGTGGGTGATTGAATTACATATAATGTACAGTATTCAGCACGCAAGGGAACTACACCTGCAAAGCCCATCGCACACCGAATACCAACTACTGAGAAGTGCGTAGGAAAGTTGTGCATAGGAAAGGTGTTCATTTCCTAAGTCAGAATCGGCCCCCTTGTGAGTAGGTAGTGCAACACTTTACGGAGATTTTGAATTAATGTTTTCAAATATGTTCTCGTCAGATGTTTGTGTAGCCATCCATCAGAGGTAAACCCTCCTCTGCAATCTGGGAGGTGATTTGTCTAAGCCAAGGTGGGCGGCACAGAACACTCCTCAGTGTTTAGCTACCTCCTATGCAATAACATAACAGGGTTCTGTTCAGTAGGTAGAAAACTTTTTGAAATTAAGTGAAACGAGGAGGTACTATCTGAAATTATCCAATTAGAAGACAGATTTTCGTTTTCACTTGTCCGTATTGCCTTTCCTTAGCAAGTCACAGTATTGACTCATATTGTATAAGCTACTTTCTCAACTATGTGTGTGTGTGTGTGGTTGTGTGTGTGTATGCGCGCGCTTGAGTATGCACGTGTGGTTGTATCACCATCTCAGTCTTTAAAGAGGAAGGAAGAAGAAAAGAAAGGCATGTAATAAGAGTCAACAGAAGAGAAAACTGAGTTGGGTGAAGCGCAGAGCCGCCTGCATTTGCGGAGAGCAGATTAGCTGAAAATAAGGAGTAGATTAGTGGTGTGCTTTGACTCCTCTTGACAGAGACCTTTCACTTTCTCCCTCTGCGTCACGCTGCCTGACACTAAGCCTGGCTCTTTCTCTTAATTCTCCTTACCTGGAGGCTATTGGGACTGTCAATTGGGGGGGGGGGTGGCACATGAGCAGGAAGTGGAGGGGTAGAGGGGGTAACTCACTTAGCCAAAGGACTGGCATATGAAGGAGGCATCTGAGCTCTGCCACGTTCTGGTACCCCTGAAACATAATTGTAACAATGGTATACACACTTAATTGTACACACACTGGTGTAAAGTACTTAAGTAAAAATACTTTAAAGTACTACTTAAGTAGTTATTTTATACTTTTACTTTTACCTGACTAAAGAAAATAATGTACTTTTAACTCCATACATTTTCTCTGACAACCTAAAGTACTCGTTATATTTTGAATGCTTAACAGGACAGGAAAATGGTCCAATTCACGTATTTATCAAGAGAACATTCTGATCATCTCTACTGCCTCTGATATGGGGGACTCACTAAATTATGTCTGATTGTTGGAGTGTGCCCCTGACTATCTGTAAATAAAGAAAAAACAAATAAATGGTGCCGTCTGGTTTGCCTAATATGAGGAATTTGAAATGATTTATGCTTTTACTTTTGATACTTAAGTGTATTTTAGCAATTACATTTACTTTTGATTTTTATTTGAGTCATTTTCTATTAAAGGTATCTTTACTTTTACTCAAGTATGACAATTGGGTACTTTTTCAACCACTGGGTACACACAATACACACCAATGGGCCATCCTCAGTGTCCCAACACGAATGCTCACTTGAAACACACCAACACAAGGGGATTGTCTTCACTGTCTAACTTCAATGGATCTGACTGATTGAGGCTGGCTAATGATCCTATATCCATGACTTATATACTGTAGAATAATACTTTTAAGCGTATTAAACCTGGATATTGAGACAGAATGTCATATATTGGCACATCACAGTATATCACACAGACGGTTAGATAGGAAGTGCCGTTAAGAAAATGGAGGACTTGTGTAAGATGGGAGTTTTCAATGTTGCCTTGGGAGTGGCACCATGTTTTAAGAGTGGTTACAATGTAAGCTTGTGCCTCACATGTTGCTATTACATACATACATACATACATACATACATACATACATACATACATACATACATACATACAGTACATCACTTACACAAGTCATTTAAAGAAGATACAATGAGAAATGCAAAGAGAGAGACGCATTTCATCTTTTTTGTTATTTCCCAAATCCAGGAAAGGCTACATTGTTTTATTGGAGTGTTTGAATAGTTCAACAGTCATCCAAGCGTCCAATCACGCTGCAGGTAACCCTTTAGCTTTAACCTTTGTTTCACGTTCTAAACGTAAACAGAGAAAAAAAATTAAGGGAAAATTAAACGAAAAAAACAAACCATATTTACATACTGCATTATAAATATGTCAAATGTACATCATTATACAGAGAGTACCTCAAAATGGTCAGATAATGTAGATACATTGAGACCAAAGTACCTAAAAATATGCTTAAAAACAAAGAGGAAAAATTTAACAAGATATAAAAATAGGGTTGACAAGTAAAAAAGAGTGACCGGAAACTCAAATATTTTCAATTGTTTGTCTGGAAGCTTGTCTGGTCATAGAGGATCTTGGACCCATTTCTACAGTACATCCTGGGTGTGTCCGAAATGGTAATTAACCTTCTCCCTTATAGTGCACTACTTTTGACCAGGTCACGCATTGAGCTCTGATCAAAAATAGTGCACAATTTAGGGAATAGGGTGCCATGTCAAAACAGCCTGTCTTTGGGGGAAAACACTTTGCTTAGAATGAATAATAGTTATAGTCAGGCAACATTAAGAGCAGTGGGGAAGGGAAATATTACAAGGGTGAAAAAGGTACTATGGCATCAGGTAAGTATATACCATAAACTCCTATAAGAAATAATCTACTACCGTATATCAGACATACTTGGAAATTTACTCAAGAATGTATTTAATTAAGCTGGTGCCATGGTGGTTTATACACATACTGCACACCTAAGGAAAAAAACAACTTGTCAATGTACCGTTATAACTTAAGGCTGTCTACAAGCTCTGTTGACCATCAGTCAAAATGTAATTTGGTTATTTATTTAACCTTTATTTAACTAGGCAAGTCAGTTAAGAACAAATTCTTATTTACAATGATGGCCTACCCCGGCCAAACCCAGACGATGCTGGGCCAATTGTGCGCCGCCCTATGGGACTCCCAATCACGGTTGGATGTGATACAGCCTGGAATCGAACCAGGGACTGTAGTGACGCATCGTGCACTGAGATGCAGTGCCTTAGACCACTGCGCTACTCGGGAGCCCCATTGATATTCTGTGAGCTTCAATAAACTACAAATACAGAGGGAATACACCGAGCCAAGCTGGTTTAAATGATGTCATTCCAACCAGTTTACAACCAGATTGTAATATGGTTATACTGATATAATTCCAACCAGTTATGCCCGCTGGGAATCAACAAAACCATGTAGATAAAGTACCAGGGTTAATATGAAGAGCCTTTGCCCTGTAAACATAAACACCGCCATAGTAAAACCAGAAAACAGGGTTTTAACTTCAATCCTTAAAACAGTGGAAGTGCGAGGAAAAATACATGTCTCTATAGACTTTATACCAATATCACTTGAATATTCCTGTGGTCAAAGCCCTTCCTCCTTTATCTTGTCTTGTCCCAGTACTGATATATACATGTGATATTATCGTGAAGAATTACCATAGTGTCTCAAGTCATCGCAGCTTTTCTCTTCATCTATCATCTTGACCCGTTCAGTCGCCATCTCAACAGTTTGACACTTGAATGTACTTGGTTAGGTCCATTGAGTAAGGATGTTCGGTTAAAGTCAGTTGGAGAGGAAATTACGACTCCAGAAGTCAAAGTTAATCCACAATGTTTCAGGATAAATCTTATAGGAGAAAGAGCTACTTTAGGTCTGTACACTTGAAAACATATTTTAGTCAAACAACTATAAATGTTAACCTTTCCTCCCAATGGTGTCCTTACACAGATTTACTCAGTTGCTTGCTCTCTCTCTCTTTCACTCACACACTCATACATAAGCACACACACGCACAAACACATACCACATTATTCACAGAAGAAATAGTATCATGAGTATCAATATACAGGGCCTTCGGCCACAGGAGGTGAACAGATATTCCATTACGCCTGTAGTAGTTAGAAAATTGGTTTAGGATAATGTGATGTGTCAAGTAATTATCAACACTCTTCAACCTGTTCAGAAATGACTCCAACAAAGATGTCTTAATGATACAATGTCCTTCCTTCAATCATCCCTGTGAAATATTTCTGATTGAAGAGGAATCTTTACTAAAAACATTCGGCCCGGTGCTCATAAAACAGACCCATCAATTCCCTTATAATAATGGATGATTTGCAAGGGCAACAAATTAAATCACTTTACTATCTCCCAAAATTCTCCCATTGTGCAATCATTTCTTAAATCTCAAATTGTGGTATAAACCTTTTGCCCCTAAGTAAAGTATTTAAATCATTTTTGATCTTCCATCTAGACATGCTTTTGTACACAAATGGCATGTCAAGAGTTTGATAGCTTAATAGTACCAATAATAACTGGGTCAAATAGAACCTTAATAATTGTGATATTGGTGGGACATGGATTATGGAGGACCTTACGTGTCGTAAACTCTATTACATTATCGATAGTAATAGTTTCTTTCCTGTATGCATGGTATCACTTACCATGGTACCTGACTATGCATGGTATCACTTACCATGGTACCTGACTATGCATGGTATCACTTACCATGGTACCTGACTATGCATGGTATCACCTACCATGGTACCTGACTATGCATGGTATCACTTACCATGGTACCTGACTATGCATGGTATCACTTACCATGGTACCTGACTATGCATGGTATCACTTACCATGGTACCTGACTATGCATGGTATCACTGTGCATCCAACATAGCAGTTCCTTTTGAGTATCTAATGCAAAATGTTACGAAGGTGTTTATCATTCTCCATGTAGGCATGGAAGCATGAATGGATGGAATTAGTCATTTCATATAACAGTCGAATAAAAACCCAGTCTGGCTCCAACAGATGAAGACCTGAAAGGAAATGTTTTAGTACAGAGTGGGGAGAGGAGAGGTGATGCCAAAAACACAAAGAAATCTTGAGCCATTCATTTGGTTGATGCTTAATAACAATAACAAGCTTTAAAGCTGATCATGATAGTTTCTGACAGAGATTCACCTCTGTGGTGATGATATGAGAAAAACAACAAAACAAATACAATATACAATGTCCACCAGGTAAGCACCTCTCTCAGTGTCGTGGAATATCTCTATCCTGTCCGTTGCGCCAACAACAACAGAAACTCCACTGTCAGTTACTCAGTCAAGGTTACACAATATGAAGTAGAGTAAGAGGAGAATGAGGACTGGACACTGGGAAAGTAGTACGATCACTGGGTAGTCTATGGGGACACAGTATGTGTATGTTCAGGGGCCTTGGTGATCCGAGAGTCCGGTCAGATCCACTCCTGGTCCTACATGATACTGACACTGCGGTTGAGTTCACCGAGGGCGTTGTTATTGTTGACATTAGGGTTAGGGTTAACATCGGGGTTTCTGCGGCTCATGTTGGGTGTGGTCAGGCTGCTGACGGGGTCATTGGGGCAGCCGTGCTGGAGCAGGATGTCAGAACATTCCTGGCTTCCTGCCCGCCGGGCGCAGGACAGCGGCGTCTGGCCGCGAGCGTCCCGACTCTTCACATCCACACCATACTGAGGGAACAGAGGAGAAGTGTGAGGAGGAGGAGGAGGAGGAGGAGGAGAAGTGGACAGAGAGAGGTGTAGTTGACATTTTGTTTTAGCTAGTTCAGTATATTGTTTGATTCTCACAAAGCACTCCCTTTTCATCCACAGCCAAGTGTTTTTCCTGGTCATGTCACATGCTCAGAACACACTCCTGGCCCTGACCATAAAATTTCCCCCATCTATTTAACTCTTTAACCATCTTATCTTATTCATAATCATTCAACCTTTATTCAAGCAAGAAGATAATTCATCTTTAATCAAGGTTGAAAACAATCCTCTCTCGAAGCCCAACCTACTCACCCAGATGAGAAGCTGGGTGATGACCACATTGGCCATGGCGCAGGACAGGTGCAGGGCAGTGCGTCCGTCCCCGTCCCCGTACGTCTCGTTGACCTCCTCCTTGGTGCCGTGGGCCAGCAGCAGCACCACCAGCCTCAGGTCGTCCTCCACCACAGCCCGAAGTAGCTGCTGCCCCAGGGGCACATCCGACTGGGGGACATCCATAAGGAACAGCTTCTGTTCATACTTTGCCCGGATCCAACGCTCCCTCTCCTCCCTGGGGTAGGACACAGAGAGATGACATCGAGGGTTAAAGAGGGTCAGTGAGGTTACAGAGGATCGAAAAACAAGGAACAATAATACAAATGTGTCCAGATAACGCTATTGAGGCTTACATCAAATTAAAGTGATTTGCTTTTTTTTTTTTTTTTTTTTTACATTTTAAGAAAGTACGTACTCAGTCTTCAAAGTGGTATATCATACACTGTAGTTGGAGGAAAGTTATGCTGCTTTAAAAGTTGATAAACGTGTTATCCCACTGAAGAGACAAGTAGGAGAAAATGCCCTTTGAATGTTTTGATGAGATTTTCACACTTCCTAGAGAGCTCTTCTTTGTTTAAGCCCATTCAGCATCGTTCACACCCTCTTGAACTTTAGCCTCACCCACACATGTAAATGGTTGTGAGTCAGGATGGCATTGTCCTCCAGAAAGCAGTCTCTCTTCTTAAACCCAGCTAAATTCAGGGCAACAATATTTCTGAGAGCTGTAGCAACACTTTTGCAGTGCATATATGTGCGGTAGCAAAGATGATCTATATTCTGACCAGGGAAGCCTCCATTCTGTTATAGACAGAATTCTGTGACAAATCAATCAGGTTTCATCTTTCGGCATGTCCAACCACTCCATTTTCTCAGCCAATCATGACTAGCCAGGAAGGATTCTTTCTTTCTCCCTGTATAGCTCAGTACTCTCTCCTTGACTAAACTAGGCTCATCATTTCACATTGTTATTCCTATTTACAGATGCCATACGAGTATGTAATTAAGGCACATGAACGTTCACATGATCAAGAAGGCATTTCTGATTGAAAAATTTATAATAATTCAAAATGGGATTTTCAATTAAATAACTAGATGTTTATAATATAAAGCTATGATAATCCTTCATAACCCTCACTCCATTGTCTCAAGCATGTATTTTCTCTAATATGAAGCCTAGTGTAGCCTCTGAGTGTCAGGACACTGACGATGAAAGGGCTCAGTGGAGGGGTCAGATGCTGAAACTGTATCCCACCTCCACTGATAATCGTCTGCAGCAGGAGGGTTACAGTCTAGCCAGTTATCTAAAGGTTACACATTGTGAACAGCATGTCTGCTGTGGACAATACAGGACAGGAGGAGAGGGGGGCATGTTTTTATCAGCGCTGTCAGCCGTCAGTCTGAACTGGATAACTGGTGGAACCCCCACAAAGGAGGCAACCAGCGCCTGGACCCTGGCCTCCCCTGGGGTGCCCGGGATGGGAGGCCGATCGATGGGCCTGAATGGCAGTCAGAGAGGGGGACTGGAGCTGAGGTCTGGGCTCCTTCAGTTATAGAGCCAGAGAATGGAGAAGAGAAGAGGAGGGCTACATCTCCCTCCATTCACTGCCAGTCAGACTTCTATCTCTCTATCACTCTACATCTTCAATCTCGACCCCCACAGTTCTCTTTTCTCCCTCCCACACACAAACCGCCAAATCATCCCAAAAATTAAAATCAATACAGTGAATAGCTGGGCATGCTCAGTGTGGTTCTGACCCTGCGACCCCGTCGGGCAGAGTGATAAGGGAAGTAGAAAGGGGCTGTTGTTTGGGCGTCTGGGTGAGTGACAGAGAGAAGAGGCTCACACTGATAGGGGCAAACGACTCTGTCGCTGGTTGGAGTGACAAGGATCCCCAGGACACTGACTGTCTGCTAACCAGTCTGTATGGAAACTAACGCCACATCACTCAGCACAAAGTCAGTCAGTAGGCCTAGATAGCAGTCTAATTCACCTCAATCACAAATAGCTTGTGGCAATGCGCCGTGATAGAATGACGCCATCTGTTGGAAGACAATGTTTAATTGCTAAATTGTAATTATTTCGCCACTATGGCCTATTTATTGCCTAATCTTACTACATTTGCACACACTGTATACAGACTTTCCTATTGTGTTATTGACTGTACGATTGTTTATCCCATGTGTAACTCTGTGTTGTTTGTGTCGCAATGCTTTGCACTATGTTGGCCAGGTCGCAGTTGTAAATGAGAACTTGTTCTCAACTGACCTACCTGGTTAAATAAAGGTTAAAAAAAATAAAACAGATTTGAAAAATCTGCCAGGCCCACTATACACAGCACTCCATTTCAGCAGCTTCAGCCTTAACTACAGGGGCGAATTAGCCTCTATTCTCTACTGACGGCAGTGGCCCACCATACAGCTGCCTTTGTCAGCCTCCGCAAAGAATTTGATGAACTGCTAAAGACACTCAGCCTGGCAGATAAAAGAGTCACCCTAAACTCTCTCACTGTCCTTTACTCATTAAAGGATTGCTAATTGCACTGACAGAACAGAAATAGTTTTATGTTGAGTGCAGGGTCCATTAACACTTCACTTAAAGCCTGCATACATGCTTAGGCTATAACAAGTTATAAAGCATTATACCTCAACGGTTTAAGTTAAGTTTTACTAGTTCTTACGCAATTCTTCAAATTAGCTCAGTGCTACAGGAATAACACTAAACTTGCCTTATGACTTCCTATAGTGAACATTCAGAAACAAAAAAAGAACATTTTCTTAAGGATGGGGGTGCTATGAACGCAACAATGTAACTCTAATGGCAGGAGATTGGAGCGATGTAAGCCCTCCATCAAACCCTGTCATTATATATGGACAAGGCTGTTAGAAGATCAATGGGAACACAGAACCAGTGGATTGCTCTGGGTAGGAGGCTGACAGCCCATCCCACCCCCCTGGTTTCCACTTTCCACCACAGGAACCAAGGCCGAAGATCAAGTATGTGTGAAAACTTTATGAATATCTGATCGATTTTGGGTAATTGTCTGAACAAATATACTACCAGATTTTGTTTGGCTAAATTAGGAATTTGTGATGAAGTCAAACAGAGTGGTTGGTCAAAGTTTTCTTCTGAGAGCTAACCCACTGAATGAATGCCAAATCGGAGGAGGAGAACACAGTGAATTGACATGAGCTAAATGAGGCAGAAAGTTAGCGCCAGGACGTGAAACAAAAAGGCTGAGAACCATTAACAAGATGTCAACGTATTCACAAAGCAGTCTCAAAGTACAAGGGCTGATCTGGAATCAGGTCCTTCCCTGTAGAATCTTGTTCCTTGTGATCTAAAAGGCTAAACTGATCCTATAGCCTCTTTGTGAATACATGCCTTGAAGCCACAAAATCAGCCTGCCATATTTCCAAAAAGACCTCAATCCCAGTTCTTCAGGTCCAAATGCAACCACACTAGTACTTTAAAGAGTTCTGTTCAAGAAAATGGAAAGCACCCAGCCAGGCCAGTGGTGGGGACTCAAATTCCTTAGCTGCTACACCACTTGAAAGGTAGAATGTGAAAGGAAGTGAAATGGTAATCCCGCCTCCGTCTTTTGTTTGAAATAGAACAACAATCAAAACAGAGGTAGGGTTTAGTCAGTCAGGGGGAAAGCAGAGACCCTTGAAAAGGACACTTCCTCTCCGCAGGAGGAAGAAAAATAAAATCAGCAGATTTAGCATGTCAAAGAGGAAGGAGAAAATAGAGGGAGAAAGAGAGGAGATAGAGAGTGAACTTTCTCAGCAGGGCATGATATTCAGGAAATCAAGCCAATGGTTACCTTTGACACACACACACACACACACCTTTGCACAAATACAGTACTCGCACCAAATTCCTCTGTTGCTTAGAGGACAGAGGAGACTTGTAGAAAAGAGCGTGAGAGCAAAGACCTCAATGAAAACCTTTTTTGTCTCTATAAATGATAAAGCATTAGTGCTTGGTGCAGCATTAATTTCCTCAGTCATTAAGTGTTATATCTGTGTGCAGTGATGATCATTTATTTACCTTATAGCTGACCTTTGTTTCAAAAGTTTAGTCTAAAGTCACAGAGGGTCTCTCATAAGACCAAAGGAAATGGTAAAATAGGATGTTAGATTCTGCTTGTTAGTTCCTGAGCTGAGCAAAGGATTCTGACCTCCACATAATTAAGTGGCAAATGGCGGAATGATTCTCCTCAACCCAGCCCACGGAGTCAACAACACATGACTGGATCCACATAAAGGGGAAGAAACAAGGATAATTAGTCACGCTACAAAGACAAAGCCAAATAGGGATTTATTGGGGGAAAGAGACTGAGGAAGATGGGGTGGGACCATGGTAGCATTGAGTAAAGTGTCCGTGAATAGGCAAGACCAGAGAATGACCAATCCTGGCCTCCTCTAATAAAGGTACCATTGATTGGTCCACACATTAAGGGAGGAATCAGGATGCCCCACCCCCCAAACAATCAGGGTAACTCCCCCCACACCCTCCTCTCTGCTCCTCAACTTTCACATCAAATAGATGCACAGAGAGAGAAGGAGTGGTGGAGGGGGGGACTAGGCAATCAAAACACCTCTCACAGTGGGAGGGGGCGGCCTGTATAGGAGTGATTCCCATGCAACAGACAGTTTCACTAACACATTGAGAGAGAGAGAGAGAGAGAGAGAGAGAGAGAGAGGAATGTTATTAGAACCTAAAGAAAGAGTACACAGAGGCAGGATACCTGACCACTGTGACCCAAAATTAAGGAAAGCTTCAACTATGAACAGACTCAGTGAACATAGCCTTGCTATTGAGGGAGGCCGCTGTAGGCAGACCTTGCTCTTGAGAGAAGATAAGCTATGTGCACACTGCCCACAAAATTAGGTGGAAACTGAGCTGCACTTCATAACCTTCTGCCAAATGTACGACCATATTAGAGACACATATTTCCCTCAGATTACATAGACCCACAAAGAATTCGAAAACATGTCCAAATTTGATAAAACTTGCATATCTATTAGGTGAAATAGCACAGTGTGCAATCACAGTAGCAATATTTGTAACCTGTTGCCACAAGAAAAGGGCAACCAGTGAACAACAAACACCATTGTAAATACACACTATATTTATCTGTCAATTTATTTTCCCTTTCATACTTTTACTTTTTTCTTTTACTTCAAAAGTTTGGATTTGAAATCAAACAATGATTTCAAGTGCATTTTTCAAGTGCAGACTGTCAGCTTTAATTTGAGTGTGTTTTCATCCATACAGGGTGAATTGTGTAGAATTTACAGCAGTTTTGTACATAGTCCCCCCATTTTAGGGGAGCAATGGTATTTGGATAAATTCCCTCATATGTCTATTAAAAGTAGTAAACAGTTTAGTATTTGGTCCCATATTCCTAGCACACAATGATTACATCAAACTTGTTGGATGCACTTGCTGTTTGTTTTAGTTGTGTTTCAGATCATTTTATTCCTAATAGAAATGAATGGTAAATATTTTATTTTATTGTACCATAGGCAAGTCAGTTAAGAACAAATTCTTATTTACAGAAAGACAGATTTTTACCTTGTCAGCTTGGGGATTTGATCTAGTGGTTACTGGCCCAACGCTCTATCTACTAGGCTACCTGCCGCCCACATACATTTTAGTCATTTAACTGCTGCTCTTATCCAGAGTGATTTACAGTAATGAGTGCATACATTTGTCGTACTTTATAATGGTCCCCTGTGGGGAATCGAACCCACAACCCTGGCATTGCAAGCGCCATACTCTACCAACCGCCACACTGACGATAGTGTCTTCTTAGAGATACTTTTATTGTAAATAAGAATATCATATGTTTCTAAACATTTCTACATGAATGTGGATGCCATGATTACGCATAATCCTTAATGAATCGTGAATAATGACGAGTGAGAAAGTTAGACCCACAAATATCACGCTAACCTCCCTGTCACGCTCTGGTCGAAGTAATGCATGTTTGTCTTCATTTATTTGGTCAGGCCAGGGTGTGACATGGGTTATTGTGGTGCGTTTTTGTCATGGGGTTATTGTGGGGTGTCTAGCATAGTCTATGGCTGCCTGAGGCGGTTCTCAATCAGAGTCAGGTGATTATCGTTGTCTCTGATTGGGAACCATATTTAGGCAGCCATATTCTTTGAGTATTTCGTGGGTGATTGTTCCTGTCTTTGTGTTTAGTTGTCACCAGATAGGCTGTATAGGTTTTCACATTCCGTTTGTTGTTTTTTGTATTTGGTCGTGTTTTTTCGTCTATTAAAGATGTATCGAACTAACCACGCTGCATTTTGGTCCGACTCTCTTTCGACGGAAGAAAACCGTAACAGAATCACCCACCACACCAGGACCAAGCAGCGTGGTGACAGGCAGCGACAGCAGAAGCAACAGAGAGAGGAATGGACATGGGAGGATGAATTGTTCGGAGAAGGACCCTGGGATCAGCCTGGAGAATATCGCCGCCCCAAAGAAGAACTGGAGGCGGCGAGAGCTGAGAGGCGCTGGTATGAGGAGAAGCAACAGCGGCAGCAGGAGCAACAATATCGGGACTACACTACTTGGGAGGAAATAGACAGGTGGGCGGTCGACCCAGAGAGAGTGCCGGAGCCCGCCTGGGATTCGCTGGAGCAGTGTGAAGCAGGTTATCGGAGAATGGAGTTGGCGAAGCAAGCATGGCGGCGCGGAGAGTCAGCCCCAAAAAGTTATTGGGGGCTCAAGGAGAGTGTGGCAGAGTCAGGGTTCAGACCTGAGCCAACTCCCCCTGTTTATCGTGAGGAGCCAAGGAGGAGACCAGAACCAGAGCCGGTGTTGGAGGTGAGTGAAGCAGAGACTGTGGAGTTAATGGGGAAAGTGGAGGAGAGAGTTATGAGGGAGTTGCTAGTTTGGTGCTTCCTCCTCTACAGCGCTGCTGGAGTCTCCCGCCTGTTTAGCGCAGCCAGAGCCTTCCTCCTCTCCTGTGCTGCCGGAGTCTCCCGCCTGTTCAGCGCTGCCAGAGCCTTCCTCCTCTACAGCGCTGCCGGAGCCTCCCGCCTGTTTAGCGCAGCCAGAGCCTTCCTCCTCTCCTGTGCTGCCGGAGTCTCCCGCCTGTTCAGCGCTGCCAGAGCCTTCCTCCTCTACAGCGCTGCCGGAGCCTCCCGCCTGTTCAGCGCAGCCAGAGCCTTCCTCCTCTACAGCGCTGCTGGAGTCTCCCGCCTGTTTAGCGCAGCCAGAGCCTTCCTCCTCTCCTGTGCTGCCGGAGTCTCCCGCCTGTTCAGCGCTGCCAGAGCCTTCCTCCTCTACAGCCTGAGCTGTCAGTCTGCATGGAGCAGCCAGAGCTGCCAGTCTGCATGGAGCAGCCAGAGCTGCCAGTCCGCATGGAGCAGCCGGAGCAGCTAGATCCGCCAGTCAGCCAGGATGCGCCAGTCAACCAGACTCTTCCAGATCTGCCAGTCAACCAGACTCTTCCAGATCTGCCAGTCAACCAGACTCTTCCAGATCTGCCAGTCAACCAGACTCTTCCAGATCTGCCAGTCAACCAGACTCTTCCAGTTCCAGATCTGCCAGTCAACCAGACTCTTCCAGTTCCAGATCTGCCAGTCAACCAGACTCTTCCAGTTCCAGATCTGCCAGTCAACCAGACTCGTCCAGTTCCAGATCTGCCAGTCAACCAGACTCGTCCAGTTCCAGATCTGCCAGTCAACCAGACTCGTCCAGTTCCAGATCTGCCAGTCAACCAGACTCGTCCAGTTCCAGATCTGCCAGTCAACCAGACTCTTCCAGTTCCAGATCTGCCAGTCAACCAGACTCTTCCAGTTCCAGATCTGCCAGTCAACCAGACTCTTCCAGTTCCAGATCTGCCAGTCAACCAGACTCTTCCAGTTCCAGATCTTCCAGTCAACCAGACTCTTCCAGATCCGCCAGTCAACCAGACTCTTCCAGATCCGCCAGTCAACCAGACTCTTCCAGATCCGCCAGTCAACCAGACTCTTCCAGATCCGCCAGTCAACCAGACTCTTCCAGATCCGCCAGTCAACCAGACTCTTCCAGATCCGCCAGTCAACCAGACTCTTCCAGATCCGCCAGTCAACCAGACTCTTCCAGATCCGCCAGTCAACCAGACTCTTCCAGATCCGCCAGTCAACCAGACTCTTCCAGATCCGCCAGTCAACCAGACTCTTCCAGATCCGCCAGTCAACCAGACTCTTCCAGACCAGTCAACCAGACTCTTCCAGATCCGCCAGTCAACCAGACACTTCCAGATTCAACCAGACACTTCCAGATCCGCCAGTCAACCAGACTCTTCCAGATCCGCCAGCCAGCCAGGATCTGCCGGAGCCAACTACCTGCCTGAGCTTCCTCTCAGTGCCGAGCTTCCCCTCAGTGCCGAGCTTCCCCTCAGTGCCGAGCTTCCCCTCAGTGCCGAGCTGCCCCTCAGTGCCGAGCTGCCCCTCAGTGCCGAGCTGCCCCTCAGTGCCGAGCTGCCCCTCAGTCTCGAGCTGCCCCTCAGTCCCGAGCTGCCCCTCAGTCCAGTGGGGTTCTGGGTGAGGACTACTAGGCCATGGTCGGCGGTGAGGGTGGACTATCCTAGGACGCGAGGGGGAGGAACTAAGACATTGATGGAGTGGGGTCCACGTCCTGAGCCGGAGCCGCCACCATGGACAGACGCCCACCCGGACCCTCCCTAATGTTTTGATGTGCGTCCGGGAGTCCGCACCTTAGGGGGGGGGGGGGGGGGGGTTCTGTCACGCTCTGGTCGAAGTAATGTATGTTTGTCTTCATTTATTTGGTCAGGCCAGGGTGTGACATGGGTTATTGTGGTGCGTTTTTGTCATGGGGTTTTTGTGGGTTGTCTAGCATAGTCTATGGCTGCCTGAGGCGGTTCTCAATCAGAGTCAGGTGATTATCGTTGTCTCTGATTGGGAACCATATTTAGGCAGCCATATTCTTTGAGTATTTCGTGGGTGATTGTTCCTGTCTTTGTGTTTAGTTGTCACCAGATAGGCTGTATAGGTTTTCACGTTCCGTTTGTTGTTTTTTGTATTTGTTCGTGTTTTTCCGTCTATTAAAGATGTATCGAACTAACCACGCTGCATTTTGGTCCGACTCTCTTTCGACGGAAGAAAACCGTAACACTCCCGTTATTGTAATGGTGAGAGGTTAGCATGTCTTGGGGGTATGATATTTGTGCATCTATAACTTTCTCACAACATCATTATTATTCAAGACTTATTCAGGATTATCTGTTATAATAGTAGCATCCACATTAATGTAGAAGTGTTTAGAAAACTATTCTATTCTTATTTACAATAAAAGTGACTACAAAATGACACAATACATTACTTACCATTCATTTCTATTGCAAACAAAATAATCTGAAACACAAACAAAACAAACAGCAAATGCACTCAACAAATTTGTAGAGGCACAAGTTTGATGTAGTCATTGCGTGCTACGAATATGGGACCAAATATGTAACTTTTTAACTACTTCAATACACATAATATCTGCATTTAGTTTTTTTGCCTGTAATTTGTGGAACAATCTGCAGAGATCAGTGCAGTTACATTTGCTGGTGCCACTCAGACAGTTTAAATGATTGATCGAGGACCTCTAAGTAGTTGAATGTGATGCAGAAAAAATGCCTCACTGTCCCAATAACTACAGGGGGCATTGTATTTGCACATGGCTACAATACTGTCAGTACACAGTAAAAACTAGAGAATGTTTTTAAAAGTTACAATTATTTTCCTCTCAAGTAGTTAAATTAAATAATTTAATAATAATTAGTGTAATTATTACCAGCGGCATGACCACAATCACTAATGTTGGTTAAATTTAGATTTTGCCGCCATTGTCCATTTGCAAGTGTCTCGCGAATGGAAAGTGTAGACAGATCGAGAGCGAGGATCCGCCGACCATCAGAAGTTATTCACAGAACCACAGAATTTCTTAATTTCTATACTTAATAAGTTATACCACTTTTATTGATTCATGGACACTATGTATGCCCGATGGATCAGTGCATAACCTGTTTTAAATGTTCAAAAGAGCGGTATTAGCTATTATCAGTAGCTAGCGGACTTTACTGACTACTGCCAGCAGGTTAGTCAGTGCAACGTGTTTTACTCTGAAAAGCGAGCTGCTAGCAGACAGTTAGCTGCAGTTGGTCTGTGCTACATGTGTGTTTCACTCAAGTTTAAAGCTATTAGACAGTTTTAACTGCAGACACGTGCATTTTTACCCTGAACAGAGCTGATGGACAGTTTTAGCGCAGTTTGGTCAGTGTGACAAGTGCGTTATACTCTGAACTTTAGAGCTGTTACCGGTTGAAGTTTTTTTCCTGCAGTTTGGTCGGTGCGACATGTGCACTTTACTCTGAACAGACACAAGCATTTTACTCTGAACAGAGCTGTTGGGACAGATTTAGAGCAGTTTGGTCGGTGCAACACGTGCGTTTTACTCTGAAAAGAGAGCTGTTAGTAGACAGTATTTAGCGACAGGCAGGTCGATGCAACACGTGTCTTACTCTAAACACAGCACTGCTCTCTTGTAATTTGTGCAAATGTGTGTTTATGGAATTTAAATAAACTTGTTTTTCCTTGTCATCAAGGATTCAGGCTGCACGCATGAAGTACAGGGATTGTCAAAAGTACATTTGCTATGAGGGGCAACTGACCTTCAAAATACTTTTTGGATTGTGGTGAGTGAAAAGTATCACATTTCACACAATATCAAATGGAACAACACACTTATACCGACACACTTGAAATATACTTACTTTATATTTACTGTTAAACTGATTGCCGATTTCCTTGGTGATAATGAATACAAAGGAAACTTGCGCCTCCCCAGATCACAGATCAGTCAAAGATTGGTTTATGTTTTGGGAGTTGTCTTATTATGCTCATCTGTAGCTGCGCTCATTGTCTTTGCAAGTCATTAATGGTAAAAAAAAAAGGGATGCTAACATTTGTGTGCCGCTACAATCTCAGTGTTGATAGCTATCTGTGGTGTATTGCTATAATACTGCTGATATAATAATTCAGTACGTGGCAGTAGTAGCCTGTAGACTGTATTTAATTGGAATTGATGTGGAAAGGAGTACTAAGTCAGTTTTGAGGGTTATGATGTTGAAGTAAAGATGACCTCTTGATTTCTGTCTTCTGTTCTGGTTTTTCTCTAAAAATACACAACATATTTAATCAATAAGGCAATCTTATTTAGTCTTCACAGTTGCCAATAAATTTGACATTCCAAACTTGGACTTAAAAGTCTATGAGGAATCGAAGACTGAAGTTGATGAGGTGTTTGAGTTTCTTCTAAAGAAACAAGACCTTGGTGTGCTGGTGGTTTGTTTACCCCAAAGACTCAAATCCTGATGGTGACTTGCTTATTAGCTTAGAGCTTCACAGTCATCCATACAGTTATGGCTAGCCTAACACATGTTCTGAATATGTGAGACAATCAGATATATCTGCTGATGTCTTTTCTCATTTTGATATTTTAAAATTATATTTGTTTCTGTGCTCACCTCTCCCACCCCTTTTAGAACAGTAGTGGGCCTAATCAATTCAAAATGTAACATTTTTGCATTCCCTTGTCATTAACAAAAGTCCTCTAATCATAATAATGGATGTTTCCACCTAAATTGTGTTATAATTACAGTGTTAATCACACCAGTTAAATGTTAACATGATTGCTAGATTCGTTGAGCTCCTCTGCAAGCAGCTCCTTATCAAAATACAGAGGAGACAATGAGGGGGACTCCGATGACCGATTATAGTGCAGCAGAGTCCTGCTTACAAGAAAGACAGGATAATCATCTATCTCATGTAAGTACTGAAAATGTCCAGTTTAAACAAATGCCAAACTTGAAGATTGAGTGAAATTACATCAAGGAAAGTTGTGAAAGGGTGATCATGGTGTGTTTAATTATACTTGCTATTTCATTGCTGTTTTAAAAGTGTTAGCGTGTTCCTTTTTAAATTACTCCGACTTAGATGATTGAAGACATTCTGAAGAACAAACCTGGAGGAGAGAGGATCATGAATGAGTATGCTCGGACAAAAAGCCTAACAGATAGCAGAAGACGTGATATGGTCAAGATATTGGTTGCACAAATGACAAGTGAGTCATATACTCATTACATACCTTACCACCTAACAATTTTTTTTGCAGAAGTTGTGATCTACACATCAATACTTTTGTTTGGAACTCAAACAGTAAAGTGTGTGTGTGTCTAGGGCAAGTCCTTCAAGGCGTGTTAAAGAGGACTACGCAAAGGGAATCATTGCCTTGTTCCCATACCTGGCCGATCCTAGGAGCAAGTTTGGTTATGTAAGTACATTAAAACCGAAGTCTAACCTTTTTAACTATCTGGGACTCTTCCACCATTAATTTTTTTCAGAATGTCAGTATTTAAATTGTTGTTTTACTGTTTGGTGATGTTTTTATTTAAACTAAAGTTCTGTTAACATGTCTGTATGCCCACCATCTCTGCAGTCTCTCCTAAGCTCAACTCTGGTGGTATAACAGCCCAGTTAAGTTCTGCACTGTGAGGGTCAGACCTGTTGAATGAACAAATCTTCATCTATGGGTGCATCTGTAGTTAAGGATAAAAATGAACATGAAGATATTTTAACCTGCTCACTCAAACTGAATTATACTTTACTTTAGGAGCATTATTACAATGCAGAAGATGGGAGTGGATGTGTAGCATGGAGACTGAAATCTGTTCAAAGGGAAGCATCAGAGGGACGACAGAAGACCACCATGCATCAGTCACTGACGTGTAAGGGATTTTGATTGGAGTTAGTCTCATTCATGACACATGACCAGAGAATAATTGTATGTGAACATCTGTATAAGCAAGTGTTTCTTAGTCTCTTACCCTTCTCATTCCTGTTTATCACTACCAAGTTGGCAGTTCCATCCCCCCGAGATTAGAGGGACCTTAACAAGTTTCCCAGAGTTCTAACCAGGTCAGGTCATGCATAGTTTAATTGTTCTCTGTTTTTTCTTAGACACACACACACACATTTCTACTTGTCTCAACCAAACCTTTTAGACTGAAGTTTATCATTCTAATTTGTTATACATGTTACATAATCTAATAATTACTAATAGTTACGTTTGTCTAATTATTCATTATATATGTTACATAATCTAATAAATACGTTTCAGGGTGGACTTCTTTAGTCATTACCTTAAACATATAAATTCCCTTATCAATTACATGACGATAGTGCCACACCATAATGTTTACTGTTCTGTCTTGACTTATTCCATATTGTCTGCAGATTGAGCAAGATTTTAGTCTGATGTTTGGTGATGCAACATCTGCAAAGTTCCTTGAGAAGTGGCCTACTCTCTACAAGCAGAAAGTCATTGACCAAAGCCGTGGCTTCACACAGACAGGCAACCTGCAAAACCTGGTTCAATATGCTGAATCCACAAAAGGAGTGGAAAATGGTATGCTGGAATAAAATGATTACACTAATGGAAGGGAGCATTATTTCTGAACTGGAATGATGTAACTGTCATGACGTTGGCCTGGGTGATAGGTTTATGACCGTCATAAATACCTCTTCCCCCCTTTTCTCTTCTCTAACCTATTGAGGTTACATTTTTTTTTAAACTTGGTTAATATAGAGATTCTGGGAACATCAGTAGGTGGGGGGGAAATGAACTATATTCTGGTAATCCGAACAATTGAACATATGCTGTGGTACTTAATGAATATGATTTCAGTTCGGTTGTCATCTGAGACATTCTCATCAATGATAAGATGACGTAAACTCCACAGTGGAAAGTCTATGCATCAGAGTTATCAGATTCACATGGAATTGTTGTTCAATTTAAATGTTTGAATATGAAATTAGTTGTGATGGGATGAAATGTGATTTTAGCTTCTAAAATGTGAGATGTGTGTTGTCATAAGTTAGGGCTGCTCACTCAGTGGCCCGCCCACGTTAAGAGACAGAGGTTGTAAACTTTTCACACACACCCCTCTGCCTTCCTATATAAGCACTTGACTACAACATAACTTGCTGTTCCGCGGATGTGAGGGTGACGATCCCATGTCAGAATGGTTCAGAAAAAACTACAGAACGAAGCCAAAATCAGCATGAGCTTTGGTTGCGAATGGTATGAACTTTGAACTCTTATTCACTACAGAAGTGATACCTCCTAGCTGTTGAGTTAGCGACCGCAGCTGCAAACGCAGGTTAGGAAGGAACAGACAGAGTATCCCATCTACCACACAACGACGTTACTAGAACTTATCCAAGTGACCACCAGAGACATTCTTCAAAGGACTTGGTTTGGCAACACGGTCTTCCCTCTACCACCAACCTACTGAAGCGCAGCTCAGAGTGAATATTTATTGCATTTTCCTTTTCCAAATGGGCGGTAATTTAGAATGCATAAGATACTGTATTTACGATAGCACAGCTTCGCCTCTGTTCCAGTCTCCCACTCTTTCACTCAAACCCCACCCCTTTGTGGAACAAGCTGTCATATCTGTTCCGCCCGCCAGGGAATTATCCTGGTTAATTAATTCTTTGTATATGTTATTCTGTGTGATTAGTTAGGTATTTTTTAAATAAATAATTAAACCCAATTTTGTATTGCTGATTCAACTTGTTAGCCAGGATTCTTGCAGATAACCAAGAATTTACAACTTTCAGAGTATGAGACTGAAGTAAGATGATGATTAATGTTGACTGCTATGGATGTAAAATAATTACTAATCTTTAAGAGTTTATTTGGAAGATAACAGCTCTATAAATATTATTTTGTGGAGCCCGACTCTCTGGTTAATTACATTTACATGATTAGCTCAATCAGGTGATATTAATTACGGAGAAATTGTTTTATAGAATACCATGTCATAGCAATTAATCCGGCATAGCCAAAGACACGACATAACTTTCAGTGAAAATGTGTACTTTCAGGATGGGACAGTGACATGTCATCCATTTTGGTCCTTGTCCACCTTCTGCCACAGTCACTTCATGGCCGCATGAGACCAGCAAAAATCTCAGCCAGACACGCCAGTGACCACATTGTGAAGTTTATCTAGGTGAGGTTACAGTTGACTGTTTTGTTTCCATTCCTAATCCTATTAATTACTTTTAAGATTAGGGACAAATCATGGTAAGATCATGTGTAGCTGTAATTTACATTTTCCCAAACTGTTTGCGAACAGCGACTCATTTTAATAGCTCACTAATGAAGTTCTTGCGTCACAGACTGGGACCAGCATCCAGGGGCATCTGGAGAGAATCTTTGAAATCCTTTAACCCTATCTGTTTGCTGTGGGGACCCAGAGGAGTGTGATTCACAAGCACTTCATTGTGATCGACAAACATGCAATACTTTGTAAGTCACCAGACATTCTTGCCTGTTTTGATGAGCTTTTCAAAGCTCATTTTGTCTTCGGTACCTCATACAACCAGGATCTGGTAAATGTGTACAACTTCTTGCAAACCACAATTTATGAAATTGATGTTGATACCACTAAGGTTAATCTTAGGGTTGCAGAGTTGAGGTTTCAGATGCTGCATTGAGGTACTAAAAGTTTTGAAGTTGCAAACGGTTAAAACGCAGCATAGGAAATAACCTTTTTAATTTCACACAGAAACTTCTTCATATCATTAATCTAAAATGTTGTGTTTTGCTTGCAAAAGCCCCCAGGCAAATGCTAATTCCTTGACAAAACACCTGAAGTTGGTCCACGGATATTGTCCTGGAAAGACACTTAGTCTTAAATGCGGTCAAGTTGGTTGTTCACAAGTTTATGTCGCTTTTTCTGGGTTCAGAAAGCAACTTTATAAAGCACATGAACCTTGTTCTGATCAAGGTGAAGGCCCCTCTACAGCTGAATATGTAGCAGGAAGTCATTTTGATGACTTGCCATCAACAAGTTCCCCTTCTTCCATGGAAGAGATAGTTGATTCTGTGAAGAAGTGTCTGTCTATACAGGAGCCTATTAAAAAGGGACATTGAGAGCAAAATTGATCAGTGTTTTGAAAAAAATGAAAATCGTTTTGTTGTATTAAATTCTGAAAGTAAGAGAAGGCAGTATTTGACAGAAAAGTGGTGAAGGTTAGACCAGTTGAATATGTTCTTGGTACTAGATTTGATACACAACATAATCAGACTACTGGAGGCTTTGATCAGATTGTTGTTACTGATCAATTTGTTTACATCCCAATTTTGAAAACATTACAGTTTATTTACAAACACCCCAATATAAAGGAGATGATGCAGACGGATTCCAGTTCAAGAAAACTTTGCGACTTGTTTATTTTACCTTTATTTAACTAGGCAAGTCAGTTAAGAACAAATTCTTATTCTCAATGACGGCCTAGGAACAGTGGGTTAACTGCCTTGTTCTGGGCAGAACGACAGATTTTTACCTTGTCAGCTCGGGGATTCGATCTTGTAACCTTTTGGTTACTAGTCCAACGCTCTACAAACAATATGTCTTGATGAACATTTTAATGCAGATAGAGTTGGGTGTACAACAGAGGGACCTTATGTAGTTGATGTTAAAGAGCTTTTCTGTCACAAAGCATTTGATATACAGATGTCTTACAGTTGTGATGATTCAAGTTTGTTTATTGTCCCATACTGTTTCCTGTGATTCTAAACACTGCACAGTAAGCTCTTTAAAACCATCATGTATTGTATTGCAATATTTACTTTTTTTATTTACTTTTAATAAAGTGGGGACAGATGCCAACATTTCATTTCTGTCCACAATGTTTTTATTTTTATTTTATTTTATTTTGTTTTTATTTTGATGTATTGCAAATGCCATACATTTAAGAATAAAGTGCCTTGTTAAATACTGACTTCTGATTTATTGACGTTAAGTTTAGTTGTACAAATGCCACTTGACTGATAATATTAAATTATATATTGAGTGAATTGGCAGAGTTTTCATTTTAAACAAGTAAATTACAGTTTGTAGAGTTAAATATAAACATTGAATAGAGTAGAAATAACTCTGAAAATTTAACTCTGCAACAAGAGTAATTTTTACTCTATTTAGACTGGAACCAAATGTTATCTTTTGTAGAGTATAATTGTATTCAATTTCATAACGTGTACATAGCCATAATATAACATTTGAAATGTCTCTATTCTTCTGAAAAATTTGGGAGTGTAATGTTTACTGTTAATGTTTGATTGTTTATTATCTATTCCACTTACTTTGACAATTTAAACATGTTTCCCATGCCAATAAATAAAGCCCTTTGAAATGAATTGAGAGAGAAAGATAGCGAAAGCTGGGGGAAGGGGACAGAAAGTGAGGAAAATAAAAGAGAGAAAAAACAAAATCACCCACAACGGACAGAAAGCAGGGCCCCAGAGCTTCAAAGGTTGCTTGGGGTGAGAAATGAGAGAACAACCCAGTAAATGTCAACAGTAAAACTCCTAAATAAGACTCCCTACAGTCAACAACAGGGGTACAGCTTAGATGTTATCCTCAATCAGTGCGTGACATCTTTTTACTTCTTTTGAAACTCTCAAGGCCATCAGACTGCTAAACAGCCATCACTAGCACATCAGAGGCGGCTGCCTATAGACATAAATTAGAAGTCACTGACCACTTTTAGAAATGGATCACTAGCCACTATAATAATGTTTCCGTATCTATCATTATTCATCTCATATGTATAAACTGGCCTCCACACTATTCTACAGTATCTTAGTCACTTTTAAATCGTGTTTACATACTGCATCACCTATTTCATATGTATATGCTGTATTGCATTGTATACTACACCACTGACTGTTAAACAGCCACGTCCAGCACATCAGAGGCTGCTGCCTGTAGACATAGATTAGGAATCATTGGCCACTTTAAGGAAATGAAACACTAGCCACTTGAATAATGTCTGGCTTTACTCATCTCATATGTGTAAACTGTACTCTATACTATTCTATGGTATCTTAGTCACTTTAATTGTGTGTAAATATTGCATCACCCATCTCATATGTTTATACTGTATTCTATACTATGCCACTGTATCTTAGTCCAATGCTGCTCTGACATATATGTATATCCTGAATCCATTCCTTACTTAGATTTACGTGTATTTTGGGTATATGTTGTGAAACCGTTAGACATTACTGCACTGTCGGAGACAGAAGCACAAGCATTTTGCTACACTCACTATAACATCTGCTAAACACGTGTATGTGACCAATAACATTTGATTTGATTTATTTGATTTGACTTGGGCAGGAGCTCACTGGAGCGGAGTACCAGCACCTCAAATCTTCTACTGCCTGAGTTCCTATTCCTCTTATAGAATATTGGCTCAAAAGTATTGCTCCTGAATCTAAATATAAACAGTAGTGGCACAGAAATGAGTACCGACACCTATTTCAGTCTAAGTCAAACACTGTTCTCAATTAAGATGAACAACTACATAAGAACCATGATCTAGAATCTAACTCTCTAGGATAAAACCCATACTTCTTCACTCATGCATATATAAATGTTGGCTCAGAGGATGATGGTTCTATAGTATGGTTCTAGAATGAAACTGCTGTTTTTTGGGGGTTGAGCAGTCTGGTTGAGTGGTTTGGCCAGTCGTTCTTTTGAGAGGCCAGTAGAGGAGCATCTGTTAGCCGTGGGCTAGCGGCAGGCAGGGCAGGATGAGTTGAATATATTGTGACATTAATGAGGTTGACACCGTCCCTATGATGGAGTGGCTGTGTTTTTGTGCCAGCGAAGACTAACACCCTTAAACGCTCTCGCTGTTAACCCCTACTGCCCCCCTGTCCTCTCCAACAAAACTCTGGGACAACGATACGTACACCACACATGCACCCATTCACGCAAACACCATTGCTTGGCAAAATGATTCTCATTCAATCCAGCTCACACAAATGATTCTTCCTTGAAGCAGATGTATTGAGACAAAATGCCAAAGTGTATATCTGTTGTAGAAATAATACTTTATTATTTTTTTTCATTTATATGGCATTTTGTAAGATGGCCAATAAATCGCTTGCTACAACAATCTACTTCAGTTGGCCCTATATTACCTTGCTGGTGCTGAAACACAGTGGCATGTTGGGTAATTAGTGGTGAATCGTCTCCCCGGCGGGAGGGGCTAATCAGTGACCTGTGGGTTTCATTTGGAGAGACAGCCGTGGCACCGTGCTGGACTGGATGGGAGACCCCCGCTCCGCTCATTCATTTGTCTAAATTAATTACCCCACCTCCACCAGAGCTCCTGGCAAGGCCAGCTATTCTAAAGCCTCTTTGGAGAGTTTGAGTGTGGCCGCTTGCCGGTTGATGCTCCCACACCCCTAACCTGTGAGTATCCGGACAGGCTCTGCGGTCTGGGAACTTTGGGGTTCCGGGGGGAAAGAGGATCATTATGGCTTAGCTTGATCCAAAAGAAGGCTAAACTACAGCCTCTCTGCAATCCACACTGGGGTCGTAATTCTAAAAACAGCTGAGAACAAGGGATGAGAAAGAGTGATGCTGCATCCATTCTCCCAGACACTTGTGTCCGTTCGAGAAGGAGGGAGTTAAAATGAGTGCGCAGGTTTCGAGGGGTTAGTGATGTGATTCATTTGTATTACCACACAGCCCCTGCAGGCAGCATGTGGGAGCGGCAAATTATTTCTGAACCAAAGTGAAGGAGGAGGAGGGCTCGTCTCCTCTCTCTCTCTCCTCTCCTCTGGTCGTCAGAGCAGAGCTATTACCTGGCCATGGCCAGGGGCCCCGCATGGCGCTCCAACCTACAGAGGGGTGACAGTAAAGTGGCCAGCGCCGGTGAGGGATAGCCTTCCACATCCGTTCACGCTCCCGGACATCTTCCTCCCCAAATGAGACACAGGGGAGGAGGGGTGAGGGAGGTGTGTGTATGGTGGATTCCCTGTCTGTAAGTCTGTCTGCCTGCCTGTACGTCTGTCTGCCTGTCTGTAAGTCTGTCTGCCTGTCTGTAAGTCTGTCTGCCTGTCTGCCTGCCTGTCTGTCTGTCTGTCTGCCTGCCTGCAAGTCTGTCTGTCTGCCTGCCTGTCTGCAAGTCTGTCTGCAAGTCTGTCTGCCTGTCTGCCTGTCTGCCTGCCTGTCTGTCTGTCTGTCTGCCTGCCTGCCTGTAAGTCTGTCTGTCTGTCTGTCTGCCTGCCTGTCTGCCTGTAAGTCTGTAAGTCTGTCTGCCTGTCTGTAAGTCTGTCTGCAAGTCTGTCTGCAAGTCTGTCTGCAAGTCTGTCTGTCTGTCTGTCTGTCTGTCTGTCTGTCTGTCTGTCTGTCTGCCTGTCTGTCTGTCTGCCTGCCTGCCTGTCTGCAAGTCTGTCTGCCTGTCTGTAAGTCTGTCTGCCTGCCTGTAAGTCTGTCTGCCTGTAAGTCTGTCTGCAAGTCTGTCTGCAAGTCTGTCTGCCTGTCTGCCTGCCTGCCTGCCTGCCTGTCTGTCTGTCTGTCTGTCTGTCTGTCTGTCTGTCTGTCTGTCTGTCTGTCTGTCTGCCTGCCTGCCTGCCTGTCTGTCTGCCTGCCTGCCTGTCTGTCTGTCTGTCTGCCTGTCTGTCTGTCTCTCTGTCTGTCTGTCTGTCTGCCTGTCTGTCTGTCTGCCTGTAAGTATGTCTGTCTGTCTGCCTGCCTGTAAGTATGTCTGTCTGTCTGCCTGCCTGTAAGTATGTCTGTCTGCCTGCCTGCCTGTCTGCCTGCGTTCTCTCACGTGCATGCCAGACAATTAGAGGTGACGTGGAGATCATGCCGACCGGCAGACACTAATTAAAGGAACAACTCCCCTCCAATATGCCGACTGGAGAAAGATCCCAGCGCTGCATTTCTTGAGAGAAATGTATGTCATCATAATCTATTGATGTACACACACATCATTTATGGCATACAAATAAATACATTTTATTCATTAAATTATTGGGTGACACATTTAAACTACCTCTGAAAGCCATTGATGGCACTGGGGAAGTCTGATAAAAAAATACTAAATGTATTAGTCCTTCAAAAGATACAAACCAATAAAAAAAACACCACAAAACTAGCCTACATGTTGATTAGTACTGACAAGTCTTGATATCTACATAAACCTGACTATAATGCAAATCTGTACATTCTACTTTCACATAAGAATTTCTAAAAAGCTAAACCAATCGTGTGGATGAACGGCTTTTAAGTAAAAATTTAAAAAGCTGAGGAGCGAGCCGGCAGAACTAGTGTTGCAGGAGACATTCAATCAGATGTGAGGCAGGTAGCTTCAGGTAGCCTAGTTACTGAGTCGTTTAAATTACGTGTCACTAATGTTTAGTAGGAGGTGGGGTGGGAACGCTACACCAGCTGCCTGGGTTCCATCACAAAGCTGCACCATGTCATCACGGTGACACAGTTAACATCAGAACCACTTCAAGTCCAAGGGAAGATGATGATGATGAGACCATAGAGATAGAACAATCTTGAAGTTTAATCTTGATGTTCAATCTATATATAGACGAGACAACAAAGTAAGATTTATATGGTGGGGATCAGATTGGAGATAATATATTCATTCACCTTTTTGTCTCCTATATTTGCACAACAGATGCTTTGTGGTGATAGAGGAGCAGGGCTAAGGTAATGGAATCCTGAGAAAACAATTATTCCTCTTTTGTCCAGTTCTCTGCCAACAAATAGATATCGACATTTGAATAATCATTGATCAACGATTACCTATGAGATATTAAGAAATGCTGTTTTCCTCTGACAATCAGTTGTTTAAAATGACTATTCAATGTCAGTGACTCCAATACAATAAATGGTAACAATGAGACCAAAATATGAAAAACCAAGCCATTTAGCACTTGAGTAGTATATCTTTACATCTTCTCTTAATGTAGGTCAGAAACAGTACAGACACTACAGACCATTCTTCTATAGTGGGACAGAGAGAGTGATGGCAGCCGGGCCCTGTGTGATGGATATGTGACAGGGCCCTGATGGGTCCTGGGGCTTGGCCCCTGGGGTGGGCTCTAACACCATAATGGGCTCCTTAATTACCTGCTCATCCACACACAGGGTCATTAGTCAGAGAGACATGCTGGGCCTCAACTGTCACCCAGAGACAAACAACCCTCATTGGGGAGAGAGAAGAGGGGACCAGACCTTGGTTTACTTGGTGCTGGTCAGAGGCATTTAGCAGGTATGTGCAAAGTGATGTCACACACGCACACTTACCATTATTAATGTAGAGAGAGAGAGAGAGACATATGAGGGGTACTAACCAGTAAACCAAAAGACAGATGAATAGACCTGTAGACCGGTAGACAGACAGACAGTACAGACACAAAGAAACCCACACCAAACAGAGAGATGTGGGGTACTGACCTGGTGCTGTCAGTGCCCACCTTGGTGTAGCCCTCCAGGGCCCCCTCCCAGACACTGTTGGCCATGGTGTTGCCTATAGCCATCAGCACCATGCTGAGCTCCACAGGCCAGTCATCCAGGTCCAGAGACCTCACCCTCGACAGGTGGGTCCCCAGGTTCCTGTGGATCCCTGAGCACTCTATACAGATCAGAGCCCCCAGGTTCAGACTGGCCCAGTCAGGGTCTGGGAGAGGAGGAGGAGAAAAATAGAGACTTACAGCATTGTAAAACATCCAAGTCCGCTTATCATCTGTGCTCTCTTTGTCACGTAGTGTACAGTACCTGGCACTTAACGTCTTGGGAATCATTGACATATAGCTCTGATGATGTTGACAAGGTACTGTACTCACTGGCTGTATCACAGTCCACACAGAAGCTGTTCCCTCTCACGTTCCTTATAGACTGAATGGATGCCGCGTCACTTTGGCTGCCTAACCGGGACTGTAGGAGAGCAGAGGTGAGAGAGAGGTGAGAAGGAGGTAAGCAAGAGGTAATCTGTGAGAGGCATCATGACTTTACAGTGAGAGAATAGAGGAGACAGGATTTCAGAAAGATACACATCACAAACAACAGAAGGGAAGAGAGGAGGGAGGACTGGAGGCTTTGAATGAAAGACAGGGAGGCAAAAAGAGAGAGAAAGAGAGGGGGGTAGAGAGGGAGCACAGACAAAGTATTATATGAAAATGAGTCAGTGTTGCGTTGCGATTCCTCCCCTGTGTACTGACACAGGTCGTGTTCCCATCTCTGAAGTCTGTCAGCTGTAATAAGAGCTCCCCCACACTGCACTGCACCTGTCTGACACACAGCCCAACACATGGCAGCTCAGAGAAAGACTGGGAGGGGGGTGACGGGGGAGAGAGAGGAGAAGAACCGAGAGAGAATTTTGCATTCACACATCCTGATTAGCAACCAGTCTTTCCTGGTCAAGTAACGTGTTCGTGGAAAACCCTTGGGTCTAAACTAATCATGACTGGACAGACCCACTGTCTCTCATGCCCACCTTGTTCTTCATGCTCTCACAGGACTGCAGGCTGGCAAAAATCTGGCTCTCAATGGCTGTGACCCACAGCTCTCTCTCCTCAAACGTAGACGCTTCGAAGTACCACATCTGGCCTGTCAGAGACACAATGGTGAACTCAAACGACTCCTCCGACTCTGGAAAACAAAACCATCACACGGACATGGTGAAATATGGCCATTTGAAATCAATGACAGAGGAAATTCAATTAAAATTACTTTCATTATCGAAACAGCTTGGCTATTGTTGGACAATGGTATAATATTTATTCTGTAATTGATCGTTTGCCGTCTATAAAAACTGCCTAATAATAAATGCCATTTAGCTGACACTTTTATCCAAGCAACTTATTGTAGTGATACTCACTGGAACCAGTATCAGGGCACCCTTACAGTAGCTACTCGATACTGATTGTGTACACTTGAAAATCATAGCCATCACTATGAATTCAAAACAACAGACTCCAACACAGTTTATTCAAAATACCCCTTTGTATTCATTCTACTGGTCTATTTCTATTCCCGATTTCCATCCATCTATTTTTCTGTTGTTTACATTTTCAATAAGAAACCGTTTCTTCTTTACTCTGATTAGGCCTTACACATTGTAAAATGGCGGCAGGTATTGTAATTCATTTGTAATACATTTCATGGAAATGTCACCTGTCATCTGCCTGGGCAAGGGCTTTGAAAAACATATGCTATAACACATGTCATAATGCCTCCTCCATTCACAAGTAATTCATTAAGATGATGATAATACAGTAGAAACTGACGGATGTAAATCTTATAGTCCTCGGCACATGCTTGATCTCATAGACAAATGATTTGTAATTACCTAATTAGGGCCAAGCAAATATAGCAGGCACATTTGCATAAAGCATGTTTCCCTGCCTCCAGTCGGAGATTGGAGAGGAGACTAAGTCACAATGTGAATGGGCTCCTCAAACACATCTCTCATCAGCCCCCTCTTTGCACACCCAGATTTGATGTACTAAATGGAGGCAAACCAGTCTAGTATAAATAGGTCAGAATTTAGGAACATGTGATT
Organism: Oncorhynchus nerka; assembly: GCF_034236695.1. Classification (NCBI taxonomy): domain Eukaryota; kingdom Metazoa; phylum Chordata; class Actinopteri; order Salmoniformes; family Salmonidae; genus Oncorhynchus; species Oncorhynchus nerka. The sequence continues at coordinate 29,110,225 of NC_088424.1, read as the reverse complement.
CCAAGCCAGGTAAAAGCAGAGGTTGTGTGTGCTGGGGTTGGGAGGGACACAATACTGAGCTTTTATTTTGTAGGCACTGGACATTTAGAGGTTGGGTGGCGTGTACTCATTGGTCCCTCGGTCTATACAGACCTGATTTAGCTGATTTAGATCGGAGTGTGGAGACTAAATCAATCCCAATTCTCTAGCGGAGGGTCTCCTCTTCAGGGGGAAAACTATAATCCAATTAGCTCGACACCAACTTCAATTACCTGATTTAGTTTGAGACATCAACTACATGTCACAGAATCAATAAATACCTCAGAGTGTCTTATTTAAACGTAGAGGTAGGGAAAATGTATGTTTAGAAGTCTGGGTTGGGTTATGTTAAAAAGACACTCACTGGTGTAGTCTAACATCATAGGAGGTTTATAGTTGTTTTATTGAAATATTTTGTGTTAAAAGGTCCGATTAACCTATCAAGAATAACTTATTAAGAAAACAGAACAAATGGCAAAAAGTTTATAATTTAATAAAGAAATTGTCATTTTTGATGCATGAAGCCTTTATGTAATGAATGGATCCTTTCTTCTCCTCAAATGTCCCATCATTTTCCATCTAGAAAAAAAAGCACAGCATTTAGATATGCAGCCTAGTTTTCCTCAGAGTCCAATGATGTTACACTTCTGCATTCAGCTTCTAAAAACCTGAACAAAGCTAATTATTTCGTTGACTGGCCAGGCAATAAATTGGAGGCATTAAAACACTTTCATTATGGAGATTAAAAAAGCAATGAATGGCTGATTTTTTAAACTGATGAGGATACTTGGGAAAACAAATCTAGCTCTTCATGCGTGGAACAGACCAGTACAGGCAAGAGATGAGCACTTAAAAAGGCCAAACAAGCTGACAAAAACATTGACCAAACCAGATACTAGAATAGGCAAAGCATCAGTTCTAATAATTATATATCTATGGTAGCGTCATAGTATCAGAGTGACAACATTAGTATCATAATATGCTGATAGAGTTTGTTGATATTGCTTTTTAATGCAGGATCTGTCACAGCCTCACTGGAGAGGTAATTCCATTCTGTGAAAATTCAAAGTCATTCTGTGCCATGTTAATCGTTGTGCTAAGGTCAAAATGTCCTCCTCCAAGACAATTTATACCAGGAGTGAACAATACAATGAGGTATTATTGTTGCTATTTCAAAGCCATCTGCTACCATGATGATGACTAAGACAGCTAGTGCTCCTGATGTTACCCAATGGGTACATTTAGGCCACAGCTAACAGAAGAACGCATGTGGGGATTCAAGCACACATTAACACCTGCAATTAGCATTAACCCTGTGATCTGATCATATAATTGATCCAGCAGCTACACAATCAACAAGTCTTTTCCAATTAGATGTGTACAGAGACAGGGCAGTGGGTGGACATGGAGCAACATAAGCTAAACCCAATAGGAGGGAACTACTGCTACTGTGGAGAATCAGGAGGTAGAAATATGTTAATTAAGGTAATCATCATAACACAAAAAATAAATGAGAGCCTAATGGCTGTGGTGTGGTGGTGTGAAGCGAGATGAGAGAAGGCATCTTCTTCTACAATGTCTGTCCTCCTGTCCACAATTTACCATGCATCATAAAACTGTTCGTTAGAGGGCTTTTAAGTTCATGGTTCATCAGCCTGGATGCCTTTAAACAATAACAATGACATAAAATGTATAAATAATATAAACTGCAGATTTGGTCAATTAAGAGACACTAATTGGTATCGTTAGATATTTTGAAACAATGAGATCAGGCCTCTGAGCATAGATATTTAGAGATCATTGGTCCACGTTTGATGCTGAGCTGTCTCTACTCCTAATGACTGCCCCTCCACTCCACAGCAGATGGTCCACTGGGAGAAGTGGGGAACGGTGGACCAGATTAGCACCACTGGGGTTTGGGCTGAGTCCAGCTGAGCTGTCACCGGAAGGCAGGGCCAGGGAGGGACACATCTATTCTGCCTCACACTACCTCGCTCTTGAAAGATTGATTCATCGACCGCCTCAGCAAGGCCTAAAGGTGTGAGTGAACGTGTGTGCATCATCATCAAAATTGATGGACAGCTAAGAGTACTTGGACGATACAGTATATTGTAGACGGAGGTGGTTGGTGCGGCATGACATCCAAGGGATTTTTTTGTATGTATGCTGGTATGTACAGTATGATGTGTTGTGTAGGTCGCATGCAAAAGGCGGTCAGTTAAAGAAGTGCTCTCCGTTCCTGTGAATTAACCAGCAGTTGGGAAGTGCAGGTCAAGGCGGTGCCATCTGTAAATGTCACAGGCACTGCTTGCTCATTTTACACATCATTAAAGCCATTATTCCTAACCTGTATCAGAGCAATCAGGAGCAGGGCATTACTGAGACACACACGGGCCCCGGGGAAACCGCACCACACCAAAACTCAGAGAGGGAGAGAGGAGGAGAGAATACACGCTCTCCATCTCTCTGACACAAACACAGAAGCGCATAGATAGACACACATGCACGCACAAGAACAACAGGGGCACGCACTCACACACGCGCACACACAAACTACAACAACCTAACAAAGACGCACAAAACCAACACTCGAGCCACAACCTAATAGCAAAACTACACGGCAAGTGAAAAAATGGTCAATTACACAATGTATCTGTGGACAGTGTGTAGTGTATAGAGCCGCCCATATGAGAATCTTGTAATTCCTTTTTCTCCAACGTGTGTTGGGTGGTGTTTGGGAAGCTGAGGAGCGGAGGAGCCATTACCGTAGCTCCTCTGGGCTCCAGGGACAGCTTTGGGAAATGAGACACGGTACAGACCAGGGAGGGAGTCAGTGACAAAAAAAAGTATTTAGATAAACATCCACCATTAGCATAGGGTTGTTAAACCTCCATTTCCTAATCCTCTGCTGGACTCCAGAGGATATTAACCCTCAACATACTGAGTTGGAGGTAGAAATCCAGGACACTCCATTTAGTATGATACACAATAAAATCAGCAAAAAGAGAAATGTCCTCTCACTGTCAACCGCGTTTATTTTCAGCAAACTTAACATTTGTAAATATTTGTATGAACATAACAAGATTCAACAGACAAACTGAACAAGTTCCACAGACAAGTGACTAACATAAATGGAATAATGTGCCCTGAGCAAAGGGGGGGTCAAAATCAAAAGTAACAGTGGCCAGGAACAGGAATATTTAGACTTATGGATGCCACGCATAAGATAAAATACGGAACGGTCAACCATTTATTTGGGAAGTACAATGGGAGCACCATTTTGTTTGATTGAGTTCATCAATATCATGCATTTTACTACAACGGTCTAATTAGGCATATTGTGTTTCATGCAAATGTACAAGACCAGAGAAGTTGGTGATTATTTTGGACCACATTTTCAATACATCTTTGTCCACGTATTTCACTGAAAGAATAAACGTCTTGTTTTCGAGATGATAGTTTCCGGAGTCGGCCATATTAATGACCTAAGGCTCGTATTTCTGCGTGTTTTCATGTTATAACTAAATCTATGATTTGATAGAGCAGTCTGACTGAGCGATGGTAGGCAGCAGCAGGCTCATAAGCATTCATTCAAACAGCACTTTCGTGCGTTTGCCAGCAGCTGTTTATGACTTCAAGCCTATGAACTCCCGAGATTAGGCTGGTGTAACCAATGTGAAATGGCTAGCTAGTTAGCGGGGTGCCCGCGAATAGCGTTTCAAATGTCACTCGCTCTGAGACTTGGAGTAGTTATTCCCCTTGCTCTGCATGGGTAACACTGCTTCGAGGGTGGCTGTTGTCGTTGTGTTCCTGGTTCGAGCCCAGGTAGGAGTGAGGAGAGGGACGGAAGCTATACTGTTACACTGGCAATACTAAAGTGCCTATAAGAACATCCAATAGTCAAAGGTATATGAAATACAAATGGTTTAGAGAGAAATAGTCCTAAAATTCCTATAATAACTACAACCTAAAACTTCTTACCTGGGAATATTGAAGACTCATGTTAAAAGGAACCACCAGCTTTCATATGTTCTCATGTTCTGAGCAAGGAACTTAAACGTTAGCTTTCTTACATGGCACATATTGCACTTTTACTTTCTTCTCCAACACTTTGTTTTTGCATTATTTAAACCAAATTGAACATGTTTCATTATTTATTTGAGGCTAAATTGATTTTATTGATGTATTATATTAAGTTAAAATAAGTGTTCATTCAGTATTGTTATTGACATTATTTTTATTTGTAATAATGTATTATTTTTTTTTTTTTTTAAATCATCCGATTAAATCGGTATCGGCTTTTTTTTGGTCCTCCAATAAATCGGTATCGGTATCGGCGTTGACAAATCATTATCGGTCGACGTCTAGTTGAGATTGCCTGCAATGACGACAAGCTCAGTCCGATGATGCTGTGACACACCGCCCTAGACCATGACGGACCCTCCACCTCAAAATCGATCCCGCTCCAGATTACAGGCCTCGGTGTAACGCTCATTCCTTCGACGATAAACGCGAATCTGACCATCACCGCTGGTGAAACAAAACCACGACTGAAGAACACTTTTTGATAGTCCTGTCTGGTCCAGCGACAGTGGGTTTGTGCCCATAGACAACGTTGTTGACAGTGATGTCTGGTGAGGACCTGCCTTACAACAGGCCTACAAGTCCTCAGTCCAGCCTCTCTCAGCCTATTGCGCAATATGGAGGGATTGCGCTTTCCTGGTGCAACTCGGGCAGTTGATGCTGCCATCCTGTTCCTGTCCCGTAGGTGTGATGTTCGGATCCTGTGCAGGTGTTGTTACACGTGCTCTGCCACTGCGAAGACGATCAGCTGTCTGTCCTGTCTGTAGCTCTGTCTTAGGCGTCTCACAGTACGGACATTGCAATTTATTGCCCTGGCCACATCTGCAGTCCTCATGCCTCCTTGCAGCATGTCTAAGGCACATTCACGCAGATGAGCAGGGACCCTGGGCAGCTTTCTTTTGGTGATATTCAGAGTCAATAGAAAGGCCTCTTTAGTGTCCTAAGTTTTCATAACTGTGACCTTAACTGCCTACCGTCTGTAAGCTGTTAGTTTCTTATGACCGTTCTACAGGTACATCTTCATGAATTGTTTATGGTTTAATTGAACAAACATGGGAAACAGTGTTTAAACCCTTCACAATGAAGATCTGTGAAGTTATTTGGATTTTTACGTATTGTCTTTGAAAGACAGGGTCCTGAAAACGGGACGTTTCTTTTTTTGCTGAGTTTTTTCAGAAGTATGTGCACACCCCTTCAAATTAGTGGATTCGGGCATTTCAGCCACATCCGTTGCTGACAGGTGTATAAAATCGAGCACACAGACATGCAATCTCAAAAAACAAACGAAATTAGTCACATGCACCAAATACAACAGTAGACCTTAGTGAAATGCTTACTTACGAGCCCCTAAACAACAACGCAGATTAAACAAATAAGAGTAAGAAATAAAAGTAACAAGTAATTAAAGAGTATCAGTAAAATAACAATAGCGAGACCAAATACAGGGAGGTACCGGTAAAAGAGCCAATGTGCAAGGGCACCGGAAAGATGAGGAAATATGTACATGTAGGTAGAGTTATTAAAGTGACTATGCACTGATGATAACAGAGAATAGCAGCGGTGTAAAAGAGGGGGAAGGAGGGGGAATGCAAATTGTGTGGGTAGCCATTTGATTAGGTGTTCAGGAGTCTTATGGCTTGGGGGAAGAAGCTGTTTCGAAGCCTCTAGTCTGGCACTCCGGTACCGCTTGAAGTGCGGTAGCAGAGAGAAGAGTATGACTATGGTGGCTGGAGACTTTGTCCATTTTTAGGGCTTTCCTCTGACACTGCCTAGTATAGAGGTCCTGGATGGCAGGAAGCTTGGACCCAGTGATGTACTGGGCCGTTCGTACTACCTTAAGTAGTGCCTTGCAGTCAGAGCCGAGCAGTTGCCATACCAGGCAGTGATGCAACCAGTCAGGATGCTCTCGATGGTGCAGCTGTAGAACCTTTTGAGGATCTGAGGACACATGACAAATCTTTTCAGTCTCCTGAGAGGGAATAGGTTTTGTCGTGCCCTCTTCATGATTGTCTTGGTGTGCTAGGACCATGTTAGTTTGTTGGTGATGTGGACACCAAAGAACTTGAAGTACTCAACCTGCTCCACTGCAGCCCTGTCGATGAGAATGGGGGCGTGCTCTGTCCTCTTTTTCCTGTAATCCACAATCATCTCCTTTGTCTTGATCATGTTGAGGGAGAGGTTGTTGTCCTGGCACCACACTGCCAGGTCTCTGACCTCCTCCCTATAGGATGTTTCGTCGTTGTCGGTGGTCAGGCCTACCACTGTTGTATCATCGGCAAACTTAATCGTGGTGTTGGAGTTGTGCCTGGCCGTGCAGCGATGAGTGAACAGGGAGTACAGGAGGGGACTGAGGATGCTACCGAGGGGCCCTTGTGTTGAGGATCAGCGTGGCAGATGTGTTGTTACCTACCCTTACCACCTAGGGGCGGCCCGTCAGGAAGTCCAGAATCCAGTTGCAGAGGGAGATGTTTAGTCCCAGGGTCCTTAGCTTATTGATGAGCTATGAGGGCACTATGGTGCTGAAGTCAATGAATAGCATTCTCACATAGGTGTTCCTTTTGTCCAGGTGGGAAAATGCAGTGTAGAGTGCAATAGAGATTGCATCATCATGTGGATCTGGTGGGGCGCTATGCAAATTGGAGTGCGTCGAGGATTTCTGGGATAATGGTGTTAATGTGAGCCATGACCAGCATTTCAATGCACTTCATGACTACAGACGTGAGTGCTACGGGTCGATAGTTATTTAGTCAGGTTACAGGCTCTATGGTGGTCTACTTAAAATATGTTAGTACAGGCTCAGACAGGGAGAGGTTGAAAATGTGGGAGAAGACAGTTGCCAGTTGGTCAACACATGCTCGGAGTACATGTCCTGGTAATCCTTCTGGCCCTGCAGCCTTGTGAATGTTGACCTGTTTAAAGGTCTTACTCACATCGGCTGTGGAGAGCATGATCACACAGTCTTCCGGAATAGCTGGTGCTCTCATGCATGCATTCAGTGTTGCTTGCCTCGAAGCGAGCATAGAAGTAGTTTAGCTCGTCTGGTAGGCTTGTGTCACTGGGCAGCTCTCGGCTGTGCTTCCCTTTGTAGTCTAATGGTTTGCAAGCTCTGCCATATCCAACGAGCGTCAGAGCCGGTGTAGTACGATTCGATCTTAGTCCTGTTATGACGCTTGCCTGGTTGATGGTTCGTCGGAGGGCATAGCGCGATTTCTTATAAGCTTCCGGGTTAGCTCTTCCCTGCATTAAAGTCCCCGGCTACTACAAGCGCGGCCTCTGGGTGAGCGTTTTCTTGTTTGCTTATGGCGGAATACAGCTCATTGAGTGCGATCTTAGTGACAGCATCAGTCTGTGGTGGTATGTAAACAACTATGAAAAATACAGATGAAAAATTCTCTAGGTAGATAGTGTGGTCTACAGCTTATCATGAGATACTCTACCTCAGGCGAGCAATAGCTCGAGACTTCCTTAGATATCTTAGTTATTTACAAAAATACATAGTCCGCTGCCCCTTGTCTTACCAGATGCCGCTGTTCTATCCTGCCGATACAGCGTATAACCAGCCAGCTGTATGTTGATAGTGTCGTCACTCAGCCACAAGTCTATGAAGCATAAAATATATTACAGTTTTGAATGTCCCATTGGTAGTTTAATATTGCGGCATAGGTCATCGATTTTATTCTCCAAAGATTGTTCATTTGCTAGCAGAATGGAAGGAAGTGGGGGTTTATTCGATCGCCTACGAATTCTCAGATGGCAGCCTGCCCTCCGGCCCCTTTTTCACTCTCCTCTTCACGCAAATCATGGGGATCTGGGCTTGTTCCCGAGAAAGCAGTATATCGTTCGCGTCAGGCTCGTCAGACTAATTAAAGGAAAAAAAGGATTCTGCCAGTCCGTGGTGAGTTATCGCAGTCCCGATGTTCAGAAGTGCTTTTCGGTTATAGACAGTAGCAGCAACATTATATACAAAATATGTAAACAAATAAGTTATAAACAACGCAAATAAACAACAAAAAAAACACAATCGGTTGGGGACACGCAAAACATCTGCCTTCATGGAAATGGGTTTCCATGGCTGAGCAGCCGCATACAAACCTAAGATCACCATACCCAGTGGCAAGTGTTGGCTGGAGTGGTGTAAAACTCACCACCATTGGACTCTGGAGCAGTGGAAATGCGTTCTCTGGAGTGATGAATCACGCTTCATCTGGCAGTTCAGCAGACGAATTTGGCAGACGAACGCTACCTTCCCAAATGCATAGTGCCAACTGTACATTTTGGTGGATGAGGAATAATGGTCTGTAGCCGTTTTCCTTTTTCGGGCTAAGCCCCTTAAGTTCCATTAAAGCTATAGCATGCAATTACATTCTAGACGATTTTGTGCTTCCATCTTTGTGGCAACGGTTTGAGGAAGGCTCTTTCCTGTTTCAGAATGACAATGCCCCTGGGCACAAAGCTCGTCGTGTTTGGAGGACGAAGAATGGACAAAGAATGCGGAGTTGCATCCAAAGAACACCATACCTACTGTGAAGCATGGGGGTGGAAACTTCATGCTTTGGGGCTGTTTTCTGCAAAGGGACCAGGACGACTGATCCGTGTAAAGGAAAGAATGAATGGGGCCATGTATCGTGAGATTGAGTGAAAACCTCCTTCCATCAGCAAGGGCATTGAAGATGAAACGTGGCTGGGTCTTTCAGCATGACAATGATCCCAAACACACCGCCCGGGCAACAAAGGAGTGGCTTTGTAAGAAGCATTTCAAGGTCCTGGAGTGGCCTAGCCAGTCTCCAGATCTCAACCCCATAGAAAATCTTTGGAGGGAGTTGAAAGTCTGTGTTGCCCAGCAACAGCCCCAAAACATCACTGCTCTAGAGGAGATCTGCATGGAGGAATGGGCCAAAATACCAGCAACAGTGTGTGAAAACCTTGTCGAATGTTTTCTGTAAGTCTTCACCTCTGTCATTGCCAACAAAGGGTATATAACAAAGTCTTAAGATAAACTTTTGTTATTGACCAAATACTTATTTTCCACCATAATTTGCAAATAAATTCATTACAAATCCTACAATGTGATTTTCTGGATTTTTTCCCCTCATTTTGTCTGTCATAGTTGAAGTGTACCTATGGTGAAAATTACAGGCCTCTCTCATCTTTTTAAGTGGGAGAACTTGCACAATTGGTGGCTGACTTTTTTGCCCCACTGTATGTGACATTGCTACACACAGTTAAACCATTTAATTTACAATTCATAATTTAATACAACAACAAACTCTTGAATTATGTTTTTATGATGTGCGTCCCATAAAAAAAGACATATCATAGGCGGCAGGTAGCCTCGTGATTAGTGCGTTGGACCAGTAACCTAAAGGTTGCTAGAATGAATCCCAGAGGTGACAAGGTAGAAATCTGTTGTTCTACCCCTGAACAAGCCTGTTCCTAGGCTGTCTTAACTGACTTGTCTAGTTAAATAAAGGTAAAACATATCATTTTGTGATACAGCCTAGCCACAGGTTTCACGCGTGTAGCTTGTTGTTGTTGACACTAGCAGTTAAGAGCTTCTGCCCTTGAGCAAGGCAGTTAACCCCCAACAACAACCGGGCGCTGATGACGTGGGTGTCAATTAAGGCAGCCCCCATGCACCTCTCTGATTTAGATCGGTTGGGTTAAATGCGGAAGACACATTTTGGTTAAATACATTCAGTTGTGCAACTGACTAGGTATCTCTCTTCCCCACTACAGTCAGAGGCCCCATGTGCAAGGTAAAGTGGGAGATCTCTAATCAATGATCAATGTAAATTGGAATTAAAATGATGGCATTAAGTTAGCTAAATGAGAAGGAGTAGGCTACAATGAGCAACCGACAGGTATGCGGTTGTTCAATCTGAATGGAGTTGCTGTAGATAAGGACGGGGAGGGCAGCAAAATAGCCTCAACTGGCCTAGCTAGCTAACTAACATCTGGCTATTTTAGCTTCTTTACATTGATTTGATGCAGTAAAGACAGGTACTGTCAGATGGGATGATAGATAACCTACAGCAGGGATCATCAACTAGATTCAGCCGTGGGGAAGATTTTTCTTGAGTGGATGGTCGTGGACTCTGAACATAATAAAAAAATATATTAGATTGCAAATTGACTGCAAGAAGACCAAACAGATATAATATTTGACTAAAATAAAATAATTTCAAACCTTGATTTCATTTGGGGATATTGCCCTGCATTGGATGCTGTCTTTCGGATGGGATGTTAAAATGGGTGTCCTGAGTCTGTGCGGTCATTTAAATTCCCATGGCACTTGTTGTAAGAGTAGGGGTGCTCACCCCGGTGTCATTGCTAGACTTGCAAGAAAAAGTTTGTGAACCCTTTGGAATTAGCTGGATTTCTGCATTGATTACTCATAAAATGTATTCTGATCTTCATCTAAGTCACAATAATAGACAAAAACAATATGACTAAACTAATAACACACAAACAGTTGTACTTTTCAAATTTGTATTGAGGACATTCAGTAATCATTCACAGTGCAGGATGGAAAAAGTAAGTGAACCTCTGTATTATCGACTTCTCCAAAAGCTATATGGAGTCAGGTGTTTCAATTAAGGAGATGAGATTGGAGGGTTGTACAGGTGCCCTGCCCTTTAAATAAAGACACACTTGGTTACTGATAAATCTGTTCTTCTCCAAAAAGACTGGTTAGTGTGAACCATGCCTCGATCCCAACAACTTTCACAGGACCTTAGAAGACACATTATAGAGATGCACGAAGCTGGAAAAGGTTACAAAAGCATTGCTAAAGACCTTGGTGTTCATCCACGGTAAGACAAATTGTCTACAAATGGAGAAGATTCAGGACTGTTGCTACTCTACCTAGCGAGTGGGTGTCCTGCGAAGATCCCTCCAAGAGCACAAAGGGCAATCCTAAAAGAGGTGAGAAAGAACCCAAGGGTAACAGCAAAAGACCTCCAGAAAACTCTACAAACAACGAAAGTCTATTCATGTGTCCACTATCAGAAAAACACTGAACAACAATGGTGTTCATGGAGAGACACCACGAAGGAAACCCCTGCTGTCTGAAAAATACATTGTGGCACGTCTCAAGTTTGCCCAAGACTACCTGGATGTTCCACAATGCTTCTGGGAAAATGTGCTGTGGACAGATGAGACAAAAGTTGAACTTTTTGGGAAAAATACACATCACTGTGTGGAGGAAAAAGGGCACTGCACACCAACACCATCCCAACTGTGAAGCATGGTGGTTTGTGGCAGCTTTGCTGCCTCAGGGCCTGGACACCTTGCAATCATTGATGAAACAATTAATTCAGAAGTGTATCAATACATTTTACAGGAGAATGTCAGGGCAGCAGTCCATGACCTCAAGCTTAAGAGAGGTTGGGTGATGCAACAAGACAATTACCCAAAGCACACAAGTAAATCAACTAAAGAATGGCTGAAAAGGAAGAAGATTTGTGTTTTGGAATGGCCAAGTCAGAGTCCTGACCTTAAGCCAATTGAGATGCTGTGGCATGACCTGAAGAGGGCTGTACAATCAAGCCAACCCAGAAATATTGTTGAACTGAAACAGATTTGTAGGGAGGAATGGTTCAAATTTCCTCAACGTTGTGCAAGTCTTATAAGCAGCTACAGGAAACGTTTGGTGGAAGTTGTTGCTGCTAAAGGAGGAAGTTACTAAATTCAAGGGTTCACTTACTTTTTCCAGCCTGCACTGTGAATGATTACTGAAGGTCTTAAACATTTTAAAACTACAACTGTTTGTGTGTTATTAGTTTAGTCAGATTGTGTTTGTCTATTATTGTGACTTAGATGAAGATCAGACCACACTTTTATGAGTAATCAATGCTGAAATTCAGGTAATTTCAAAAGGTTCACAAACTTTTTCTTACAACTGTAAATGCCCAACCTGGCCACATTCCATCATGGCCACCTAATCATCCCTCTCATTGCTGACTGGCATATATCACTCCTCACCTCTCCACCTGATAGCTGATCTGTGGTGAGCATTCTTGCCCAAAAACAGTTGCCGTGCATCACTGAGGTGGGTGTTACAGATTGATGGTGGATGAGGTGAGTTCCCCCCCTACTATGTAAAGTGCATTGAGTACTTCAGTTAGTTAAAAAAGGCTATATAAATCCAATCAATTATTATTATTTGTATGAATTCACATCTCTCTATTATGTGTTGAAACAGATTTCTAAGATGAAAATCACTTGGAACTGATTTCCTGGTGTTTTTACAGTCGCCAGTTGGGGAACTTTGACCTAGCGAGCTAGTGACTACTTTTTCTCTCTCCCTCCTGTTTCACACACACCACCGGCCCCTGGCCATCCCCCGCCCTGCTTCAACACTTACCATCTCTCCCGAGTCGCTAAGGCAGCGCAGAAAACAAGTGTCCAAGTTTAAAGAAAGTAAAAACAATCCATGGATTTCGATTATCCGGATATGCGAGAAAAAAATCATGATATTAAATTACTAAATTATTTAAAATGCCCATCCCTAATATAACCCCTAACACACTGAGGTAGAGTGGAGGACTCTGGGTTACCACTCTGGATATTATTGTACGTACTTTATACCCTAACCTCAATGAGAAAAAGAGTTAGGGCTAGGATAAACAGTAAAAAGTGTTAGTGGGTTACTGTCAGTTGAAGGTGGATGATTATTCTCTGTGGAATGATACAACTGTCACGATCGTCATCAAGGAAATGACCGGACCAAGGTGCAGCATGGTAAGCGTACATTATTTTATTTTAAATGTCGCCAAATAAAACGAACGTGAAGCTCTGTAAGGCTAAACATGCCACTAACAAAGTCAACAACCCACAAATGAGAAAAGGAAAAAGGCTGCCTAAGTATGATTCCCAATCAGAGACAACGATAGACAGCTGTCCCTGATTGAGAATCATACCCGGCCAAAAACAAAGAACCAGAAAGCATAGACTTTCCCACCCGAGTCACACCCTGACCAAACAAACATAGAGAATAAAATGATCTCTATGTTCAGGGCGTGACAACAACAATGCTATCTACACATAAAGGTAGCTTCTGAACACCAACTCCATGAAGAGTAGTCATTTGCAATGAACATCTCTGCCAAATCATTTTCAACCGACTCACATCTAGCTGCAGTTCATAACAAGGCTACCTGTGAATACAAATCTGCCATAAATGCAACTGACAGAACATGGCAAGACATAAGTTTAACTGGTAAACATGAACATTTTAAAATTATTAGAAAAAATAATTTGTGTCTAATCATTTTTGTCAACCACTTAAAACCTCACTGCTGTCTCCCTGACAAGATCAAATGTCCTCACCTATAAAACTGTGAAGGATCTGAACCACCTCTCTTCTTCTCTCCTCATTTCTTCCCCCTCTTTCGCTCTCCATCCCTTCATCTCTGCCCGTCTGTTGCCTCTTTCCACTGAATACGCTAAACCCCACATATCAAACAATGAACATTTGATACACTTTCCTTATTTTAAAACATAAATAGATTAATGAAGCCTGACAGTCTGTAGTAATCAGAAGGGCCTCCCCCAGAACACAACACTTTATCGCCCATCGATTTTCCAGTGGGTTTTAAAGGAGGGCGGCATGCGGGTGGGTGTGCGAGCAGCTCGTACAAAGAGCCCCGACGCCGGGCCGCTGCTGAGAAACGCATTAAGAGGCTGTCAGTTGTGTCGCCATGCATCCTGCATCATTCTTTAAGCACATGAGAAGTTCATTACACTGCACACGGCTCTGGCAGTACAATGGGATATTCGGGGCTGTATCTGTTGTGCACTTCAGTTGACACGCAGTTGACATGGTGGAAAGAATTCACTCTGCATGTCCTGCCTCTACTATATGCCACCGGAACTGTTCTCGACTAACAAAGGAAGTTAAGGTGACTTTCAATCAATAGTCAGACTGCTTAATTGACTAAAATGGCCCAAAATAAACATTTGACATTTTAGTCATTTAGCAGACACTCTTATCAAGAGTAACTTACAGTAGTGAGTGCTGCAATCTAAATAACATAATAAAAAAATCCCCATCAAAAGCCACCACATCCGCTATGCCATGCTTCCTCATCTGCGGTGGAAAGTGGCCGAGCTACACCTGTGTTTGTCAGACCATGAGACATCCCGAAAATCGGTCTTCATACAAAAACATCTGTAGCGTCCGAACGAACATGATGGTGGTGTCCGTTTTGCTCTACGTCCCCCACAAGTGTCACGGGACTCGTCTGAAGTTAACTGGTCCCGGTTAAAACATTTTATGGAAGTATGGAGGTAGTATTGTGCCTACCCCCATAAGGCTTATTCCTTATGATTTATTTTTTGACAGTATTTTTTGTAATTTATGAATGTGTTATTCAATGCATTTATATGGGCTATAGTAGTAAAGGCCAAATTCAATATTTTATCAAACCATTTTAATATACTTTTTTGATACCTAAAGTGGTCCTAAAATTCAAAATCAAATAGCTAAATTATCCATGATCATCTTCAAACAACGCCATATGTCAGCTTAGACATTAGTGGCTTAGACCCTGAAGCAATAAGCAATAAGGAATGGAATTAGGACGCATGGTATGTAGGGAGCAACATTTTTTCCTGACCACATGATATGCCCAGGAAAACTCTTGACCCAAGTTGAAGTCTATAACTAGGATCCAGAGGTTTTCCTGGGTAGGTAATGTGGTCAGGAATACTTCCCTGGCCCTACTAATTTATAAACATAACTGCCTAGCTAAGATATCTCCTTGGCTACAGACAAGACTTCACAGTAGCAACAGTTTCTCAAGACCCCTTTACACAACCTGTTCTTCCCATATTGACTAAAATGACTGATCACCTTAAAAAGCTCACACTCCTTTGATTTATGACGCTTCACAACAACTAAAACTCAATTTCGGCCTGCATTCCAGGGCTCTGATTGCCCAGTAAATTAGATAAACTGATATCAGTTTATTCAAGGATCCAACCCCTCCCTCCCTCCCTCTCCCCTTCTTTCAAGATATACAACCTACACCCAACACTTGAGTGATTCTGATATTAAGCAATATGTCTGTATTCCAGAAGCGTTCAGTAGAACATACAATCTGAAGCTAATAGAACATCTCAGAAGAGAGGTAAAAAATAAATATATATATATATATATATATATATATATACACACTACCGTTCAAAAGTTTGGGGTCACTTAGAAATGTCCTTGTTATTGAAAGAAAAGCAGTAGTCTCAAGACGGCCCGTTTTATTGCTTCTTTAATCACGACAACAGTTTTCAGCTGTGCTAACCTAATTGCAAAAGGGTTTTCTAATGATCAATTAGCCTTTTAAAATTATAAACTTGTTACCTAACACAATGTGCCATTGGAACACAGGAGTTACGGCTGCTGATAATGGGCCTCTGTAAGCCTATGTAGATATTCCATTAAAAATCAGCCGTTTCCAGCTACAATAGTCATTTACAAAATTAGCAATGTCTACACGGTATTTCTGATCAATTTGATGTTATTTTAATGAACAAAAAATGTGATTTTCTTTCAAAAACAAGGACATTTCTAAGTGACCCCAAACTTTTGAACGGTAGTGTGCAGTAGTGGCCAAAAGTTTTGAGAATGACACAAATATTAATTTTCACAATGTTTGCTGCTTCAGTGTCTTCAGATATTTTTGTCAGATGTTGCTATGGAATACTGAAGTATAATTACAAGCTTTTCATTGGTGTCATTGGCTTTTATTGACAATTACATGAAGTTGATGCAAAGAGTCAATATTTGCAGCGTTGACCCCTTCTTTTTCAAGACCTCTGCAATCCGCCCAGGCATGCTGTCAATTAACTTCTGGGCCACATCCTGACTGATGGCAGCCCATTCTTGCATAATCAATGCTTGGAATTTGTCAGAATTTGTGGGGTTTTGTTTGTCCACCTGCCTCTTGAGGATTGACCACAAGTTCTCAATGGGATTAAGGTCTGGGGAGTTTCCTGGCCATGGACCCAAAATATCGATGTTTTGTTCCCCGAGCCACTTAGTTATCACTTTTGTCTGGTGTTCCACCATGCTGGAAAAGGCATTGTTCGTCACCAAACTGTTCCTGGATGGTTGGGAGAAGTTGCTCTCGGAGGATGTGTTGGTATCATTCTTTATTCATGGCTGTGATCTTAGGCAAAATTGTGAGTGAGCCCACTCCCTTGGCTGAGAAGCAACCCCACACATGAATGGTCTCAGGATGCTTTACTGTTGGCAGGACACAGGACTGTTGGTAGTGCTCACCTTGTCTTCTCCGGACAAGCTTTTTTCCAGATGCCCCAAACAATCGGAAAGGGGATTCATCAGAGAAAATGACTTTACCCCAGTCCTCAGTAGTCCAATCCATGTACCTTTTGTAGAATATCAGTCTGTCCATGATGTTTTTCCTGGAGAGAAGAGGCTTCTTTGCTGCCCTTCTTGACACCAGGCCATCCTACAAAAGTCTTCGCCTCACTGTGCGTGCAGATGCACTCACACCTGCCTGCTGCCATTCCTGAGCAAGCTCTATACTGGTGGTGCCCCGATCCCGCAGCTGAATCAACTTTAGGAGACGGTCCTGGCGCTTGCTGGACTTTCTTGGGCGCCCTGAAGCCTTCTTCACAACAATTGAACCGCTCTCCTTGAAGTTCTTGATGATCCGATAAATTGTTGATTTAGGTGCAATCTTACTGGCAGCAATATCCTTGCCTGTGAAGCCCTTTTTGTGCAAAGCAATGATGATGGCACGTGTCTCCTTGCAGGTGTCATGACGTTGGCCTGGGGGGTAGGTTTGTGACAAATAAAGTCATAAATACCTCTTCCCCCCTTTTTTTTCTCTCTCTACCCTACTGAGGTTACATTTGCAAAACCCTTGGTTAACATAGAGATTCTGGGAACATCAGTAGGTGGGGGGGAAATTAACTATATTCTGGGAATCCGAACAATTGAACATATGCGGTGGTACTTAATGAATATGATGTCAGTTCGGTTGTCATCTGAGACATTCTCATCAATGATAAGATGACATAAACTCTACAGTGGAAAGTCTACACATCAGAGTTATCGGATTCACATGGAATTGTTGTTCAATTTAAATGTTTGAAAATGTAATTATTTGTGTTGGGATGAAATGTGATTTTAGCTTCTAAAATGTGTGATTTGGGTTTTCATAAGATAGGGCTCTACTCAATCAGTGGCCCGCCCCTGTGAAGGGACATGGGCTATAAAACTTTTCAAACACGCCCTCCTCTCCCGTCCTATATAAGCCCTTGACGACAATATAACCTCCTGTTCCGAGGACTTGAGGACGACGGTCCTATGTCAGAATGGTTTAGATAATAACTACAGAACGAAGCCGACATCAGCGTGAGCTTTGGTTGCGAATGGTATGAACTTTGAACTCTTATTCACTACAGAAGTGATATCTCCTAGCCGTTGAGGTAGCAACAGCAGATGCAACGAGAGTTAGGAAGGAACAGACAGAGTATCCCGTCTATCACCCAACAACGTTACTACAACGTATCCAGAGACATTCTTCAAAGGACTCAGTTTGGCAACACGGCCTTCCATCTACCACCAACCTACCGAAGCGCAGAGTAAATATTTAGAATGCATCAGATACTGTATTTACGATAGCACAGCTTCTCCCTGTGTCCCTCAGTCTTCCCGCTCTTTCACTCAAACCCAGCCCTTTTCTTTTGTGTAACCAGCTGTCATATCTGTTCTGCCCTCTAGGGACGTTTTCCTTTATGACGTAATTTGTAATCAAGTTATGATTTAATTATGTGCATGTGTAATTATGTGTGATTAGTTAGGTATTTAGTAAATAAACAATTAAACCCAATTTTGTATTGCTGATTCAAATTGTTAGCCAGGGTTTGTGCAGAACCAAGAATTTACAATTTTCAGATGAGACTGAATTAAGATGAGGATTATTATTGACTGCTATTGATGTAAAATATTACTCGGTCTTTAAGAGTTTATTTGGAAGATAACAGCTCTATAAATATTATTTTGTGGTGCCCAACTCTCTAGTTAATTACATTTACATGATTAGCTCAATCAGGTGATATTAATTACGGAGAAATTATTTTATAGAATAGCATGTCATATCACTTAATCCGGCATAGCCAAAGACACGACACAGGTAACCATGATTGACAGAGGAAGAGCAATGATTCCAAGCACCACCCTCCTTTTGAAGCTTCCAGTCTGTTTTTCGAACTCAATCACCATGACAGAGTGATCTCCAGCATTGTCCTCGTCAACACTCACACCTGTGTTAACGAGAGAATCACTGACATGATGTCAGCTGGTCCTTTTGTGGCAGGGCTGAAATGCAGTGGAAATGTTTTTTGGCGATTCAGTTCATTTGCATGGCAAAGAGGGACTTTGCAATGAATTGCAATTCATCTGATCACTCTTCATAACATGGAGTATATGCAAATTGCCATCATACAAACTGAGGCAGCAGACTTTGTGAAAATTACTGTAATATTTGTGTCATTCTCAAAACTTTTGGCCATGACTGTATATTAAAACAAAGAGTAAAACTTTCTGAATCCACACGTTTCCATTGACACCACATGCTGACTTCCATTCTATTCAATTGACACCACTACATGCTGTCTTCCATTGACACCACATGCTGACTTCCATTCTATTCAATCGACACCACTACATGCTGTCTTCCATTGACACCACATGTTGACTTCCATTCACTTCCATTGACACCACCACACGCTGACTTCCATTCACTTCCATTGACACCACACGATCACTTATCCAAAACTAGAGCAGAAAGTTAGTCATTTTATTGTGGACATGTGGACTAATTATTGATTTCAAGCTATATGGGACAGAACAAAAGGTTGAGAGAGACGTTGAGATGGGCTAATGTCCACTCATATTGCCCTCAATGCAATGTGGCGGAGGGAATCCACCCAGCCCCCTAATGTTAGCCATCACTCATTCAAGCCCCTAAGACCGTTATTGGAGTGATTCTGACAGTGCTGGTCCATTAAGGTCTAAATTCTTTCTTGGAATGCATGAGAGAATTAGATTCAGTATAGGGCATTATGGGCAAACGTACTTAGGAACAAATGAGGGCACAATCATGCTGATGTGAATACGGCTTACATGTTATATACTGTCAAATCAATACTCCTACGGAAAACAGGGGTAAGAATTATAAGTTGGCCGAAAGAGACCAGATAGAGAAACATAATAAACACACTCACATACCTTTGAAATTGAAACTAGTGTACCAACATATTAACAACAACACTTACCACCGGTGCTTGTGATCTATGCTTGAAACGATGTGGTCAGTGGTCTCATTCAAACTAGAAGGCAGTCTCATTCAAACTAGGAGGTCTGTTAGCAACACCATGGTAAAAATGTAATGATTATAAATACTAAGGGTCATTAAGGAGGCGGCAGTGCCAATGCTGTCGATATGCAGCGTATCAATCATGTTGATTGATCATCTCTGGCTCCAGTGACATCAGTTTTATGGCCTTAGAGACAGGAGTCTGTGTTTCACAATGCCATCCAATTAGAGCTGTCCATTCATCATCAGTCTGGAGAATCATTATTAATTGAGCAGAGGGTTAGCTGCCACTCCATTGCGGAGAAGAGTGGAGAAGTGGAGAAGAGGAGATCCACAGCTTCTGGAGCTCAGGGCGGTTGGTTCTTCACACTATGGCTAGATGGGGAGAATAAGGGAGGCTATACCTGGACTTGCACTGGACTCCAGTACGCTAACCAGATTTACTACGTTTGCACTTGTTTGTTTTTGTTGCAGTTTCAGAATATGTTGCCATTTCAGACTGTTTTAAATGTTTATGCATTGTTGCAGACTGTTTTGATGAGTTTGCAGAAGGAGCGTCTTCTTTAACTCCTGTGTTAACTCCTAGCTTACCTTCGTTGCCTGTAGATGGTCCGTCTGGCTTGGTGATGCCTGTGCTCTTTTTCCGTCTGTGTCTCTTGCGGTTGGAGTGAGGCGAGGGGGGAGGCTCCTGCTTGGGACTGGTGGCACTGCCCACCCCATAGCTGCAGGTCAGGGGCTCGGCCATCCCGTTGGCTGGAGAAAGAGAGAAACACTGATCAGTAAAAGATATCACGATCAACTGTACTTTTTGACATGCTATGTACAAGATGTTAAATACTGTGTAAACACACACAGAAACATACTACATTTGCAAGTTTAGAAGGGAAAGACAGAAGGATATGAATCACGAGATATTGACTAGTGATAATGTACCATATTATAAAAACACCATACAGTGGTAATTCATACCCTGATACCAACTAAATGAATGCAAAGTAATCGCAATAAAAAAGATGCCATCCCCAAACTGAGATACTAGCGGTCCAAAAGTATCTGTACTGCTGTGGCTTTAGAGCGGACGAAGGAAGAACAGACAGGTATGGGGGCAGCTCAGCTAACAAATGGTTAGTTAGGTTAGCCTCAGGCCAAGCTCTCTAGACAACTGTCAGTGAGTGACAAGGGCCTAAGAGCTGGCTTTGTTTCTGGTTGCCGAAGTGATTTTATAAATGTGATATTTAACCTGCACCACAGTTGGGCAAAGAGGAGATAGGGGGCTGAAAAGATGGAGGAGTGGGTACGGGTGGGGGGTCAACTTGCCATCTTTCTGGTTTCCTGACATTTTACATCACTTTCCCTCTCCCCCTCAGGATGCCATTATGAATCTGGGGAGAGGAGAGATGGGGGCACAGGAGCCTTGGGGGCCAAGGAGAGGCAGCGATGGCCAGTCCATGGGCCCCATATTGCTCTCCTTCTGCCACCCCGTGTGGAGAGCAGGCAGCCTCCTCCATTGTCTCCCATCAAAAGTTCATTGTAGTGTGGCAAACTCCATTCATTTCCCTCTCCCTCCGCACCGTCCCAGCCCCAGGCACCAGGAGCGGAGGGCGGTAGGACAAGAAGAAAGGGGGCTCGTATCAGGGATTATTGCCGTTGTCGTTGCACATACTCTAATGCCGCCACTGTCGCTGGCTGTGCCATTAGCCACTAGTGTACAACATCAGTTGTTAGGCCTAATTTGGTCATTACCTTACGGGAGATGGGGCTATGTTGGAGGGAGGAGTGGGATGTGGGATGGGCTCAGCAGGAGGTGGAGGATGCTTAAGTGGAGGAGACTG
The DNA here is from genome assembly GCF_034236695.1 of Oncorhynchus nerka. NCBI lineage: Eukaryota > Metazoa > Chordata > Actinopteri > Salmoniformes > Salmonidae > Oncorhynchus > Oncorhynchus nerka. The sequence continues at coordinate 29,088,945 of NC_088424.1, read as the reverse complement.
GAGCTCTTTAAAGGCCCCAGGCAGCCTGGTTGGAGCGTGGGCATAAAAATATAGGAGCCAACTCACTATAGGCATACATTCGTTGGGATTCTTTTTGATGTCACTGAGTAAGATACATCAAGAGTCTCACTCAATACAGCCAGTACATCTGTTAATGTGGTATGTATAAATGCTGTTGCATTTATCAGAACAACATTTTCATTTAGATTTTTAAGAGGAACCATACATATTTTGTACACTCGTAGTGGAATGCATATGTTTATCTTATTTCACATGAATAACCAGGTTTTCATCTAACCATTTCATGTGGATGAATAACCTGACGCATAAAAAAAACTCACGACATTGAAACCGCAAATTTGTCAGTAAAATGTCTTAATGTCGATAAAACAAACTACGCTAGACTGGGTGATAATTTTTTAGTCTGTAAAATAGATTGTGACAATTCCAGTGGAAATGCATTTATGCGTAAACATTTACATAATAACCATCATGTCAAAGTAAACTTGGAGTCATGCAATGATATGTTACGTTCTACTACCACCACGACGTGGAAAAACATGCTGAGTTTATAGGCAGATGAAAACTTAACTTATGGTGGTTAAGTGCATGGTGATGAGCTTCAAGCAATTTCCCCAAAAATATCAAGGGTATTATTTAAATGATTGGCTGCCAATTATCAAATATAAATGATATTGCGCTTAACCATATGTCATCATATAATCTACCCTGTCCACTTTATCAGCGAACGGTTGTCTAGAGAGCATGCACCAAGATGAGATTGGGCAAGTATGCCATCTATCGCAACAGATTTTGTGACAAAACTATCGGTAGAGTTGAAAATACGATGGAAACACATTAGCTCGTTTTGTTATTCAGTACATGGAAACCTAAGTGTACAAGTGCTTTATGTCCACTACGACATCACACACAGCTTTTATCAGCAACAAGTAAGTTTGATGGAAACACCACTGGTGGTAAACATTTATTTAACTAGACAAGTCAGTTAAGAACAAATTCTTATTTTCAATGACGGCCTAGGAACAGTGGGTTAACTGCCTGTTCAGGGGCAGAACGACAGACTTTGTACCTTGTCAGCTCGGGGATTTGAACTTACAACCTTTCGGTTATTAGTCCAGATTCTTGAATATTCGCTTGCAAATTGTTGTCAAAATGGATGCAAACCTAGCTATTAACAGTCAAATGTGGACAAATTTATATAGGAGATACAAAAAAAAGGCTATTGATTATAGAAACTTAATGGACGCCTCAAGATCAATAAGCATATAGTGAATTTGTAATGCTTAGTACTGGCCAGCCTACCAGAACCCCAGTTCCCTCCCTCCTTCTCTCCTCTCCTCACCGGTTGGTTTTGAATGGCAGCACAGAGGCAGAGCCACACATGTAGCCGTGGCGTGGCGTGTCGGGGCGTCTGTTTCAATTTCCCTGCTTCCCCCACAAAAGCCCCCGAGACCAGTCATTAGCTGGGTGCAGACAGCTGGGGGCAAAGGGGCCCACAGAGTACCTTCTCCCCTCCCCCTTCTACATCCCCCCTCCCTCTTTACCTCTACCCCAGTGTCTGTCCCGCCAGCACAGCTCTGTATGACAGCTCGGAGAGGAGGAGAAGGGAACGGAGAGAGGTCCCGAACCCTCCAACCTTGTCCCCCTCTCGACGATGACAGGCAGCATTTGTTTAATGTGGCTTGAGGTGAGAGTGGAGGGCTCCCTTTGGGGGCATGTCGTGTCATAAACACTTCTAATTATCAATTTTCTGCCCCTAATGTTGTGGAACATGACCCATGATCCTCTGCTCCGCCTGCACCCAAAACATGGGTCGTATACATTAGGGCACAGCGTAGCAAGCCGTTCTGCAATAGAAAATGAATATGAAGGTTTCTTGTTGGACATGTTCAGCTAGTCCCTCCATGTTTCTATCAGTTTGCTTCCGCTTGGTGGCTAATTAATAAGACTAGGGTGAAGAGAAGACATACTGTACCTTCTTTGTTCTTTTTCTGTGGCTCAGACTTGTCATCGCTATTTTCTTTTCACTGACTGAGTAGGTGAAAGATGGTAACTGCCAAAGAGGAATGAACATTGTGAATAAACCAGACTATATCTGTTAAGCTATTGTACATCGAAAGTACTTCTACATCTATAGTGAAGCTAAAGTAACTCCTTACCATTGGAGTCATGCAGTAGCATTACAAAATAATATAACACCATTTGGTAATTGTGTGTAGATACACTACATGACCAAAAGTATGTGGACACCTGCTCGTTGAACAACTCATTAAAAATCATGGCCATTAATAAGGAGTTGGTCCCCCCTTTGCTGCTATAACAGCCTCCACTCTTCTGGGAAGGCTTTCCACTAGATGCTGGAACATTGCTGTGGGGACCTGCTTCCATTCAGCCACAAGAGCATTAGTGAGGTCAGGCACTGATGTTGGGCGATTAGGCCAGGCTCACAGTCTGCGTTCCAATTCATCTCAAAGGTGTTCATTGGGGTTGAGGTCAGGGCTCTGTGCAGGCCAGTCAAGTTCTACTACACTGATCTTGACAAACCATTTCTGTATGGCCCTCGCTATGGACCTTGCTATCTTACTGGAACTAATGTGCCTAGCCCGAACCATGAAAAGCAGTCCCAGACCATTATTCCTCCTCTGCCAAACTTTACAATTGGCACTATGTATTGGGGCAGGTAGCGTTCTCCTGGCATCCACCAGATTCGTCCATCGGACTGCCAGATGGTGAAGCGTGATTCATCACTCCAAAGAACGCGTTTCCACTACTCAAGAGTCCAATGGTGGTGAGCTTTACACCACACCAGCCGACACTTGGCATTGCGCATGGTGATCTTAGGCTTGCGTGCGGTTGCTTGGCCGCGGAAACCCATTTCATGAACCTCCCAACGAACAGTTATTGTGCCGACGTTGCTTCCAGAGGTAGTTTGGAACTCAGTAGTGAGTGCTGCAACCGAGGACAGTCGATTTTTACACTCTTCAGCACTCGGTGGTCCCATTCTGTAAGCTTGTGTTGCTTACCACGGCTGAGCCGTTGTTGCTCCTAGACATTACCAGTTGACCGGGGCAGCTCTGGCAGGGCAGAAATTTGACGAACTGACTTGTTGGAAAGGTGTCATCCTATTTACGGTGCCACGTTGAAAGTCACTGAGCTCCTCAATAAGGCCATTCTACTGCCCGTGTTGGCTACGGAGATTGCATGGCTGTGTGCTCGATTTTAAACCCTTTAAACCCTTTAAATTCGTGGATCCGGCTATTTCAGCCACACCTGTCAGCAACAGGTGTGGCTGAAATAGCCGGATCCACTAATTTAAAGGGTCCACATACTTTTGTATATATAGTGTATATACTGAGTGTACAAAACATTAGGAACATCTTCCTAACATTGAGTTGCACCCCGGTTGCCCTCAGAACATCCTCAATTTGCCAGGGCATGGACTCGACAAGATGTCGAAAGCATTCCACAGGGATGCTGACCCATGTTGACTCCAATGCTTCCCACTGTTGTGTCAAGTTGACTGGATGTCCTTTGGGTGGTGGACCATTCTTGATATACACGGAAACGGTTGAGTGTGAAAAATCCAGCAGTGTAACAGTTCTTGACACACTCAAACTGGTGTACCAGGCACCTAATACCATCTTTTGGCTTTCTCATTCACCCGCTGAATGACACACATACACAATCCATGCCTCAAAGAAATCCTTCTTTAAACGGTCTCCTCCCCTTCATCGACACTGATTGAAGTGGATTTAACAAGTGACAGCAATAAGGGATCATATCTTTCACCTGGACAAAAGGAACACCTATGTGAGAATGCTGTTCATTGACTACAGCTCAGCGTTCAACACCATAGTGCCCACAAAGCTCATCCCTAAGCTAAGGACCCTGGGACTAAACACCTCCCTCTGCAACTGTGTCCTGGACTTTCTGATGGGCCGCCCCCAGGTGGTAAGGGTAGGCAACAACACATCTGCCACGCTGATCCTCAACACGGGGGCCCCTCAGGGGTGCGTGCTTAGTCCCCTCCTGTACTCCCTGTTTACCCACGACTGTGTGGCCAAGCACGACTCCAACACCATCATTAAGTTTACTGATGACACAACAGTGGTAGGCCTGATCACTGACAATGATTAGACAGCCTAAAGGTAGGAGGTCAGAGACCTGGCAGTGTGGTGCCAGGACAACAATCTATCACTTAACGTGAGCAAGACAAAAGAGCTGATTGTGGACTACAGGAAAAGGAGGTCCGAACACGCCCCCATTCACATCGATTGGGCTGTAGTGGAGCGGGTCGAGTGATTAAAGTTCCTTGGTGTCCACATCACCAACAAACTAACATGGTCCAAACACACCAAGACATTCGTGAAGAGGGCACGACAACGCCTTTTCCACATCAGGAGACTGAAAAGATCTGGCATGGGTAGCCAGATTCTCAAAAAGTGCAACAGCTGCACCATCGAGAGTATCCTGACCGATTTCATCACCGCCTGGTATGGCAACTGCTCGGCATCCGACTGTAAGGTGCTACAGAGGGTAGTGCGTACTGCCCAGTACATCACTGTGGCCAAGCCTTCTGCCATCCAGGACCTATATACGGTGTCAGACGAAGGCCAAACAATTGTCAAAGACTCCAGTCACCCAAGTCATAGAATGTTATCTCTGCTACCGCATGGCAAGCCTTGGAGCTTCAACTCCAAGGCATAAGACTGCTAAACAATTCATCAAATGGACACCCGGACTATTTACATTGACACTCCACCCTTTGTTTTTACATTGCTGCTACTCACTGTTTATTATCTATGCATAATCACTTTAACCCTACCTAAATGTACAAATTACCTCGACTAACCTTTATCCCCGCACATTGACTCGGTACCGGTACCACCTGTCTATAGCCTCATTATTGTTATTTTAATGTGTTACTTTTTATTTTATATTATTTTTTACTTTAGTTTATTTAGTAAATATTTTCTTAACTCTATTTCTTGAACTGCATTGTTGGTTAAAGGCTTGTAAGTAAGAATTTCAAGTTCTACACCTGTTGTATTCAGTGCATATGACAAATACAATTTGATTTATCATGGAAAGAGCAGGTGTTCCTAATGTTTTGTACACTCAATGTATATCTATTACTCACTGATAAGAGTCTGTTAAACCATGCATACACATCATTGAGCAACAATGTCAGAGAGTCCCTGGCAGTGCACTAGTCATCCAACATAATCTAGTGTTGACTCATCTGAAGTGCACCTCAATTCAAAGCTATCCATATCTGATGGATCGCATCAGATTTCCCATAATAAAACCTAGGAGTAGATGCCACCAACTGGCTCTCTGTTTAAAATGGAGGCACTGTAGCTCACAGTTGTGAGCCGCTCAGCGAGTTCACTTTGGCATTATTAGCTACTGGTTATGAGGTGCTGTCGGGAGCTAGAGAGCGAGAGCGAGGTAGCGAGGGGCGGGAATGAAGCATGTTGAGGATCAGGAGTCTCTCTCTCCTCTCAGCTGAGTGCCATATAGCCTCTCCCAGCCTCTCCTCCTGGGCATGCAGGTACTGTGGAATAGGTATCAGGGCTAACCTATGATTACAGTGTATTACACTCCCACCGGGGAAATTACCGTTTAAACATGCTGCATGATGAAGACTGTGCGCGAGACAAAGAGGGAGCTAATAGCTCCATCGCAGCACCGAACTGCTAACAGCTTTCTGGCCCTTCCGCAAACCGGCAGCCTTCTCACAATGATAATGAATGAGAACGAGAGAGAGAGACACAGAGACAGAATGAGAGAGAGAGTTTTTAATTTAATTTCTAAATGCGTAATTCAAGAGGCTCTGGGTATGGGAGCACTGTGATTTCACCGGCTAGGCCACTTGACACCGCAGCAGCTCACTGCCTGTCCTCAATCAACGGCATCGGCTGCAATTAATGGCAAAAATTAGAAACAATCACCGTCTCCCCCTTATTATCCTCAATTAGAGTGCACTAATCAAGGCCTGATCACGCTCTGCTGCTCTCTCCAAACTAAATGTCAAACTTCATTATGGACCCGGCGTGGAAATCAAACTCCCCATGTACCACGCTCTCCAGTACACGACGGGAGGGCAGAGCAGAGTAGAGTTCCAGCAATACAGCAGAACACCCTGAGGTACAGAACAGGCTGGTCCTGCCTTCACTCACTGCCTCTGTGATGAAATACCTTCACTGGAGAAACATACTCTGATGGTGTATATACCTACAGGTAACTGCCAGAATAATGGAAACACTTCAGTAAATGAGGGGCACAGTATATTGAAAGCAGGTGCTTCCACACAGGTGTGGTTCCTGAGTTAATTAAGTAATCATGCTTAGGGTCATGTATAAAAATGCTGGGCAGGCCATTATTTTAGCTATGCCCCCATAGGATGACAATGCCCCCATCGACAGGGCACAAGTGGTCACTGAATGGTTTGATGAGCATGAAAATTATGTAAACCATGTCCGTCTCAGTCGCCAGATCTCAACAATAATTGAACACTTATTGGAGATTCTGGAGCAGGTTGGAGTTTTTTGTCAAGAATCTTGTTCTGGAGGCAGCTCTGCAGTGGTCATTAGCTGCCACGGCCACAAAGTCAACCTAACCTTAACCTCACTGCTAACCCTAAAGCCTAACCCTAAGCAAATGTTTGTTTTCATGAATTTTTACAATATAGCAATTGCAGCTGGCCTATCTAAGGGGAAATCACTCAGTTCTGCCTCCAGGAGAAGACTTATGACAATAAACGTCAACCTGCGATTCTGGAGCGGCGGTTTGAGAGAGCGTTTTCCACCACTATCATCAAAACACCAAATTATGAAATTTGTCATGGAAGAATGGTTTCGCATCCCTACAATACAGTTCCAGACACTTGTAGAATCTATGCCAAGGTGCATTGAAGCTGTTCAGACATGTGGTGGCCCAGCACCCTACTAAAACACTATGTTGGTATTTCCTTTATTTTGGCAGTGACCTGTTTATATACTATAAAAAACACTTTTCAAACCCTCAGACTTGGTCAAAATGTTTGTCTGCTCCCCAGTTAGCAGGATACTGCATACTACAACAAAACTTTAACTGGGGGTCACTCACTTTGGCATTGACGGAGTTATATTGCCATTTGTAAAAATGTCACAGTGCTTAGGTGCCTGTCAAGTCTGTTTTTAATTCAGGTGTAAAGGATGAAGTATATAAAGGAAAGACCGTTTCTAAACACAGCTTCTTGTGTGGGCCCAGATTAAGAGTGGCCTGCGAAGCAATAGACAAAATGGGGCTGAGATTTAATCAAAAGGCTACGTTCAATATTCAAGAGATGTAGCTAGCTCCCCCTGCATCTCCCTCAATAGGTTTACAAATGAGGACATTCTTTAAATAATATGGAAATGGTTACCTGGACTAAGATGCATTTTATTCTTCAGCATATCATCAATCTGCTATTTTTTGTATTTTTCTTCTAAGAAGAACCATGTTTTATGTTAACCTGCAACCTTGACGAAGGATAATGGAGTGATTGGGGCTCTGGGTTGACGTCTACTCAAATGGTAAAACATTCTGAATGAACGGTGGACCTTCCTCCTATTGATTATTGAAGGTTCCATTAGAATGAAAGATAAAGAGGTCACAATTCAATCAACTGTTATGTTGTTACCTTCAAAACACTGCAGTCACATATCACATTGAATGAGTATTCTGCTGTACATTTTAATTGAGATTCGCTATTTGTAGGGCAGGGAGGCATATCAATGAATGCAATACTCAAAGAACACATTGAAGTCTACTTGTTTTCAAATGATAAAGCCCTTCTGAATCGCCCAAATGTAGTGTCAGTATACAATATTGGTAATGCAAGAATGGAACAAAGTAACATATTTACCATTTGACATGACTTCTCGAATATCTATCATTCTCAGCTCATTTGGCTCATTTGTGGTTACCTTAAACAGAACCATGGATATAATTGAAGAAAACTGAGTAATGGAGGGAATTTAAAATCTGGTCGAGGAGAAGAAAGGATGGTGGCTAATGAGCTATGCTAATATGAAGTCAAGTCTTCTCAGTTTACCAAACAAGGAAATAGATTTTAGCTCGCTGTTTAGTAAGTAGCGTATCGGTAGAGTGGGATGACAGCACAGTGATTTGGAATACACACACACATACATTGACCACACACACATGGCTCACTCCTGAACAACATATATAAGACATGTAGCCTAGAGTACACACAAATGTGAAAACGTAAACACACAAGCCTGTATACAGGTACACACGCACACACACAAACAATTATTTGAGAGGACCCCACCACACTCTCTCCTCTAAGTAATTCTGCTTTGGGCGTGCTGCTGATGGGAGAGTAGAGGGGTAGGGGGTTATGATAGAAGTGCCTGCCTGCGTCCAGGCAGAATTGATCGTTTGGCAGTTGCAAATGAGAGACGGGGCTTGTCTGTGGAACCATGAGGCTGTGCGCACGGCACAGCGTTGGACTCCAGCAGTGCTCGAAAAGAGCGCTCTTTAAACTGCCGGGGCCCCTGGGAGCCGATGGGGAGGGGGCCGCCGCCGCCACAGTGCTAATGAGAACTAGCAGAGTGCAAACATGCATGGAAATGACTGTTATTCTGTTGATGTGCATTTAAGTGCTTTTTTACTGCCAACCACAAAGAGAGGGGAAATAACTGGTGATGAATGGTACCCCCGAAAAGCATTAATTTTCCTATTGCGGAGAGAGTGAGGGGGGAGAGGAGCCAACACGCACAGCAAATGTATTATTTTACTTCACTCAAGTGCGCTGGCAAGTCTCTGTGATGGGGTGGGAGGGAAGCGGAGTTAGGGTGCTGGGATGGCAAATAACCTTCACTCACTTCCTCTCCACCATCATCTTTCGCTTCTGTAAGATAACAGTAGGCGAAAAGGTCACAGCGATCAAAAGCCTGATTACCTCATTATGAAAACGATCTTTGTTCTATTCCACCTCTTCACCAATAACAGGGTCCTATTCATTAGGCACCAAATGGAAGAAAACGGACTGAAAAAAGGAGGGACTACCTGAACTTTTCCAATAAGAAACACTTGTTTTCCTCTGCAAAAGGTTTTGCTACAGTGTGCCGTAATGAATACGAACGGCTATTGCACCTCCACTGATATGACTGTACCAGGTCTGTTCTGGACGCTGTCTACTGTTCATTGTGTCGTGTGTCACCATCTCGCTACATCTATTTCAATGACATCGAGTGGCTGAGACTTCATTGAGTAAATAGTGGGAGTGGAGTTGTGGAAGAAGGAGTAGGAAAGATGGAGTAAAAAAGCAGGAAGAAGAAAAGGTGGAGGGATGAGGAAGAGGACATGGGAGGTGTGGTCGTCAGTCTCACCGGTCCCGGTGCTTGCACTGGTGTTGATGACAGCCTCGTTCCATTGGTCAGCGCTGGACACAGAGAAGGAGCGTTGGTGCATGCCGTCTTTACTGCCCCCGAAGCCCACCAGATTTCCCCCGCCGACCGAATGCTCTGACTGGAGGGACGTACTACTGTTAGAGTGGGGCGCACCTGGAGAGAGAGAGAAAGAGAGAGAGAGAGAGAGAGAGAGAGAGAGAGAGAGAGAGAGAGGGAGAGAAAGAGAGAGAGAGGGAGAGAAAGAAAGGGAGAGAGAGGGGGTGTCATGCATCATCATCTCATGTACCTGTACAAAGAGGTGCATTTCACTGAGGTTACAATCTCTTTTGCAAATCCAATTGTATGTTGCATCAAACAAGCCATATTTGTTAATAACAAGTTTTGCAGTTCTCTTTCTGTTTTTTTTTTAAATTTTATCTGTACGAGAACAGACATTATAGTAAAGTTGCACAATGCTGCCGGCCCCTTTCTTGTGTTTATCTCTCTGTGTTACATGTGTAAACCCTCCATCCCTTCCCTGCCTTCCCCCATCTCCCCCTCTCCCTCCGCCTGTCTCTAATTAGCCCTTAATTAACAAGATACACTCTGATCGCTAATTATCTCGCCTCATCCTTTTGACTGCCACATCCATCTCTCCCGCCGTCGGCAGGCGGCAGGCCCCCTCTCTCTCCCCGACTTCCAATCAGGCAAACCACGGACATCTCTTTGCCTGTCTGCCTGCCTCCATTTACTAATTCATGGGCTAGGCAGCACTGTGTGGGGTCCTTCCCTCCTGTTCCTGTCTGGACAGCCACACAACACAACAGATACTGACTTGACTTCTTCTAGTACAGTGTGCTAATATAAGAATATATATGTATTTTCATCCAATGAAATTAGTCTATGATAATTATTTTATTTTAACCAAAACTTTATTTATCCACCATTCCCTGTACAAAATCACAATCAAATGTAACTAAATAAGTCATTCATGGTTGATTCTGAGTCAAATGATATACATGGTATTTATCAGTAAATCAACAGACTTATAAGATCAAGTATGGGTTTTTATTGTCAGAGCTGCAATAGAGAATAGAGAATACATGCCTACTATAAAGTTACCCATGAGCATTTGTTACCACACATTAAGCCCAACTAGAGACAATAGAGTGGATGAGTCATCTCTGAAATGTAACAAGATGCTCTACTCCTTAGGTTGTAGTAAAAACAAAACTATATTATCATTTCTGCTGGGTATTCTCCAAGATATGATAGACTAGACTAGAAGCAATAATTGAGCACCAGTTTTATATAACTTAATCTACTGATAGCAAAGACTGCTCTGAAAGGGTAGCAGTCAAACACTTTGTTTTGGTAAAAGTCACATAATATGTATTGTGTTACTTGTAACACATCAAGGTCTTTTGTTAACAATTATGAGACGTAAAAAATATATATTATTCAGATTGAGGTTTAACAACAATAACAGTAGCTAGATATAATATACTGTGTGCTGTGTGTAAAGTAAACCAAGCGCCGCGGCGCTCTTGTTAGGGTAAGACGTCCTTCTCATTAGCGAGAGTAATAAGTGTATCAAATTCACATAATCATGTCTAATTGGTATCAGTAATTATCTTGTTGGGCCCGGGAATATTAATCTTCAGGTCCCAGAGGGGAAGGAGCGGGATCGCAGATAGAGAGGAGAGGGAAAGAGAGAGAGAGAACCATGCAGGGGAGTGCTGACTGAATTTGCATCCCCAAACCAGGGCATTGGAGAGAGGGGAGAGATGATGTGATGAAGAATCATGGTGGAAAGATGCAGTAAATTTGAACAAAATCCCTCACATGTGTGTTTAATCATTGTTGATGGGGGGGACGACAATTTTGGAGTCATTTTGAGTGAGTTACTGACTGATGGCATGAGCTGGCATATTTGAAAATCCTAAAATTAAGTGAGTTTATTTGTAAATGTTATATATATATATATGGATGATCTATATGGATGATTCATCAAATTGAAAAATAAAAAAATATCACTTCTCTAAGATAAGTGGTAATACTAGTGAATATAATATTACTGCTTCGCATTATTTAATGTATTTCAATGCAACGATTACATTCAATATTTCAATACCTCAATTAATTTAGACAACTTGCTCAACATAAAATCACTGCTACTAAAGTTCTAATAATAACTCAACTGAGCCTCAACGCCAACTTTAAAACAGAAGTGAGAATCAGAAGTGAAACATTTTCTGACCAAAATGCATCAAATACACCAGTGACAAATTCTGACTTTCACACTGCACACTAGCATCCAAGATAGTACAATGATCCATCAAGTTATATCTAAAGTTAAATCAGAAGAGAAAGACAACATTTACAAGCTTCGATATTTTGACAAGATACTCGTCTAATATTCGAATACTATTTCTATGGGGCAGATAGAGAACATTCTCCCCTGATGCGACCAGCTGATTATAGCTCCGGTGTAATTACATTATACGCTGCTTTATGCAGAAGTGGTCTAGGTCTGCTCTGTGGGGACTAATTGATGGATCCATGTTTAATTCATTAATCATTAGCATCACATCTGACAATTAGGCATGATTGTTACTTGAAATTTTAAATATGAATCCATATAGGGTTTGTGTATTTATTTAGCTATTAATTTTCCCCCTTTCGGACAGCCAAGAGTCAAACTACTTGTTGGGATATGTTGGTGTGCCTTGTACCATCAGGTACATACAGTGGGGCAAGATAGTATTTAGTCAGCCACCAATTGTGCAAGTTCTCCCACTTAACAAGATGAGAGAGGCCTGTAATGTTCATCATAGGTACACTTCAACTATGACAGACAAAATGAGGGTAAAAAATCCAGAAAATCACATTGTAGGATTATTAATTTATTTATTTGCAAATTATGGTGGAAAATAAATATTTGGTCACCTACAAACAAGCAAGATTTCTGGCTCTCACAGACCTGTAACTTCTTCTTTAAGAGGCTCCTCTGTCCTCATTACCTCATTACCTGTATTAATGGCACCTGTTTGAACTTTTTATCAAACAGTCACACTCCAAACTCCACTATGGCCAAGACCAAAGAGCTGTCAAAGGACACCAGAAACAAAATTGTAGACCTGCACCAGGCTGGAAAGACTGAATCTGCAATAGGTAAGCAGCTTGGTTTGAAAAAAATCAACTTTTAGAGCAATTATTAGGAAATGGAAGACATACAAGACCACTGATAATCTCCCTCGATCTGGGGCTCCACGCAAGATCTCACCCCGTGGGGTCAAAATGATCACAAGAACGGTGAACAAAAATCCCAGAACCACACAGGGGGGGACCTAGTGAATGACCTGCAGAGAGCTGGGACCAAAGTAACAAAGCCAGGGACTCAAATCCTGCAGTGCCAGATGTGTCCCCCTGCTTAAGCCAGTACATGTCCAGGCCCATCTGAAGTTTACTAGAGAATATTTGGATGATCCAGAAGAAGATTGGGAGAATGTCATATGGCCAGATGAAACCAAAATATAACTTTTTGGTAAAACCTCAACTCGTCGTGTTTGGAGGACAAAGAATGCTGAGTTGCATCCAAAGAACACCATACCTACTGTGAAGCATGGGGGTGGAAACATCATGCTTTGGGGCTGTTTTCTGCAAAGGGACCAGGACGACTGATCAGTGTAAAGGAAAGAATGAATGGTGCCATGTATCGTGAGATTTTGAGTGAAAACATCCTTCCATCAGCAAGGGCATTGAAGATGAAACGTGGCTGGGTCTTTCAGCATGACAATGATCCCAAACACACCGCCCGGGCAACGAAGGAGTGGCTTCGTAAGAAGCATTTCAAGGTCCTGGAGTGGCCTAGCCAGTCTCCAGATCTCAACCCCATAGACAATCTTTGGAGGGAGTTGAAAGTCCGTGTTGCCCAGCAACAGCCCCAAAACATCACTGCTCTAGAGGAGATCTGCATGGAGGAATGGGCCAAAATACCAGCAACAGTTTGTGAAAACCTTGTGATGACTTACAGAAAACGTTTGACCTCTGTCATTGCCAACAAAGTGTATATAACAAAGTATTGAGATAAACTTTGTTATTGACCAAATACTTATTTTCCACCATAATTTGCAAATAAATTCATTAAAAATCCTACAATGTGATTTTCTGGATTTTTTTTCTCTCATTTTGTCTGTCATAGTTGAAGTGTATCTATGATGAAAATTACAGGCCTCTCTCATCTTTTTAAGTGGGAGAACTTGCACATTTGGTGGCTGAATAAATACTTTTTTGCCCCACTGTATACCATCAGTGAACCCTAAAGCAACGCAACAGTTAAAAGATCTACTGAAAATATCAACATCTTAGTGTCACAGCCATTAAAAGAAGAGGACCAAGGTGCAGCGTGATGAGTGTACATTTTCTTTTTATTAGAAAAATTACGCCGAACAAAACAATAAACACTACAAAAAACAAACAGTGAAGCTAAAGGCTATGTGCCCTAAAAAAAGTCAACTTCCCACAAAGACAGTTGGAAAAAAGGGCTACCTAAGTATGGTTCTCAATCAGAGACAACAATAGACAGCTGTCCCTGATTGAGAACCCTACCCGGCCAAAACATAGAAATACAAATAATAGAATATAGAATTACCCACCCCAAATCACACCCTGACCAAACCAAATAGAGACATAAAAAGGATCTCTAAGGTCAGGGCGTGACACTTCGCAAAGTTACAGCGCCTTCAGAAAGTATTCACAACCCTTGACATTTTCGACATTTTGTTGTGTTACAAAGTTGGATTCAAATTTTTTGTCAACGATCTACAAAAAATATTGTAATGTCGTAGTGTAAGAAAAATTTGAATATTTGTCAAACAAATTGGAAAAATAAAACACTAATATATCTTGATTAGATAAGTATTAAACTCCTTGAGTCAATACATACAGTTGTGAGTCTTTCTGGGGATGTCTCTAAGAGCTTTGCACACCTGGATTGTACAATATTTGCACATTATTCTTTAAAAAATTCTTCAAACTCTGGCAAGTTGGTTGTTGATCATTGCTAGACAGCCATTTTCAAGTCTTGTCATAGATTTACATGCAGATTTAAGTCAGAACCTTAACTAGGGCACTCAGGAACATTCAATGTCATCTTAGTAAGCAACTCCAGTGTATATTTGGCCTTGTGTTTTAGGTTATTGTCAAGTTGAAAAGTGAATTTGTCTACCAGTGTCTGTTGGAAAGCAGATAGAACCAGGTTTTACTCTAGGATTTTGTGTGTGCTTAGCTCTACTCCATATATTTTTTACATTTTTACCCATCTACCAATAGGTGCCCTTCTTTGCGTGGCATTGGAAAACCTCCCTGGTCTCTGTGGTTGAATCTGTGTTTGAAATTCACTGTTCGACTCAGGAAGCTTACAGATAAATCATGCTAAACATTATACTATCCATGCTACTTATTACGTGACTTGTTTAGCAAATGTTTACTCCTGAACTTATTTAGGCTTGCCATAACGAAGGGGTTGAATAATTATTGACTCAAGACATTTCACCTTTTCATTTTTAAATCATTTGTAAAAATGTCTACAAATGTAATTCCACTTTGACATTATGGAGTATTGTGTGTAGGCCAGTGACTAAACATCTCAATTTAATCCATTTTAAATTCAGGCTGTAACGAAAGGTGGAAGAAGTCAAGGAGTGTGAATACTTATCTATTCAACTGGCTAGTCACTTAGGCTGAATTTACACAAGGTACTGTAGACATACTGTCATTACAAAAAACAAACTACTGTAAAAAGAAGAAACTTGGTCTCAAAATAAAACCATAATTTCACTTTCTGTGATAATTTGGGAATTTATATTGGCAGTTCCACCTGCATGTTAATAGACATGTCCAAAAGCTCTACCGCAATCATGTACGCCTATATCTGCATTTAAACATTTATATAATTATGTTCATTTGACAAATATAACTAAGTGTGTGGGAGAGAGAGTAAAGGAGTGTTTTCCATGCTAAGCAGCAGCAGCGGGGCTGGCTCTGGCTGGGGCTGTAATCTAAGTAGAAGGGATGGATTAGTGGGTAGCTACAGAACGGCGGTAGCAGTAACGTCATCTTGCCTCTCATTTCTCTTTGGGCCGGCGCGGCCAGGCGTACCGTCAGAGGACTGATGAGCCGTGAAGCAGAGGCCTGACCCCACTGTGGAGTTGTTGCCATTATGTACAAGTATCAGGATAATGAGGCATTAATGCTAATGTGGGGGATGGAAGGAGGGAAGGGGGAAAGGAGGAAGGAGGGAAGTAGGAAAGGAGGGAAGGGGGAAAAGAGCACATCCTCTGTGTCTGGAGGAGGGAAGGGGGGTAATGGGGGAAGGAGGGAAGGGGGTAATGGGGGAAGGAGGAAAGGAGGGAAGGAGGAAAGGAGCACATCATCTGTGTCTGGAGCCGTGTAATCCACCACCACTATTATCACTATCACTACTGCCTAATGCCGCCCGCCACCCCTGAAAGCTTCCCCCCACACTCCCCTCTGTGGCTCAGCCATGTCATCTAATCCTCCCCCCTCATCCAGCCGCCTCCTCGTCAGGAGCCATTAGACAGTCACCACACCCACACATCAGGCCCCGGCACTGGGCTGGTGGCCACTGAGACAGAGGCATAACCTAATGGTGGTCAGTGAGTCAGTGCCCAGTGGTTGGACTGTATGTATGCAGCCCAGAGCAAGATGAAGACTCACTGGTTTACAATGTAAGAGGGAGGTACTGTGCAGCACAGTCAACCCCCCCCCCCCATACGATTGATTAAAACTGATGGGCCACATTAATACTTTAATACAATGTATCTGTCGTGGGTAAAATGGTTCCGCTGAACACTCAGACAGAGGAGAAGGAATTAGGCCTGAACACGTTTTTACTCATGGACACATGTGTTTATTCATTTAGTCTTTGTCTCCATCTCTCTCTCTTCTCCTCTCCATCTTCTTCCCCTCTCTCTCTCTTCCTCCTGTGATTCTAAAGGTCTTTAGATCCAGGTAGTGAATGGATTACCAAAGGCAAAGACAGGGTTGTGATTCAGACACCATGAATGACAAATTACTCCTTTGTTCCCTTCATCAATTGCATGCCTAATGAAATCAAACTCACTCCGATCGCATCATCAGGAGAGGGTGCTCCAACGGGAGAAGACCTGCCCTGATTTGTAACCTTTCTCTCCTAATTGGAGATGAACTAAAATCGCCCTCGTATTGTTCCCCTCCCAGACGCAAAAAAAATAGTGAGAATCGGTAGTGAGTTGTCTCAACAGCATCCTTTACTAGCTCTGTATTTACAACAGAGTTAAACAATATTTCTTTAAAAACAAAAAACAGCATTTGGCCTCTTTTTCAGGGCCCCATAACCACTCCTCTCCCCATCACCCCTCTCTCTTTCCTTCCTCCTACAGATTCAGACACCTCTGCTCTCTTCTCCCTCCTCCTGAAGGTTAATTGTTTATGAGTTGGAAGTTGGAACGTGACTTCCACCCCCTGTCCTTCACTCTGTAAACTCATAAATCTTCTCAGGCATTTGAATAATTAACCTCTTGAGTAGGGTCCTGATGGTCAAATCTTGGCCAGGATCAACAAAATAAGTAAGGGCTGGGCCACAAGTGGTCCCTACTGGCCAGTCTGTCTATTCCACTACTGCACAATCCAATTAGCTACAACCATGGCAGGAGGTAACAGACACTGCTCCTCGGCCGATGGAGGACGCCCTCATTACCCCACTCCCCTCTATCCCTCTCCCCACATCACCCCCGTCTGGGGACCACGCTGCTAATTAGTAATAATTACTCTTAGTAATAATTAATCCTAACCCCTAAATTTAATCACTGGTTTCTCCTCGCCTCTCTGGGCCTTGCTGCCAGTTCCTGCTAAAGCTCCCTCCAGCCTCCAGTGGCACAGCCAGCTCTGTCTATTTATAGGCCTGTGTGGACTGAAGGAAGGAAGGCATTGGTACTGGCAGGACACAGGACAAGCAAGGTAAGCCCCCTGGATGGAATTTAGGTCAGAGCTAAAATTCAACATCTAGACAAAATAAAATTGCCCTTTGATGGGAAATTCTTATTTTTTTTAATGTTATAATGATTATTATGAACAAATGAATCATATTTAGATCATTTAAAGGGGCAATCTGTCTATGAATTTGAGAGTGGTTACATTTCTCGAGCCATATCCCTCAGCTTTTTACTGAAACAGTGACGGGGATAACGCTATGTAATTGTTTCTACTATAGACATTAAAACCAGTAGATGGTGATAGTGCTGACGTCATCCATGTATTCCTACGGAAAACTCCCGATGGTGCATGAAGCCGGAAATATTTCAATCGTGTTGTATTGCTGAATGGCACCAAAAACAAAATTGCTAAGGATCATGGTGAAAGTGGGCGTAACTAGCAAAGGATCATGGGCGATGTAGTCATTTTCATCCTGCCTGAGAGAGTCAACCTTAATGTCTATGGCAAGAGGGCGCAAGCCTCCTCGTAGCCTGTCCGCCCGTGATTTGTCTTTGTCAGCACGTGGTCCTGTGTGACGACAAATGTAGTCAGAATGAATCACTATTTAATTTAATATCTCAATTTGTAGCGAACTTTAAAATAATTCACAGTGGGAATGAAACTTGATCATAATTAAATCATTTTAGAGGCCAAAGAATGGTTTGGCTGTTCTGGTGTTCGTAATTTACATAGGCTTTCTATGGCAAGCCAGGGTTTTTTGGCACCACTAAGTTGCTATGCAGTAGCCAACCAGTAGAGCTTGTGACTTCTCAAGTTGATTGGCCCTTTAAGATAGAATTTAATAGTCTTATAAGCACTCCTTCAGTAATCATATCATTGTGTTAGCTCATCTGCATCTGCATAATGACATTGTACCAAAATCTAAAGAGTTTTCACATAAATACAGCAAGAAAATACATATTACATGATCATTATATATTTCACCTATTAAAATGAACTTTATTGTATCTTCTGGGCAGTGAATGGT
Organism: Oncorhynchus nerka; assembly: GCF_034236695.1. Taxonomy (NCBI): domain Eukaryota; kingdom Metazoa; phylum Chordata; class Actinopteri; order Salmoniformes; family Salmonidae; genus Oncorhynchus; species Oncorhynchus nerka. The sequence goes on along the minus strand of NC_088424.1, from coordinate 29,070,516 downwards.
ATTAATGTCTCTGAAGAACCTCTATTGATTTTCTGCTGGACCGGACATGAAGTCGATAGAGATTTACATACAGTTGAACTTGGCATCAGGTTGCTTAGCTTAAGTTATTCAGTTGCTAGCTTTTTGCACATACCTCGGTCTGTGGTTGTTGAAAGTGTTTGGTTGGGTTCTGGAACAAGGTAGAAGTTGTTCCTATAGCCGCAGATCTCAAATCGGATTATTTTACTCCCAAACCTGACCATAACTGTTAAGAGGAGGAATAAATATCTGACCCTGTATCAGTGGTTAGTAGGCAACTTCTACCTACTCTGTTTGTCTGTATTATAACAGATGTGGATTCCTCAAAATTGAAGAGCGGACTTCAGTCAAATACTTTTGAAATATATCCAAGTATTTGAGGTGTGCTTAATTTAGCTTTTTGTGGACTATTCTATTTGTTCCACTGTAACATGGAAATTAAATAACAGGTAGCTTATCATTTTATTTGAAATAATTTGACATGTGTTTTTGACCGAGTTCTGGTACAGAGGTCTGGCATGGACCCAGAGTGGTGACTAGGGTGGCCCTCTTACCTGCAGTGCCCACTCCTAGCTGCAGGGTGCTACGGTCCTTGGTCAGCCCGTTGGTCTTGGGGCTGGCAGTGGGGGCGATGGTGGTGACCGCTCTGGGTGGTCGCTTCCCTGGCACCTTGACCGTGGTCCTCAACAGGTCAATCTCTTTACCGTGCACATTCTGCATGTAGTCCTGGAACGCACATCACAAAACACACTGAGTCAATCTCTTTACCGTGCACATTCTGCATGTAGTCCTGGAACGCACATCACAAAGCACACTGAGTCAATCTCATTAGTCTAAACGTGGATGATCATGAAAAACCTTTAAAAACTACAAACTAATCATATATATGATATAACTTCCATCCTGACATACAGTACCAAAACTGACTGACAGATAGCCATTTCAGAACATTACCTGCACCCACGCTGCCTCACAAACTAACTCAGTTATAGACTTAATGAGTAGACCAGGACCCTCCAATCCTGTTCCTGCAGAGCTACCATCCTGTAGTTTTTCACGCCAACCCTAATCTAGTGCACATGATTCTAATAATTAGCTGGTTGATAAGCTGAATCAGGTTAGTTACATCTGGGTTTGGAGCAAAAATCTACAGGAGGTTAGCTGTCCAGGAAGAGGGTTGGAGAACCATGGAGTAGACTAATGAATGCAAACGGTCTCATTCTCTCTCATAACGATTTAGATTTAAAACAACATCACCACCCCAAATGGACGAGGAAGGGAAGCCAAGGTGAAAATCATTGAGCTCAGCAGAAAAAGCCAGAGGAGAACTCTCCGCTCTGCTTTTTGCCTGGTATGCCCCCCCCCCCCTTCCATCTCTTCCTTTCCTTTATCTCTCCCTCAATCTTTCTCCTTCCTTTATCAGGGTTCCATAAAGCACTCATCTCTTCCCCTGCCTCCTCTCTAATTACCCAGCCAGCTAGCGCTCCTCGCTCTCATTTCCTTTTATTGCTGGAATTAACAGCCAGATCGAAGCGTGCAAAGCTATTAAGATGTGTGATTAAGCCACATTCAATTAGTTTCTACAAACAATTTAATTGATGTAGCAGATAGAATTAACAGAAGGTGATTGTGTGGATGGCTTGGCTGACTGTGAAATTAAAGGGATCCTCGCACTCTTGTTCTGTATCTCGCTCTCCCCCTCTCTCGCTTCCCACCTTCTTGCTCTCTCTTTTTCCCGCTCTCTCCTTTTCCCGCTCTCTCCATCCCACCTTCTCGGTCTCTCTCCCTCCCACCTCTCTCCCCCGCTCTTTGTCTCCCTCCCACCTTGTCTCCCGCTCTCTCCCCCCTCCCACATACTCTCCCCTGCTCTCTCTACCACCTTCTCTCTCTTTCTACCACTTTCTCTTCCTCCCTCCCACGTTCACTCCCTCCTACTCTCTCTGCTTGGTAAGTCAGAATGGTAGCAAACACATGTCTGCTAATGTAACAGTGAATCCTGTTCTGCCTCAGCTCTGGTCAGTGAGGTAGCAGACAGACATTCAAGACAGAGTTAGTAGACATGCTCCTGATAAACTACGATAGCTATAATTAGCAGCTAGCTAGTCAGTTACATACATCACTGTAACACTACGCTGCTCTGCTAATAATGGCTACTAAAGTTAAGGCATTACCACCCAGTCAATAAAATAATAAAAACAAATGTAATCAATTCATGTTGCATGCAAATTACAATTTCTCTACTATACAGTGCATTCGGGAAGTATTCAGACAGACCCCTTCCCTTTTTCCACATTTTGTTAAGTTACAGACTTACTCTAAAATGGATCAAATAAAATCCTCATCAATCCACACACAATACCCTGTAATGACAAAGCTAAAATAGGTTTTTACTATTTTTTTTGCAAATAAAAACAGAAATACCTTATTTACATAAGTATTCAGACCTTTTGCTATGAGAATCGAAATTGAGCTCAGGTTTTTGTATTTGTATTTTTTTATGGATCCCCATTAGCTGCTGCCAAGGAAGCAGCTACTCTTCCTGGGGTCCAGCAAAATTAAGGCAGTTTATACAATTTTAAAAACATTACAATTACATTCAGACTGTGTGCCCTCAGGCCCCTACTCCACCATTACCACATATATACGTTTGTGTATAGTGCGTATGCTATCATGTGTGTGTGGGTATGCGCCTATGTTTGTGTTGCTTCAGAGTCCCCGCTGTTCCATAACATGTTTTTTTAATCTGTTTTTTAAAAATCTAATTTTACTGCTTGCATTATTTACTTGATTTGAAATAGAGTTACATTTAGTTATGTCTCTATTTAGTACTGTGCCCCTTCCGTAGTCTGTTCTGGACTTGGGGATTGTGAAGAGACCTCTTGTGGCATGTCTTGTGGGGTGTGCATGGGTGTCCGAGCTGTGCACCAGTAGTTCAACATGTCAATACTTCTAATAAATACAAGCAGTGATGAAGTCAATCTCTCTTCCACTTTGAGCCAGGAGAGATTGACAAGCATATTATTAATGTTAGCTCTCTGTGAACATCCAAGGGCCAGCCGAGCTGCCCTATCCTGAACCAATTGCAATTTTCCTAAGTCCTTTTTAGTGCCACCTGACCACACGACTGAACAGTAGTCCAGGTGCGACAAAACTAGGGCCTGTAGGACCTGCCTTGTTGACAGTGCTGTCAAGAAGGTAGAGCAGAGCCTCATAATAGACATACTTCTCCCCATCTTAGCTACTGTTGTATCAATATGTTTTGACCATGACAGTTTACAATCCAGGGTAACTCCAAGCAGTTTAGTCACCTCAACTTGCTCAATTTCCACATTATTTATTACAATATTTAGTTGAGGTTTAGGGTTTTAGTGAATGATTTGTCCCAAATACAATGCTTTTAGTTTTAGAAATATTTAGGACTAACTTATTCCTTGCCATCCACTCTGAAACTAACTGCAACTCATTGTTAATTTTTGCAGTTATTTCAATCGCTGTAGTAGCTGACATGTATAGTGCTGAGTCATCTGCATACATAGACACTCTGGCTTTCCTCAAAGCCAGTGGCAATTCATTAGTAAAGATTCAAAAAAGTAATGGACCTAGACAGCTGCCTTGGGGTATTCCTGATTCTACCTGGATTATGTTGGAGAGGCTTCCATTAAAGAACACCCTCTGTGTTCTGTTAGATGGGTAACTCTTTATCCATAATATATCAGGGGGTGTAAAGCCATAACACATACGTTTTGCCATCAGCAGACTATGATCGATAATGTTAAATGCAGCACTGAAGTCTAACAAAACAGCCCCCACAATCTTTTTATCATCAATTTCTCTCAGCCAATCATCAGTCATTTGTGTAAGTGCTGTGCTTGTTGAATGTCCTTCTCTATAAGCATGCTGAAAGTTAGTCAATTTGTTTACTGTAAAATAGCATTGTATCTGGTCAAACACCATTTGTTCCAAAAGTTTACTAAGGGTTGGCAACAGGCTGATTGGTCAGCAATTTGAGATTGCTTGGATGTGTAGTGTCAGCATTTGTTGCTGGCATGTTATGCCTAAGATTGCTATTTTTGCCAATGAAAAAAATCATTAAAGTAGTTGGCAATATCATTTGGTTTTGTGATGAATGAGCCATCAGTTTCAATGAATGTCGGAGCTGAAATTGCCTTTTTTCCCAGAATTTCATTTAAGGTGCTCCAAAGCTTTTTACTATCATTTTTTTATTTAATTTATCTTGGTTTCATATTGTAGTTTCTTATTCTTTTTATTCAGTTTAGTCACATGATTTCTCAATATGCAATACGTTTGCCAATCGGTTGTGCAGCCAGACTTCTTTGCCATTAACTTTGCCTCATCCGTCTCAAACATATAATTTTTCAATTTCTCATCAATCCACAGGGATTTAACAGTTTTTACAGTCATTTTCTTAATGGGTGCATGCTTATCAGCAACTGGAATAAGCCATTTCAGAAATGTGTGTCACGCCCTGACCGTAGATTGCTTCGTATGTTTCTATTTTTAGTTTGGTCAGGGTGTGATGTGGGTGGGTATTCTATGTTGTAGGTCTAGGTTTTCTTTTTCTATGTGTTTGGCCTGGTATCGGTCTCAATCAGAGGCAGCTGTCTATCGTTGTCTCTGATTGAGAGCCATACTTAGGTAGCCTGTTTTCCCATTTTGAGTTGTGGGTGATTATTTTCCGTTTCAGTGTTTTCACCATACAGGACTGTTTTGGTTTTCCTTTATTCTTTTGTTTGTTTGTATTCGGTGTTCAGTTTATTAAAGGCATCAGGAACACATACCACGCTGCGCTTTGGTCTATTCCTTCTTCCACCAACGAAAATCATTACAATATGTCAAGTGTAGTGTCTGTTTGCTCCTCATTACACACCAGGACTAACATATATTCTTTACATCAATAACATAGGAATCACTACAAAACGTATTGTATGACCTCTTATACACTATATTAGGCCCAGCCTTTGGAACATTGGTTTTCCTAGATATGACAACTATATTGTGATCAGTACATCCAATGGATCTGGATACAGCTTTCAAGCGAATTTCTGCAGCATTAGTATGTTCAGAATTCATGCAGATTTTCGCAGCTTTTTGTTAAAAATCGCGCAACATTTCAGCGCCCTGCTATTCATGCCAGGAATATAGTACATTCATATGGTTAGTGTGTGTGGATAGAAAACACTCAGACGTTTCCAAAACTGTTTAAATCACGCCTGTGGCATTTACAGAACGGGCGTTTCATCGAAAAGTGCATGAAAATCTGTTCTCTGAAAATGGAAAAATATATCCTTCCGCCACTACAGGCAATTGTTCAAAGTGAATCGAATTAAATAGAGCCGAGTTTACACTGCCTCCAGCTGCCACAGGTTGTCTAGAGTCATGTCATTTGATTCGCAATTGATTCTTGGTCTAGCCCAAACAAGGGAACATCTTCCCTGATGACTCCGCCCGGATTTTTGGTCGACCTCTGGTCAGACATGTTTTTCTACACCGACAAGATAAAGATTTTAACATCGTTTCCTGATCCATTTATCGCTTATTAACGTGTACTAATACCTAAAGTTGCATTAGAAAAGTATTTCGAAGTGTTTTGTGAAAGTTTATCGTCGACTTTTTGATTTTTAAAAACGACGTTACGTTATGAAATGCTAATTTTTCTCTCTTTACTCGCAGTATTCCGAGTTCGATATCTAGGCTATATATGGACCGATTTAATCGAAAAAAGACCCTAAATGATGTTTATGGGACATCTAGGAGTGCCAAGAAAGAAGCTCGTCAAAGGTAATGAATGCTTTATATTTTATTTCAGCCTTTTCGTTTGCGACGCTAACGCAAAATCTGTCGTTGGGTGACGTTGCAGTATTTTTGTAGGGTGGATGGTATCAGATAATAGCTTCTCATGCTTTCCCCGAAAAGCATTTTACAAATCTGACTTGGTGAATAGATTCACAACGAGTGTAGCTTTAATTCAGTATATTGTATGTCAATTTTAATTAAAGTTTGAGTTTTATCAAAAACTATACGTGGCGCACTTGAAATTACCGCTGATTTGATCCCCAAAGCGGAACAGCTTCTCTAACAAGTTAAAGCATGTTGATGATTTAATTCCTGTGCTGTTTATAACTACCCTGGTAGGTTGACTGATAACCTGAACCAGGTTGCAGGCACTGGTTACAGTTTGAAACTTTTTCATAAGTGGGTAGCTTGATGAAATCCAGTCAATATTTAAATCACCCAGAAAATATAACTCTCTGTTGATATCACATACATTATCAAGCATTTCACACATGTTATCCAGATACTGACTGTTAGCACTTGATGGCCTATAGCAGCTTCCCACCAGAATGGGCTTTAGGTGAGGCAGATGAACTTGTTATTATATTACTTCAACAGTATTTGACATGAGCTCCTCTCTAATCTTCACAGGAATGTGGTTCTGAATAAAAACAGCAACACCTCCACCATTGGCATTTCCATATTTTCTATAAACTCTGCATCACAATGGTAGGGATTAGCTTAGCTGGTCTTCAGTCTTTGATAAGTCATTGTCTCAACGCAGCCTTATAGTGCTGTGAAAGGATCCAGTCTCCCAAATGATTTGGGTGGATCCCATCCTCCTTATAAAATGTGTTTTGTTTCCAAAAGGTAGCGGAATTGTCAACAAAAGTTAGACCCATTGAGCTGCAATAATCACGTAGCCAGTTGTGAAGAGAAAGAATCCTGTTAAAACGTTCAATGCCACGATTCAGAGATGGCAGAGGGCCAGATATTATGGAGCTTTTGTTAGTGTTTAGCAGAGAGTCAATCAACTCTTTAAAATCCAGTTTCAACTATTCAGAACTGCCCTTCTTAATGCCATTAAAACCCACATGGACTACGATAGAATCGATTTCCACGTCCTGGCGTAGTACATTCGGGAGCAACTTAGTAATGTCATTTACTCGAGCTCCGGGATAAGACATTGTTTTTGTACAAGGAACGGTCACATTTCTTACCATGGAGCTGCCCAGAATCCCAGCTGGAGTGGACGAGGAAATCCGCCCACTCCCACGCCTCTCAGGATTCGGAGAACCCTTTATGGACAGGCGATAGGCAGGATAACTTGAACACGTTGCTCCCGGCGCCTGTGGCAGGCCTCCGACAGATGGAGAAGCCCCGCTCGATCCAAAGCAGGGACAGAAGGTCGAAGTTGATTTCGTAGTTGTAGGCACTGCGGTCGCAGACACAGGCACCCCCAGTGACGAAGGTGCAGGAAGATCAGGCTCCAGGATGGCAAAACTATTTTCTGTTTGTATCCTCTCCGGGCCTCTCGTTAGGAGTGTAGACAGCTTTGCGGGAAGTCGCTGTCTTCGGCTTCCACGGTTCATGATAATCGACCATCGCTGAGCTACTTCTACGCCGCTATCAGATGGGGGAGCTCTGGGCAACACCGGCCAGTCGGATAACGACAAACGACAAGGCGGAGATGCATCAAACATGCGCGAACGCCATCCAGCCACCGGTGTAGAAAATGTAAACATTCCACTCTAAGTTTTCCACAGTTTCTTACGTAGGTTGGTGACCTGCGTGATCAACGAAGCCAACTCAAGACTATAATCCTCGGCAAGTAAAAAATTGCTGCATCGGTACTCCGAGTGGTCTGGTTTGTCCCGAAACAGTGCATAATAGATACAGCTCCTACATTGCTGGAACCATTCATTTATTTCTCCAGACAAAGAGGGCTCCATTGAAAAACTAATATGGTACCAACTTCGTTAGCTTGATGGCTAGCAACTTAGCGTCTCTGTCAAGCAGGCTTAAACCTGTCTGTTAACTTCTTGGTGACAGGGGGGAAGTATTGAGTAGCTTGGATGAATAAGGTGCCCAGACTATACTGCCTGCTACTCGGTCCCAGATGCTAATATATGCATATTATTAATAGTATTGGGTAGAAAACACTCTGACGTTTCTAAAACTGTTTGAATGATGTCTGTGACTGTAACAGAACTCATATGGCAGGCAGAAACCTGAGACAAATCCAACCAGGAAGATGGAAATCTGTGTGAAATAATTTAAGTGATTGCCTATCCAATATGCTGTGTCTATGGGGCCAGATTGCACTTCCCAAGGCTTCCAGCAGATGTCAACAGTCTTTAGAAAGTTGTTTGAGGCTTCTATTGTGGAAGGGTGTCGAATAAGAGCTGTTTCAACAAGTGGACTAGCCTGAGGCCAATCAGTTGTTTACTGCGCGGCCACGCGGGCGCACCGTTCCTTCTTTTTCCTCTGTAGTGAATACGCTATTGTCCGGTTAGAATATTATTGAAGACGTATTATAAAAAAACCCTAAGGATTGATTGTAAAAATCGTTTGACATGTTTCTACAAACTGTAATGGAACTCTTTTGACTTTTCGTCTGGATTTTGCGCTCGCACATTGTGCCTTTGGAATAGTGAACTAAACGCGCAAACTAAATGCGCAAACAAAACGGAGGTATTTGAACATAAATATGGACGTAATCGAACAAAACAAACATTTCTTGTGGAAGTATGAGAACTGGCAGTGCATTTCGACGAAGATCAGCAAAGGTAAGTGAAGATTTATAATGCTATTTATGACTTTTGTTGACTCCACAATTTGGTGGGTAACTGTATGGCTTGCTTTTGTGGTTGAACGCTGTTCTCAGATTATTGAATATTGTGCTTTTGCCGTAAAGCTTTTTGAAATCTGACACAGCCGTTGCATTAAGAACAAGTTTATCTTTAATTCTATGTAAAACATGTATCTTTCATGTTTATGATGATTATTTCTGTTATTTGATGTGGCTCTCTGCAATTTCTCCGGATGTTTTGGAGGAACTTCTGAACATGACGCCAATGTAAACTGAGTTTTTTGGATATAAATATGAACTTGATCGAACAAAGCATACATGTATTGTGTAACATTGAGTCCTGGGAGTGTCTTCTGATGAAGATCGTCAAAGGTTAGTGATTCATTTCATCTATATTTCTGCTCTGTGACACCTCTCTTTTGACCTAACATAATGATATGTTCTGCTTTTGCCGAAAAGTATTTTTGAAATCGGACACTGTGGTTGGATTAACGAGAAGTGTATCTTTAAAATGGTGTAAAATACTTGTATGGTTGAGGAATTTTAATTATGAGATATCTGTTGTTTTGAATTTGGAGCCCTGCAATATCACTGGCTGTTGGCGAGGTGGGACGCTAGCGTCCTGAACGATCCCAGAGAGGTTCAGCGGGATTTCATGACAAGAAATAGAGGTCCTTGCTGTTAAAAGCTAACCGCATCGCAGAATCCATTTAATGAATATCGGTTTTGATTCAATCAAAAATAACAAACCGAGAGTACAATGTTCAGCTGTGCACTCTGATGATGTGTGACGACATCATCAGAGCATTCAGGACCTCATCCTGTTTCCATTAATCATCCTTGAGATTTTTCTACAACTTGATTGGAGTCCACCTATTGTAATTTCAATTGATAGGACATTATTTGGAAAGGCACACACCTGTCTATATAAGATCCCACTGTTGACAGTGCAAGTCATAGCAAAAACCAAGCTATGGTCGAAGGAATTGTCCGTAGAGCTTCCGAGACAGCATTGTGTCGAGGCACAGATCTGGGGAAGGGTACCAAAACATTTCTGTAGCATTGAAGGTCCCCAAGAACACAGTGGCCGCCATCATTCTTAAATGGAAGAAGTTTGGAACCACCAAGACTCTTCCTAGAGCTGGTCGTCCGGCCAAACTGAGCAATCGGGGGAGAAGGGCCTTAGTCAGGGAGGTGCCAAGAACTCCATGGTCACTCTGACAGAGCTCCAGAGGTCCTCTGTGGAGATGGGAGAACCTTCCAGAAGGACAACCTTCTCTGCAGCACTCCACCAATCAGGCCTTTAAGGTAGAGTGGCCAGAGGGAAGCCACTCCTCTGAAAAAGTCACATGACAGCCCGCTTGGAGTTTGCCAAAAGGCACCTAAAAGACTCTCAGACCATGAGAAACAAGATTGAAATCTTTGGCCTGAATGCCAAGCGTCACTTCTGGAAGAAACCTGGCACCATCCCTAAGGTGAAGCATGGTGGTGGCAGCATCATGCTGTGGGGATGTTTTTCAGAGGCAGGGACTGGGAGACTAATCAGGATAGAGGGAAAGATGAAAGGAGCAAAGTACTGAGAGATCCTTGATGAAAACCTGCTCCAGAGCATTCAGAACCTCAGACTGGGGCAACGTTTCACCTTCCAACAGGACAAGGACCCTAAACACAGAGCCAAGACAATGCAGGGGTGGCTTCAGGACAAGTCTCTGAATGTCATTGAGTGGGCCAGCCAGAGCCCGGACTTGAACCCGATCGAACATCTCTGGAGAAACATGAAAATAGCTGTGAATTGACGCTCCCTATCCAATCTGATAGAGCTTGAGAGGATCTGCAGAGAAGAATGGGAGAAACTCCCCAAATACAGGTGTGCCAAGCTTGTAGCGTCATACCCAAGACGAATCGAGGCTGTAATCGCTGCCAAAGGTGCTTCAACAAAGTACTGAGTAAAGGGTCTGAATACTTATGTAATGGGAGATTTAGTTTATTAATTAAAAAAAATTTGAATTTGAAAACATTTCTAAAAACTGTTTTTGCTTTTAAATTATGGGGCATTGTGTGTACATTGATAAGGGAATGTTTTTATACATTTTAGAATAAGACTGTAACGTAACTTAATGTGGAAAAAGTCAAAGGGTCTGAATACTTTCCGAATGCACTGTATTTGGCTTTCATAGAATATATTATCTCAAATTGGACAAAACAATTATCTGACTCTAGGGGCAAAAATTTGGACTGGACACATGTACAAATGCTCATCTCTAACTTTCACCAAATCTTCCTTTGAAAACCAAGTCATTTGTTGTATTTAGACAGACATTACCACCATAGAATAGAGGTGAGACCGTGAGAGGAAGGGCGTGGGGCAGCAATGTCATGCTGTGGTGGGGGGGGTCTGACAGAGCTGTCTGCCGGCTGGCTGCAGCGGAGTGTTTAAGAGGTATTAGCGGCCCAGCGGGACTCTGACAGAGACGGATGTTGCTGGCCGCTCAGCCTCCGCCAGGCGCCACGCACAGCGGCGAGCGCCATTATAAATACAAGCCAGCATGGTGGCCGGGCGTGGCAGGCACACAGCAGCAACAGCTAGCGCCATGTATGTCTCCATTACCCGGCCACCACAGGGGTGGGGGGATAGAGATGACCACCACCTCCGCCTCAACCCCCCCCCCCCCCCCACCCCCCCTGTTTATAATCAGAATCACACTAAGATGGGGTACTAATAATCAGAGGCTGAAAGGTCTTTGCTAACATTTTTATCTCTCAGAAACCTTCTTCATAAATGTATCAATATGTGTACATAACAGTTAAATCATTAATTTCCACCTTTTGTGAGGGACAAGCTTGCATGTTTCGCTAATGAATGTAAAGTATATTCTACACATATCCCTTAAACAGTCCACTACAAACGGAGCTATACTAAATGTAGGGTTACTCACATGTAAACTGGGGTGGTAGGTGAGAAGGCCGTTGTCACACAGTGTGACGTATTTCTTCTTCCACTCCTTATTCAGGGACTTCCCACTTCTCTTCAGAAGGATGCCCTGGAGGAGAGAGAAGAGAAGAAGAGAGGGTCAGAAGATGTCTTCCTCCAGCTAAACACAATGGACTAGAACATATAATGTAACTAACTTGGGATGACAATAAGAACACTTGCTCTATCCTTAGATCAAGCCAGAGTGGATACAACAGTCATTTTACATCAGCAGGTTGCCTGTATGTGAGTGTGTGAGTACAAACTTTTTCAACCTTCCAACTTTTGATTGTCATTGGTCACTGTAACCCCATGGTCAATGCAATACAACAACGGTCAACGGTGTAATCAATGTTCAACGTCTATAGATGATATTTAACGGTGACTACTTGAACCTTCAGAATTGGTGCTGTCCTACTGTAACCGACTGTCTCACATTCAAAGTGAGCAGAGACAATCCAATTTGCCCATGTATTCATTCATCCCCATGTCCTGACCAGTTGAACTCTGGAGGACCCCTTCATCCAGGGATTAGATGTGTGATCTCCCCCTCTTCAAAGCCTTGATCAGCCCCTCCCCTCTATTCCACCATTATCTTCTGGAGCCTTAACTCCTCAGATGTTTGACTTTATCTGCTTAGTCAATCCAGGGTAAACAATGGCAGTTCCTGGGGCTGTGAGGGGGTCTTTGTGGCTGGGGGGCGGTGACGGTCCTCTGGGGGTAAGGACCAGGGAGGACCAAGGGAGAGGCATGCTTAATTAGGGGATTAGCAGCGGAGTGTTGTGCTTTTACAACCAGGGTTCTGTGTGTGTGTGTGTGTGTGTGTTTTGCCTCTGTGTGTGTGCCTTTTTCCTCTGTGTGTGTGTGTGTGTGTGTGTGTGTGTGTGTGTGTGTGTGTGTGTGTGTGTGTGTGTGTGTGTGTTAAATAGGGTACCCTCACCCTCCGATGTTGTCCTAGGCTGGGTCATCCTCCAGGGCTGTATAATCCTGATTAACACATCAGGAAGGGCCTGACCCTTGGTGACCCAGGGACCAGCCTGGGGGCCGACTATCATCCTAATCCTGGCCCCGGTCCTACTGCCTTGATCTGGACCTAGCCCCAGCTTCCTCATGCTGGGGCCCCAGGACAGCCTCTGTATGCCCAGAGAGAGGAGCTCTATACCCAGCATTTATAGTAGCTGGGGACTTAAATAAAGGAAATCTGAGGATAACGCTACTGAAATTCTATCAACACATCTCCTGTGCTACACGTGCATCGAGGACTCTGGATCATTGCTACTCTCCCTTCCGGGATGGTTACAAGGCCCTCACCCACCCTCCCTTCGACAAATCAGATCACACTTCCATTCTGCTCCTCCCCAACTATAGGCAGAAACTTAAGCAGGAAGCACCCGTCGTAAGGACTGTGTAACATTGGTCTGACCAATCGGAATCTATGCTTCAAGATGGTTTTGGTCCCGAGGACTGAGAAATGTTCTGGGTCGCTTCGGAGAATAGCATTGACGTATACATTGACTCGGTGAATGGGTTCATCAGGAAGTGCATAGAGGATGTTGTTCCCACTGTGACGATTGGAACTTATCCAAACCAAAAACAGCAAAACTGAAAGAGCGAACCATCACATTTAACCATGGTAAGGTGACTGGGAACATGGAGGTCTACAAACAGACGAGCCATGACCTCCCTAAGGCAATCAAAGAGCGAAACGACAGTACAGGGACGACGTGGATTCACAATTCAATGGCTTAGACATGAGACGTACTGTATGTTTTACTTATTTTTATTTTACCTTTATTTAACTAGGCAGGTCAGTTAAGAACAAATTCTTATTTTCAATGACGGCCTAGGAACTGCCTGTTCAGGGCAGAACGGCAGATTTGTACCTTGTCAGCTCGGGGATTTGAACTTGCAACCTTTCGGTTACTAGTCCAACACTCTAACCACTAGGCTACCCTGCCGCCAGGGACTCAAGACAATCACAGATTATAAAGGGAAAGCCAGGCACCTCGTGGACACCGACGTCTCGCTCCTGGACAAGCTAAACACCTTCACCAGCTTCGGGGAAAACAACATCAAGCCGCCGACACGGGCCCCGGCCGCTCACAAGGACTGTGTGCTGCTGTTCTCTCCGTGGCCGATGTGAGTAAGTCATTTAAAAGTTTTAACCATCACAAGGCTACCTGCCCAGAAGGCAACCCAAAATTAGTTCTCAGAGCATGTGCAGACCAGCTGGCTGGAGTGTGAACGAACATATTCAATCTCTCCATATCCTAGTCTGTTGTCCCCACTTGCTTCAAGATGTCAACCATTGCTCCTATACCCAAGAAAGCGAAAGGTAACTGAACTAAATGACTATAGCCCCGTAGCACACACTTCTGTCATCATGAATTGATTTGAGAGGCAAGTTAAGGATCATATCACCTCCACCTTACCTGACACCATAGACCCACTACAATACGTATACCACCCCAACAGCTGTTCATCGACTACAGCTCAGTCTTCGACACCATATTGCCCTCCAAGCTCATCACTAAGCTCAGGACCCTGGGTCTGAACCCGGTCCTGGACTTCCTGAGGGGTCGACCCCAGGTGGTGAAGAAAGGCAACAAAACCTCCTCCACACTGATATTCAACACGGGGGCCCCATAAGGGTGGTGCTCAGCCCCCTTGTACTACCCGTTCACCCATGACTGTGTGGCCATGCAAGTCTCCAACTCAATCATCAAGTTTGCTTTCGACACAACTGTGGTAGGCATGATTAGCAACAACAACGAGACAGCCTACTGGGAGGAGGTGAGGGCCCTGGCGGAGTTGTGCCAGGAAAATAACCTCTCCCTCAACAAAATGAAGGAGCTGATTGTGGACTACAGGAGACAGCAGAGAGAGCACACCCCCATTACCATCGACAGGGCCGCAATGGAGAGGGTCAAAAGCTTCAAGTTCCTTGGCGTGCACATTACTGAGGACCTGAAATGGTCCTTCCACACAGACAGCATGGTGAAGAAGGCACAACAGCGCCTCTTCAACCTCAGGAGGCTGAACTAATTCAGCTTGGCCTCTAAGACCCTCACCAAGTTCTACAGATGCACCATCAAGAGAATTCTGTCAGACTGTATCACCACTTTCTATGGCAACTGCACCACCCACAACCGCAGGGCTCTCCAGAGGGTGGTGTGGTCAGCCCAACGCATCACCGGGGGCACACTGTCTTCCCTCCAGGACATCTACAGCACACAGTGTCACAGGAAGGCCAAGAAGATCATCAAAGACCTCAGCTACCCGAGCCACGACCTGTTCACCCGGCTACCATCTAGAAGGTGGAAACAGTAGAGGTGCATCAAAGCTGGAACTGAGAGACTAATAAACAGCTTCTATCTCCAGGCCATCAAACTGTTAAACAGTCACCACTAGCCGGCCTCCACCCAGTATCCTGAGCTAAAAACACACGCATTTCGCTGCACATGCAATAACATCTGCAAATCTGTGTAAGCGACCAATAAACTTTAATTTGATTTTGCTTTGCTAAACACATCCATAACCACCCTATTAGAGGGCCCCAGCAGGCCTTTAATCATCACTATCAAGAGTTTTTTTTGATGGTCTTGTCTTGAAGTTGTCTTGAAGTGTTATTAGTGACATTTCAAAGATGGATTTTTTAAACATCTTTATATTAGCTTGTGCGAAACCTGCTCTTTCACACCCATACTCTTCATGATTTTGTCTTTGTGACTGAAAGCTTGGCCTATTAAATTACCAAGACTGGCATTGATCTAAGTGTGCACAAACTATTTTTTTCTATGATTTGGTCTATAAAATAACTGAAAACACATTTTAATGGCTTTATGATCTTCTGAAGTAAATGGTGCTGTCACAAGGCCTCTGGCAACGGTGTAATGCATGTTTTACACACAAATAATGTTACACATCTCCTGTCCTTATTGAACCAGCCAGAAATCTATACATGTAATCAGTGGACCAACACAAATTCATCACTGGTTTGAAAAGATCGATAATAATACTGAGAGGATTAATATTAGTCCGTATTAGTCCAATATAGGAACTTTTTACACAACCACTTCATTTTAACTAATTGACCTGTCAGAAAAGATAGCAAAATAAAAACAATTGAATCCTCTATAATATATTATGAAATTGAGCTGCCATTTAACACAATGAGAATAATTTAGTAATAATTTTAAAATATTAGAAGAATGAATTGATCACTTACAGCAAATAGTTGTATTTTATCATGGCAGTAATAGAGTGAATGGGGGCATGCCGTGAACAGACGTTATTTTCTATAGCGTTTCACCTTCTGTTTCTCCTTCCTTCCTTCCCTCCCTCCCTCTCACACACACTCAACCATGATCACCATGTTCAGGCTGTGCGACATAAGGAGACAGGCCGATCGCCAGACGCGCTCTCCGTGTCCAGACAATTGTCATATCTACACAGAGGAGATAGTATCTTCCCTTTCCATTGTCACGCTCCTGGAAAAAAATCTGCATCCTGCCACGGTGGCTGAGTGATAGCCCGGGCCTTTGTGACAGCCAGCCGGAGGAGAACAGAAGAAAGAGAAGTGGGGTTTGGGAAAGGGGGGAATAGAGAGAAGAGAGAGGGCAAGAAGAAAAGCCCAATGTCGACAGCTCCTCCGCAGTGAGTGCATTGTTGCCCTTATTTACCATTTTTACATATGGGGGGTCGGGGTGGACAGAGGGAGGGGAGGAGGAGGGGTAGGGGAGGGGTGGCAGGCAGTGTGTAATTTGCCCAATAGGGGGTAATTAAGCTCACATTGGCACTTTGATCTTCCTGATTGTGCATTTCACTGGCCAGGTCAGGCCATCAGCTACTCTTAATACACCCCCCCTGCACTGCCTGGGTAGATCATGGGACGGGAGCTGGTCTTATCTTATTGTCTGAAGATGCTATGATACCCACCCAGGGAAGTGGCCATACTTCAGGCCATAATCAGATAGGGAGGAATCAATGGGAGAGCTTACAGTAACTATGTATGTTTAGGGGGTGGGGGTTCTTTAAGATCTCTGTCAACTGACCTCCCTCTCACTTGGCCCTGGTGGCCTAATCCCATTAAACCTGACTTAAACCTGGTCACTGATATGGAGGAGAATTTTGCTGATCATTAGGTGTGCTTTGCTTTAGATTTCTTACATACGGATATTATTATTTGATTTCTTTGGCCCGATCTACAGTTTAAGAGATTAACAACAAACCAACTTTTAAACATGCAGACTGCCCCAATTTAGATTTCTTGAGAAAACATTTTTCACAGCATTTATACTTTATGTACTACAGCAATATTTCAAATGAGCTTCCAATGCATTTCAATGGCAATAAAACAGCCATAGATTTATAGCTCAGACATACCGGTAAGATTGTCAAACGTTTGCATGCCGACAGCACTTAGCACCTCTGAACAGTGTTGGCAGTCCACCTCTTTTGTGTTCACACAGCAAAGAACTTGAAGCCGTCATCCACTCAGCCTTGTTAAATACTCCAAACCAGAAGGTGGCAGTAGTGTTGTTTGGCAATGTATGTCCACGTGTGTTGCTGTGTTACAGATCTGTGAAGTCCCTCAATCAGTAGTGAATTTCAAGCATAGATTCAACCACAAAGACCAGGGAGGTTTTTCAATGCATCACAAAGAAAGGCACCGATTGGTAGGTGTACAAAAAAAGAATGAGAAGCTGAATATCCCTTTGAGCATGGTGAGGTTATTAATAAGGCTTTGGATGGTGTATCAATACACCCAGCCACAACAAAGATACAGGCATCCTTTTTAACTCAGTTGCCGAAGAATAAGGAAACCTCTCAGGGATTTCACCAAGAGGACAATGGTGATCTTAAAACAGTTAGAGTTGAAGGAAAAAGGAAACAGCACACTGATCTTGATAGTATCAAGAGCAGTGTGTGGTTTCCTTTTTCCTTCATCTTGTTCAATTGTTGCCATGCACCTGCAAATAAGATTGCTCAGATGTGCGAGTGCCTTTTGAATTTTGTAAAACAGTTAGAGTTGAATTGTTGTGATAGGAGAAAACTGAGGATGGATCAAAATCATTGTAGTTACTCCACAATACTAACCTAAATGAAAAAGTGAAAAGAAGGAAGTCTGTACAGAATTTAAAAAAATATATTTATTTTATTTGACCTTTATTTAACCAGGCAAATCAGTTAAGAACAAATTCTTATTTTCAATGACGGCCTAGGAACAGTGGATTAACTGCCTGTTCATGGGCAGAACGACAGATTTGTACCTTGTCAGCTCGGGGGTTTGAACTTGCAACCTTCCGGTTACCAGTCCAACGCTCTAACCACTAGGCTACCCTGCCGCCCTATTCCAAAACATGCATCCTGTTTGCAACAAGGCACTTAAGTAATACTGCAAAGAATGTGGCAAAGAAAATAACTTTTTGTCCTGAATACAAAGTCTTGGGTTTGTGGCAAATCAAATACAACAAATCCTTAATTATGTTTATTTTATCCTAAAAACCTCCCTAGTCCTTGCAGATGAAAAGCATAGAGTACAAGTATGGTGGTGGCTGCATTATGTTATGGGTATGCTTTTCATCGGCAAGGACCAGGGAGGTTTTTAGGATAAAAGAAAAGTAAAAAAGCTAGCTCATCGGTTTGTGGTGTATGGCCAATATACCACGGCTAAGGGCTGTGTCTAGGGCCTCCATGATGCGTTGTGCCTAAGAACAGCCTTTCGCCGTGGTATATTGGCCATATACCATACCCCCTTGTGCCTTATTGCTTAAATATAGACTGGAGTTGCTTACCAAGACAACATTGAACATTCCTGAGTGATCTAGTTACAGTTTTGACTTAAATCATCTTGATAATCTATGGCAAGACTTGAAAATGGCTGTCTAGCAATGATCAACAATCAACTTGACATAGCTAAGAGACTTACCCAAAAAGACTGTAATCACCACCAAATGTGCTTCTACAAAGGATTGACTTAGGGGTGTGACTATGTAAATGAGTTAATTCTGTATTTCAATTTAAAAAATGCTTTTATTTTATATGTCACTTTGTCATTATGGGGTATTGTGTGTAGATGGGTGATAAAAACATATATTTAATCCATTTTGAATTCAGGCTGTAACACAACAAAATATTAAATAAGTCAAAGTCAAAGGGTATGAATACCTTCTGAAGGCACTGTAGATTCCAAATGTTAGCTAACTAGCTGTGCTAATGTTGCTATTTTGTAGAAATCCCTTGTTGATACTTGCCAGATGGCCACAGATGATGAAGAAACAATTTAATTCATTCTCCATAATCCAATAGTGCCAGTGCCAGCCCACAGCCAAATGTTTAGCGAGCTAGCTAATGTTAGCATATTCGCTAGCTAACACAACATAGCTGGCTAGCTAAGGACACTGCACAAACTCGGCTGCTAACACAGGCAGCTAATCCATTGTGATGTAATTTTAATACAATACTAGTTACAGTGGTTAGCTAGTTTGGAGGAAGTATTTAGTGTTGTGTGCATTGCGTATGTGCACTTAACTAGATACCATCCCATAGCGTACAGTACACTGGATATGAAGTGTGACTGGCTCGTGACATTTAACCGTGGATGTATGGATAAAATGCTGTCTTTTTAAAAACTTTTTGCTGTCACTCCTGTTGGATCCCCAATGTGGGGGTTCATGCTCTCTGATTGGCTCAAAATCAAGTTGTTGGCCACTAACAAGAGTTGTGATTCTATAAGTAGAAACGGCAGGTTCTTCACTAACGGGTCGGCAAGCAGCAGGTACCACTTGTGTTCTAGCAAGAGAAGGAACGGCCTCCCAGCGTGATAAGTACCTACCGGCAGTGAGATTCTCTGTGTGCTTCATGCTTTACATGGTGACAGTTTAGACCGTAACGTACCTAGTCTTCAAGCGTTTGGGCCAGAAACGCAATTCAAACTTTAAAATGTGCAGACCGGTCTGGAATCGTGCACTTGTCAAATACTTTTTAAAACCATTAATACTTTTTGAACTATAAAATGTTAAGTGTTGATAATAGCTCCATAGGCTTGAATGGGAAGTATTTGAATTTGCCACTGCTCTTACACATTTTAAGCTATCGAAACCAAACCAACATTGGCATATTCAGACTGACCCTACTTAGATTGCTTGTCAAAATAATTTCAATACCATACATATTTTTGCACCATAAACATTTTAAATTAGCATAAATTAACATACGAATAAACGGTCCTGCTCCTCAGCCAATTAAGCTACAAGCCCAACTATAAAACATTCAGGCTATCCTAACTTCAAATTCATTCAAATCTTTATCAACTATAACTATATAAATTAGCATAAAATAACCCAGAAATGGTAACTCTTGAACCGTTCAAGCTAGAGACACCAAACCAATGCTCACATGTTCAAGCTAGCTGATGCTATCCAATCAGTTTAAGCTAGAGACACCAAACCAACTTTCTCATGTTCAGGCTATCCTAACTTCAAATTCTTAAACTTGTATCAACTTTATCTATATAAATTTGCATACAGTTGCATAAAATCATCCAGAAACGGTAATTCTTGAACCGTTTAAGCTAGAGACACCAAACCAATGCTCACATGTTTAAGCTAGATGATGCTATCCAATCAGTTTAAGCTAGAGACACCAAACCAATGCTCACATGTTTAAGCTAGTTGATGCTATCCAATCAGTTTAAGCTAGAGACACCAAACCAATGCTCACATGTTTAAGCTAGTTGATGCTATCCAATCAGTTTAAGCTAGAGACACCAAACCAATGCTCACATGTTTAAGCTAGTTGATGCTATCCAATCAGTTTAAGCTAGAGACACCAAACCAATGCTCACATGTTTAAGCTAGTTGATGCTATCCAATCAGTTTAAGCTAGAGACACCAAACCAATGCTCACATGTTTAAGCTAGTTGATGTTATCCAATCAGTCAATTAAAATGTCAAAACCCTAAATACTAGCAAGCACACCCTAAAAAAGCTAGCAAGCACACTACACTTTCTTTAGGAAATGCACTTTTCTAGTTACAGTTCTCATTGGGAACAAATGGAAATTCAAAGTTTTTTTCTCCATTTGCCAATATTTCCCATGTGTTTCGTTGATTTTATACTTGTATTCTTTCTAAATGTCCAGAAATGAGAACAGCTTCCTGAACAGCAGGGAATACTTGGCCTATCACGTTTAAAATTAAGTGTACACTGACCATTCCCATAATTCCTGGTTCAGAAGGATAATTCTAGGATAAGGATGCTGACCCTTTCTAAAAGCCCTCATACAATCAGCAGAGAATAATGAATGTGTCAATGACTCCTCATCCTGGTTCAAAGTTATACCCTTAAAACAAGTGACCCATACTCAATGTGAAGTGTTATTCTCCTGCACTTCATAGGGGGTTTTAGCATATTTTGAACTTCTAAAAAGAAAGGGAAATTAATATTAAAGACTGTAGAATTCAAACTATATTTGAAGCTTGGTTACATGCCCAGGCTCATGGTTCTTACACATGACCGCTTCAAATGTTTTAATGCAATGTTATATATGATATATAACATACCACAACATTCGGAGAGGCATTACAAGCTACATTGCCAGAGAAATCTCTAATGCTGAAAATAATACCCTGTCAATATGTGACACCTAAACATACCAGAATATGATTGCATAACATCTGACAACTGCTTTGGTCAATAGTGCCTAATAGTCTAAATCTTTGAACCCATCCAACCTGACATCTATACATCCAGTAAGGACATAATCTAAAGATTATGATGTGTATGTCTTGATATCCGTGCAGGAAAATTCTGATGTTCTTTTTCATGTAATTCTGTGAACCCTTAGCACTACTGGTTTCTCTTATTCCTAATGTTGTATCACGGCACCATCTAGTGGTTATATATTTTTCTTACTCTACCCACCCACACTAAACATTTCCTGAACACTTATGCACATACTCCCCAGATCATATCTATGGTCAAAACTTGTCAAATATTAATGTGTATATATGCACTAACGGGCAGAAATGTGCTACTTACACAGTGAATGTGCTATACTTACGTGAAAACTATTGTTGTGCCAAAAGCGACACCCTATTCTCTATATAGTGCACTATTCTTGACCAGGGCCCTTGGCAAAAGTTGTGAACTATATAGGGAATATGGTGTGATTTCAGACACAACCTATGACTAGTGTAGTAGTAGAGAGAGGCACTCACCTGTTTGATGGGTATGGCCCTTCCACTGCCTATGCTATCTGTTTTACTGTCAGTGTTCTTTGCCTGTTCACTGTTGGCTTTCCGTGACTGCAAGGAAACAAGAGAGTCAGTCAGTCAGTCAGTCACAGCAACAAACCATGGCGATGGGGTGGGAGTTGAGTGAGGTGCGTGTATCAAGGTGAGCATGGGGGTCAGAGGTAAGAATGCTTGGAGGTTGGGGTGTGTGGATCGTGTGTGTCTGGAGAGGGGTTTGGGGGGGCGGACTCAACATCGCAAAACAAAATTCTCAACAACAACAACAACAAAAAGCTAAACAAACAAGCAGACCAGCGTAACATACAGCGGGAACATCAACGTGCAGTAATAACAAAATAACAGACCAGAACATAAGAAACATCTCAACACTTAATAAATAGGTAGTAGACCAAAAGACGACGTTGAGTCATGACTCAGTCCTGTAAACCCATGGGAGATCCATCCCTCTGTTAGGCCCACAGTGGACCCTTCCAGATCTGAGAGGAACACCCCTCTCTCAGGCCCACAGTGGGCCCTTCCAGATCAGTCCCAAATCAAGATTCTAAGGCCAGCAGGGGCTTTTTGCATAGATCCATTGACAAGTCAAGTTGTAATGCAATAAAAAGTAGAAAAGGCAGGTTAGGGGGAGAGAAGGTACAAGACGGACAAAGAAAGTTATCAAATAGGAATTTCATATTGCTTTTCCTCCCAACCTTAAACCTGTGAAATTCCTGTTGAAACACCAGGTGGGAAAATGCATTTCAAATCATCCACAGTGTTAGGGTTAGAAGTACAGGTGCTGTTAAACATGTTCATTATAAACAACAGTGGAACCCATCAGTGAACAGGTGCAGCAGCACATTTCACCAACACCTGCTGCAAATACATGACATTTCAAATGACAGACTGTGCAGGGAAAATAGTCGAGTAGTGAACATACAGTATTATCCCATGTTATCACAAACAGAGTACTTGGACACAGAAGATCGCCAAAGCACAGACTAACAGGTGTAGAACAGGAAATGTCACTCATAACCAACAGACAAGACTTTTATGATCTCACTCAGAACAGGATGAAGGGATGCCCAATCAATCACCAATGGAGAGAGGTAGAGTCTGAGTTCAAGTAAACCAACTCTGGTTTATCATTTTCAACATTTTATTGTTTTATTCGGATCATTTTTGTTTCTATACAGACACCATACAAATTAAGTCACAGGTTTCACTTTCAAATAAGATCAACATAATGAGCCAAACATTGCAGTTCCCACAAAATATAGGATGGACAATAAAGGCATCTTTTTTTTATTTTTATATATTTCATATGTATATCATATACTTTCTATAGAGTACCATTGTAAATACAATACAAGATATACAGCAGTCTTATATTTTTCAATCCCTAAATGATATAAAAGCGATTATGGAATAAGTTCATAATCTTCATACCAAACCCAAATTGAAATAAATTAATAAAGAAGAAAACAAGTAAATAAATATCAATAATAAAGAATGGAGAAATGAATAATTCCAAAATCATAGTCAAATTAAATAAATAGAAACTACATTCATACAAGTCGGTGCAATCCATTTGCCATTCGGTATTCATTATTCTGTATGATACCACTTCTCCCTGACGCCCTACTCTTATTTTTATGAAGGCCTTCATAAAACTATCCAACATCACCCCTAACATACCCTTATTTAAGTTGACCACATATTCAAGTCCATTCAAGACTTTCCTTGAAAAGAAAGAGAAATGAAAAAAAAAAATGAAAAAAAGAAAGAAAGAGGGAAGTCAACAACTGAACGTACTTCACACCTCTAGTTAGGGTTGCAGAATTCTGGGAACTTTCAATAAATTCCCTGGTTTTCCAGAAATCCTGGTTGGAGATTTCCGGATTTCCTGCTTATTATCTCCTGATTCCGGAATCATCCAACCGGGATTCTGGGAAAACCAGGGAATTTATTGAAGGTTGACGGAATTTTGCAACCTTCCCTCGAGTCCTCGTTTTATGGCAAAAAGCAGTTTGATGTCATGTAAGAGAGAAGTGATGTCATGTAAGAGGGAAGTGATGTCATGTAAGAGGGAAGTGATGTCATGTAAGAGGAAGTGTCCTTTGAGTGGTTGAATCATAATTCCAAGCGTGACTTAACTGTACACAGACTGTTTGTATGGGTGGAAAGTTTGAAGTACGGAGGTGGGGTATAAGGACGGGGGGGCATTTCCAGCAGAAAAGAGTCCCTACATTCTGTCACACTCCAGAGTGTGTGAATATGACTGTTTTTCACTTTGAGCATGAACTGACTCCCAAACGTCCAACGTTACTTGTTGTCTTGTCACAAAGCTGTATGGTTTCCATAGTGCATCATGCATTACCCAGGATGCATTACCCAGGATGCAAAGGGGACACTAGGGTTAAGCAGCAAAAACGATTTTAACGCTCTAATCCCTAGGCATTACTCCTCCCTATTGGGAATGACAGGCCAGAGGGACAACTCATTTAGGGGTGCAATGCGGTTTGATTTTTGATACCACAGAGCTCTTCTAATGCGGATAGAGTTAGAAAGCCCTTTTTGATGAAGAAAGGTTGGGAACAGTAGCAGAAATCTGCAAATATCGAAAAGAAAAAACATTCCAGAGCGTCTTTTTATTTTTTTCCTTAAAGGTGTATATCCAGTAAAACGTACAAAAGTAATGAAAGGAACTAAAAACATGTCAACAAAATGGCTGACAATTATACATGAGAGTTGATGGCTATGAGGTTTAGATGTGACAAAATGGGGGGTGGGGTGGTGGAGTATGCAAAAAGGTACTCTTCAATTCGTCATGACAATGTTTATGAAAATAAAGAACAAAAATGCCTCAAACCTATTGATATGGTTACTAAACCATGGAAGCACTAGGAAAGGATTTCTGTGTACTCAGCTGACACCTAGTGGCCATTACTAGTCATGACAGAAGTGGGTTGAGGGTGATGACTATGGCTGGTTTGACTGAACTGACTGGTGGTGAAAATACATGGTGGATAAACCAACATCTTTCTGAGTAAAGCTTTTAGGACCTTTGAGAAATAAAATCACCCTAAAACTATTATGAAAAGCTCCAATAGAGGCAGAGTCACCTGTCAGTTTGCAATGCACTATAAAGCAAAATGTCCAAATGTTTTCAAGGTAGCCTATTTCAGCAAATTAAAATATTAAAATGGTGCCCAGTGCCCCAAAAATATATAGTTAGTAACTTAAATCAATGATATTCATATTTGTAATAAAAAAAAAATGTGTTGCTTTTGAGATGACGCCAAAGCCCTTCAGATATCCCAAATACTGATTAGACAAATCAAATCAAATTGTATTGGTCACATACACATGGTTAGCAGATGTTATTGCGAGTGTAGCGAAATGCTTATGACATATACTAACCATTTGCATGTGACCAATCCAATTTTATTTTACTTGTATAATCAGTATGGGGATATCTGAAGTACTTTTGAATTTATCCCAAAAGCTACAAAATGTGGACAGACAGCATGGCATCATCAGATTGTGCACTGGGATACAGAGAAGTTTAAGTCGTCACTGTGGTATTCTACCTTTTCGCTCAGTGACCTTTGACTAGCGATGGAGAAGAGTAATAAATTGTGCTTTATAATGTATCATAGAGCTATGATCATATTACATAAATCTCCAAAGTGAAATAAACCAAAGTGAAATATTTTGGGAAAAGGTGCAAAACTGTGAATACAAGTGGTTTCATGAATATGACCGCAAAGTTAGCCACAGTGTTGTTTCTAATTGGTTTGGGTGCTTTTGAAAGGTCTATCTTGTCAAAATGCCCACAAAAAGAAAAGGATTGTGAAATCAAAAGGGTTGAGAGAGAAATAGACACTATTGTGTCGTAAAACCTATTAAAATAACCCATGATGTTAAGGCTTTGTCTCTATCTTGACCACAACTCCCCAACTGAATAAAAAACGGTTAGGGATCACAGTTACCCACTACTATGATTAGAAGAGGTGGCATTGCAGGTTTCATAATACTGTCTTTGTAACTATGTGTGGCCAGAGAGAGATGTTCAGGACTACTGTATTGTGTACGGCGTGTAAATAATTCTGTGTCCTCAAGCGGTCCTCTGAACTGAGATCGATGAAAAAGCAAGGTGAAAAGGTGTAGTCTTAAAGTGAATGCTTGGTAAACAAAACTATTTAGGTTTTTCTCTTGTATTGGAAAAATGGCAATGTCTTCCTTGCTCTTGAAGTGTCATTTGGGATACGGTGAGTCGTCGACCCCCCTCCCCCTCGACCTCTCTTCCGCCCCTCCCTGGCACTCCCCCCCTCCCACTTGCTGCTCCTCAGAAGGTCATGAGCTGAAACTCCCGCTCTGCCTGCCATTCGGGCACCCACACGGGATAGGTGGCGTGCTTGGGCATCTCCATGACGCAGACGGGCAGAGGCTCATTTCTCTGGTGGACAGGGTTAGTCACTACCTAGCAGGGGGAGGGAGAAGACAAGGGGCGCTACTAACTGACACACAGCCTGCTCTGCTGCCCAGAGCCTGGAGCCCAGCGGTGGCTACCACAGTAGCTGGGGTAGGGGGAGATGGGAGATGGGAGAGGTTAGAGTGAGGGAGGATGTGGGAAGGCTGGGGTCAGGGTTGAGCTTGGTTAGAGAAAGGGACAGGGCTGGGGTTAGGGGAGAAGGTAGAGATATGAGAAAGTGGGGGAAGAGATGAGCGTAGATTGAAGCAGGAGAGGGCTAAGGTTAGGGGAGAAGGGAGAGGTAGAGGTAAGAGAAAGGGGAGCTGGGGAAGGGATGAACGTAGATTGGAGCAGGAGGGGGCTAAGGTTAGGGGAGAAGGGAGAGGTAGAGGTAAAAGAAAAGGAGACTGTGAAAAGTACAGTGGTTAGTGCAAGGTCTCAAAGGTAAGGAAGGTTAGAGCTGTGCCACAAGATTGAATACGGTAAATTTGGGTTGGGTTAAAGCTAGAGTAAGGATAAAAGTTTAAGTAGGGCTATCATAAGTATAGGTAATGGGAGCAGGGCAAGCTGTGGTAAGTACACTGGTAGTGGTCAAATGGCAAAAGTCAGAGATGGAATAACTAGGGTAGGGATACCTACAGTAAGGTAGGGGTGGAGGGGGGAGAGAGGGAGAGCATGCATTATCTGACTCTGTACTGATTGAAAGGGTTATGTTCCTGACTTTTAGTTCAGTTTAGTGTGGCCGGGTAAGGGGACTGGCATTGCTGGCTTTAGTGAGGTGTAGCCTTGCCTCACCCCTTCTCTCCCCCAATAGGGAGTCACTGCAAAGAAAGGATCTAGTAAAAATAAGAGGGGGAGGGAGGGAGGGAGGGAGGGAGGGAGGGAGGGAGGGAGGGAGGCCAAAGATTGAGACAGTGAGGCCAGGAGGAGGGTATAAGTGAAAGATGAGTAATTAATGCGCTCATTTACTTCCAATTGGAAAGTAAAGAAAAATGTCACCAACGTAAAAAAAAAAAGGTTTAAAAAAGCTGAGATATTTCTCCACAGTGCTTATAGCTTTGATATTTGCTTTAAAATAAGACATTTAAAAAATTAATTAAGCTTTTTTTTTCATAGTATGGGTTCAAAATACAACCCAAGTTGTAACCAACAACCATATTGTTATTATATTTTGTCCCCATTACCCATTTTAGTTGCTTGTATAAAGAATAAAGCCAGGAAGGCTTTTTGTGCCTGTATCTGAAACAGCCAGAAAGGGTAGCTTTGTCTTTGTCTCCATCTAGTGGACAGTATGTGTGTGTGCAGTACTGTGCCCTCTAGTAATGTGAGTGGGTGTTGCTCTGCATCAGCTGCCGCATACTTACAGTGAAGATGTTGGAGCGGCGCTTGGACTGCTTGCGGATGGGTGTGGGCGTGTTGGAGGCAGCAATGGTCTCGATACGCATCTCCCTCTGGCTAATGCTGGGAGTGGAGGGCACAGAGGAGGAGTAGTCGCTGAACACACCCCCGCCGTTTGCCGACTGGAGGAGGGAGGGAAGAGAGACCAAGATGGAAAGAGAAAGAGGGAGAAAAAGACAGAGAGAACAGACTGGTCAGTTACAGGCAGGATCTGGGAAAGCGAAAACACCATAGATACTATAGTTTACGTAGGCTCCTGTATGCCCTATGTCTTCAGTAGTGTCCAGCCTATCCACATCTTCAGTAGTGTCCAGCCTGTCTATCTTCAGTAGTGTCCAGCCTATCCACATCTTCAGTAGTGTCCAGCCTATCCACATCTTCAGTAGTGTCCAGCCTATCCACATCTTCAGTAGTGTCCAGCCTATCCACATCTTCAGTAGTGTCCAGCCTATCCATATCTTCAGTAGTGTCCAGCCTATCCACATCTTCAGTAGTGTCCAGCCTATCCACATCTTCAGTAGTGTCCAGCCTATCCACATCTTCAGTAGTGTCCAGCCTATCCACATCTTCAGTAGTGTCCAGCCTATCCATATCTTCAGTAGTGTCCAGCCTGTCTATCTTCAGTAGTGTCCAGCCTATCCACATCTTCAGTAGTGTCCAGCCTATCCACATCTTCAGTAGTGTCCAGCCTATCCACATCTTCAGTAGTGTCCAGCCTATCCACATCTTCAGTATTGTCCAGCCTATCCACATCTTCAGTAGTGTCCAGCCTATCCATATCTTCAGTAGTGTCCAGCCTATCCATATCTTCAGTAGTGTCCAGCCTGTCTATCTTCAGTAGTGTCCAGCCTATCCACATCTTCAGTATCCAGCCTATCCACATCTTCAGTAGTGTCCAGCCTATCCACATCTTCAGTAGTGTCCAGCCTATCCACATCTTCAGTAGTGTCCAGCCTATCCACATATTCAGTAGTGTCCAGCCTATCCATATCTTCAGTAGTGTCCAGCCTGTCTATCTTCAGTAGTGTCCAGCCTATCCACATCTTCAGTAGTGTCCAGCCTATCCACATCTTCAGTACTGTCCAGCCTATCCACATCTTCAGTAGTGTCCAGCCTATCCACATCTTCAGTATTGTCCAGCCTATCCACATCTTCAGTAGTGTCCAGCCTATCCATATCTTCAGTAGTGTCCAGCCTGTCTATCTTCAGTAGTGTCCAGCCTATCCACATCTTCAGTAGTGTCCAGCCTATCCACATCTTCAGTAGTGTCCAGCCTATCCACATCTTCAGTAGTGTCCAGCCTATCCACATCTTCAGTAGTGTCCAGCCTATCCACATCTTCAGTAGTGTCCAGCCTATCCACATCTTCAGTAGTGTCCAGCCTGTCTATCTTCAGTAGTGTCCAGCCTATCCACATCTTCAGTAGTGTCCAGCCTATCCACATCTTCAGTAGTGTCCAGCCTATCCACATCTTCAGTAGTGTCCAGCCTATCCACATCTTCAGTATTGTCCAGCCTATCCACATCTTCAGTAGTGTCCAGCCTATCCACATCTTCAGTAGTGTCCAGCCTATCCACATCTTCAGTAGTGTCCAGCCTATCCACATCTTCAGTAGTGTCCAGCCTGTCTATCTTCAGTAGTGTCCAGCCTATCCACATCTTCAGTAGTGTCCAGCCTATCCACATCTTCAGTAGTGTCCAGCCTATCCACATCTTCAGTAGTGTCCAGCCTATCCACATCTTCAGTAGTGTCCAGCCTATCCACATCTTCAGTAGTGTCCAGCCTATCCACATCTTCAGTAGTGTCCAGCCTATCCACATCTTCAGTAGTGTCCAGCCTATCTATATCTTCAGTAGTGTCCAGCCTATCCACATCTTCAGTAGTGTCCAGCCTATCTATATCTTCAGTAGTGTCCAGCCTATCTATATCTTCAGTAGTGTCCAGCCCATCTATATCTTCAGTAGTGTACAGCCCATCTATATCTTCAGTAGTGTCCAGCCCATCTATATCTTCAGTAGTGTACAGCCCATCTATATCTTCAGTAGTGTCCAGCCCATCTAAATCTTCAGTAGTGTCCAGCCCATCTAAATCTTCAGTAGTGTCCAGCCCATTTAAATCTTCAGTAGTGCCCAGCCTACAGTGCCTTGCGAAAGTATTCGGCCCCCTTGAACTTTTGCCACATTTCAGGCTTCAAACATAAAGATATAAAACTGTATTTTTTTGTGAAGAATCAACAAGTGGGACACAATCATGAAGTGGAACGACATTTATTGGATATTTCAAACTCTTTTCAGCCCCCTTAAGTTAATACTTTGTAGCTCCACCTTTTTCTGCGATTACAGCTGTAAGTCGCTTGGGGTATGTCTCTATCAGTTTTGCACATCGAGAGACTGACATTTTTTCCCATTCCTCCTTGCAAAACAGCTCGAGCTCAGTGAGGTTGGATGGAGAGCATTTGTGAACAGCAGTTTTCAGTTCTTTCCACAGATTCTCGATTGGATTCAGGTCTGGACTTTGACTTGGCCATTCTAACACCTGGATATGTTTATTTTTGAACCATTCCATTGTAGATTTTGCTTTATGTTTTGGATCATTGTCTTGTTGGAAGACAAATCTCCGTCCCAGTCTCAGCTCTTTTGCAGACTCCATCAGGTTTTCTTCCAGAATGGTCCTGTATTTGGCTCCATCCATCTTCCCATCAATTTTAACCATCTTCCCTGTCCCTGCTGAAGAAAAGCAGGCCCAAACCATGATGCTGCCACCACCATGTTTGACAGTGGGGATGGTGTGTGTTCAGGGTGATGAGCTGTGTTGCTTTTACGCCAAACATAACGTTTTGCATTGTTGCCAAAAAGTTCAATTTTGGTTTCATCTGACCAGAGCACCTTCTTCCACATGTTTGGTGTGTCTCCCAGGTGGCTTGTGGCAAACTTTAAACAACACTTTTTATGGATATCTTTAAGAAATGGCTTTCTTCTTGCCACTCTTCCATAAAGGCCAGATTTGTGCAATATACGACTGATTGTTGTCCTATGGACAGAGTCTCCCACCTCAGCTGTAGATCTCTGCAGTTCATCCAGAGTGATCATGGGCCTCTTGGCTGCATCTCTAATCAGTCTTCTCCTT
Organism: Oncorhynchus nerka; assembly: GCF_034236695.1. NCBI lineage: Eukaryota > Metazoa > Chordata > Actinopteri > Salmoniformes > Salmonidae > Oncorhynchus > Oncorhynchus nerka. The sequence continues at coordinate 29,039,684 of NC_088424.1, read as the reverse complement.
GTATGAGCTGAAAGTTTAGAGGGACGGTCAGGTCTTGGTAGATTTGCAGTGGTCTGATACTCCTTCCATTTCAATATTATCGCTTGCACAGTGCTCCTTGGGATGTTTAAAGCTTGGGAAATATTTTTGTATCCAAATCTGGCTTTAAACTTCTTCACAACAGTATCTCGGACCTGCCTGGTGTGTTCCTTGTTCTTCATGATGCTCTCTGCGCTTTTAACGGACCTCTGAGACTATCACAGTGCAGGTGCATTTATACGGAGACTTGATTACACACAGGTGGATTGTATTTATCATCATTAGACATTTAGGTCAACATTGGATCATTCAGAGATCCTCACCGAACTTCTGGAGAGAGTTTGCTGCACTGAAAGTAAAGGGGCTGAATAATTTTGCACGCCCAATTTTTCAGTTTTTGATTTGTTAAAAAAGTTTGAAATATCCAATAAATGTCGTTCCAATTCATGATTGTGTTCCACTTGTTGTTGATTCTTCACAAAAAAATACAGTTTTATATCTTTATGTTTGAAGCCTGAACTGTGGCAAAAGGTCGCAAAGTTCAAGGGGGCCAAATACTTTCGCAAGGCACTGTATATATGTCTTCAGTAGTGCACAGCTTATCTATATCTTTAGTGGTGTACAGCTTATCTATATCTTCAGTAGTGCACAGCATATCTTCAGTAGTGCCCAGCCCTATGTCTTTCTGCTAGTACCAATTTTAACAGAAGAAGCTCATTGTTTTTTTCTGACCACATAACCTGACCAGGAACAACTCAGGGACCTAGTAATAACCTACAACTAAAACTAGGTCCCTGAGTCAGGTCACGTGACCAGAAATACTCCTGGGTTTAGTTAGAAATATTCAGAATGTGTGCCCTCACCTGGTTAATATGCACAGAGGGGATGGATGCGTTGGGGACTGATGAGTGGCTGGGAGAGTTGGGCAGGGACTTGCACGGACCAATAGACAGCTGCTGCTTTTTCCTCAGAGCCACCACCTTCTGGGCAACTGGGTGGGAGAGAATGAGACACGGACAAACAACAGAGAGTTAGGAATCAACAACAAGAGGTCAATTGACGACTCTGTTATAAAGTACAATGACTTTCAGGATAGGTATAACTCAGGATAACTCCACAATGTCAACTCTAATATCAACAAGTCTACTGATATTAACAACCACTTCAGAACAATTATCTTTAACCAGGCACATATGTGGAGATGAACCTTAACTTATACAGTTCTCCAGAGATACAAAGCATCTCCATTTCCAAGGAATATACTGCTGCAGTATGTTTGGAGAAATTAGCCTGTCTACAGCTCAGGGAGATTTGTGTGATGTTAACCCAATGAGACTGTCTGCAACCCAGGGAGATCTGTGGTGTGATGTTAACCCAATGAGCCTGTCTTCAACCCAGGGAGATCTGTGGTGTGATGTTAACCCAATGAGCCTGTCTTCAACCCAGGGAGATCTGTGGTGTGATGTTAACCAAATGAGACTGTCTTCAACCCAGGGAGATCTGTGGTGTGATGTTAACCAAATGAGACTGTCTTCAACCCAGGGAGATCTGTGGTGTGATGTAAACCAAATTAGCCTGTCATGTGTAGTATAGAGGGACATGATTGGCCATGCAGACAGCGTAGCGTTCTCTATAGACTCCAGCAGGAAGGAGATTTGTGATTCTGTGAGACGTGAATGAGGGCCGAAGTAGAGAGATGAGCTTACATATGTCTGACAGCTGGGGGGTGTATCGCTCTTGATGGCTAAAGTAGAATGGGGAATGGAGAAGCCGCTCAAAACACTTACACGTCTTTTAATTACTTAAAAGGAAGCAATTAAAACAGTGCGGAACCAACAAGGCTCCTTGTGTTGACAAACAACGAAAGGGAAAAGTGAACACTGCGTTATGTACACAGTGTACAAAACATGAGGAACACCTTCCTAATATTGAGTTGTACCCCCTTTTGCCCTCAGAACAGTCTCAATTCATTGGGGCATGGACTCTACAAGGTGTCGAAGGTGTTCAACAGGGATGCTGGGACATGTTGACTCCAATGCTTCTCGCAGGGTAGCCTAGTGGTTAGAGCATTGGACTAGTAGCCAAACAAAGTTACAAGTTCAAATCCCCCAGCTGACAAGGTACAAATCTGTCGTTCTGCCCCTGAACAGGCAGTTAACCCACTGTTCCTAGGCCATCATTGAAAATAAGAATTTGTTCTTAACTGACTTGCCTAGTTAAATAAAGGTAAAATAAAATCAATAAATAAAAATAAACAGTTGGATCAAGTTGACTGGATGTCCTTTGGGCAGTGGACCATTCTTGATATACACGGGAAACTGTGTGTCCCTGGCACCTAGTACCATACCCCGTTCAAAAGGTACTTCAATATTTTGTCTTGCCCATTCACCCTCTGAAAAACACATATACATGTCTCGAGGCTTAAAAATCCTTCTTTAACCTGTCTCCTCCCCTTCATCTACACGGATTGAAGTGACATCAATAAGGGACCATAGCTTTCACCTGGATTCACCTGGTCAGTCTATGTCCTGGAAAGAGCAGGTAGACATAATGTTTTGTACACTCACTGTATTCATACGTTTGGTAAAGAGAGTGTTTGGAGAGTAAATGAGAGTTATTGTTAAAAAGATGTGCTGTACCTACACACTGAAGAAGGCTGTTAAGCCAGAATGTCTGTGTATGCTATCCTGATGTAGTAAAACAAATGTAAAATATTGAAAACTTAAGTAAGTTTTATGCAACATCTTTTTGAGTGTGGACCCATCATATTTGTTTTGCTAAATGTGCTGTGGTAACCAGGACAGTGTTGTTGTGTTCAGATTAAGATTGGCATGACCTTGGTAAATTCAGAGATGCTTTCTCCCTGAACCGAATCAAATCAAATCAAATTTGATTAGTCACATGCACCCAATACAACAGTTGTAGGTATACCTTACAGTGAAATGCTTATTTACGAGCCCCTAACCAGAGAAGTCTATGACTAGGGTGGCTGGAGTCTTTGACCATTTTTAGGGCCTTCCTCTGACACCGCCTGGTATAGAGGTCCTGGATGGCAGGAAGCTTGGCCCCGGTGATGAACTGGGCCATTCGCACTACCCTCTGTAGTGCCCTGCGGTCAGAGGCCGAGCAGTTGCCATACCAGGCAATGATGCAACCAGTCAGAATGCTCTCGATGGTGCAGCTGTAGAATCTTTAGAGGATCTGAGGACCCATGACAACTCTTTTCAGTCTCCTGAGGGGGAATAGGTTTTGTTGTGTCCTCTTCACGACTGTCTTGGTGTGCTTGGACCATGTTAGTTTGTTGGTGATGTGGACACCAAGGAACTTGAAGTACTCAACCTGCTCCACTGCAGCCCTATCAAATAGAATAGGGGCGTGCTCGGACCTCCTTTTCCTGTAGTCCTTTTCCTGTAGTCCACAATCATCTTGATCACGTTGTAGGAGAGGTTGTTGTCCTGGCACCACACTGCCAGGTCTCTGACCTCCATCAAGTCATTGTCGGTGATCAGTTGTAATATCGGCAAACATAATGATGGTGTTGGAGTCGTGCCTGGCTGTGCAGTCATGCGTGAACAGGGAGTACAGGAGGGGGCTGAGGACGCACCCCTGAGGGGCCCCTGTGTTGAGGATCAGCGTGGCAGATGTGTTGCTACCTACCCTTACCATTTGTGGGCAGCCCGTCAGGAAGTCCAGGATCCAGTTGCAGAGGGAGGTGTTTAGTCCCAAGGTCCTTATTGCTATGGTGTTGAATGCTGAGCTGTAGTCAATGAATAGCATTCTCACATAGCTGTTCCTTTTGTCCAGGAGGGAAAGGGCAGTGTGGAGTGCAATAGAGATTGTATCATCTGTGGATCTATTGGGGTGGTATGCAAATTTGAGTCGGTCTAGGGTTTCTGGGATAATGGTGTTGATGTGAGCCATGACCAGCCTTTCAAAGCACTTCATGGCTACAGACGTGAGTGCTATGGGTCGATAGTCATTTAGGCAGGTTACCTTAGTGTTCACGGGCACGGGCACTATGGTGGTATGCTTAAAACATGTTGGTATTACAGACTCGGACAGGGAGAGGTTGAAAATGTGAAGACAGTGAAGACACTTGCCAGTTGGTCAGCGCATTCTCGCAGTACACGTCCTGGTAATCCGTCTGGACCTGTGGCCTTGTGAATGTTGATCTGTTTTGTAGGTCTTACTCACATCGGCTGCGGAGAGCGTGATCACACAGTCTTCCGGAATAGCTAGTGCTCTCATGCATGTTTCAGTGTTATTTGCCTCGAAGCGAGCAAGGAAATAGTTTAGCTCGTCTAGCAAGCTCATGTCACTGGGCAGCTCTCGGCTGTGCTTCTCTTTGTAGTCTGTAATGGTTTGCAAGCCCTGCCACATCCGACGAGCGTCAGAGCCGGTGTAGTACGATTCGATCTTAGTCCTGTATTGACGCTTTGCCTGTTTGATGGTTCTTTGGAGGGAATAGCGGGATTTCTTATAAGCTTATAAGACCCGCTCCTTGAAAGCGGCAGCTCTAGCCTTTAGCTCAGTGCGGATGTTGCCTGTAATCCATGGCTTCTGGTTGGGGTATGTACATATGGTTACTGTGGGGACGATGTCATCGATGCACTTATTGATGAAGCCAATGACTGATGTGGTGTACTCCACAACGCCATCGGAGGAATCCCGGAACATATTCCAGTCTGGGCTAGCAAAACAGTCCTGTAGCTTAGCATCTGCTTGATCTGACCACTTTTTTATTGATGTAGTCACTGGTGCTTCCTGCTTTAAATGTAGCTTGTAAGCAGGAATCAGGAAGATAGAATTATGGTCAGATTTGCCAAATGGAGAGCGAGGGAGAGCTTTGTATGTGTCTCTGTGTGTGGAGTAAAGGTGGTCCAGAGTTTTTTCCCCTCTGGTTGCACATTTAACATGCTGATAGAAATTTGGTAAACCGGATTAAATTTTCCCTGCATTCAAGTCCCAGGTGAGCGTTTTCTTGTTTGCTTATGGCGGAATACAGCTCATTCAATGCTGTCTTAGTGCCAGCCTCTGACTGTGGTGGTATTTAAACAGCTACATCAGATAGGTAGATAGTGTGGTCTACAGCTTATCATGAGATACTCTAACTCAGGCGAGCAATAGCTCGAGACTTCCTTAGATATCGTGCACCAGCTGTTATTTACAAAAATACATAGTCAGCTGGACCTTGTCTTACCAGACACCACTGTTCTATCCTGCCGGTGCAGCGTATAACCAGCCAGCTGTATGTTCATAGTGTCGTCATTTAGCCATGACTCCATGAAGCATAAGATATTACAGTTTTGAATGTCTAGTTGGTAGTTTAACCTTCCGAGTAGGTCATCTATTTTATTCTCCAAAAGTTGCACGTTTGTTAGCAGAATGGAAGGAAGTAGGGGTTTATTCGATCACCTATGAATTCTCAGAAGGCAGCCCGCCCTCTGGCCCCTTTTTTCCGCCTCCTCTTCACGCAGCTCACAGGGATCTGGGCCTGTTCCCAAGAAAGCAGTATATCGTTCGCGTTCGGCTCGTCAGACTAACTAAAGGAAAAAAAGGATTCTACCAGTCCATGGTGAGTAATCGCAGTCCTGATGTCGACTTGTGATTTTCGGTCATAAGAGACGATAGCGGCAACATTATGTACAAAATAAATAAGTTACAAACAACGCAAAAAAATAAAAAAATAAACACAATTGGTTGGGGGCACCATTTTAGCGATTTGCAGCATGGGTAGAATCTTCTCTGAGAGTTGTATAATTTATTGACTAAGGTTCATCTTGGCTATTGGCACTGTGTTGACAGAGTCCAACATTATATATCCCTTACCAATTTCCTTCCCATGTCTTTTCCATTGACATTACATTGCCATTCAGTAGAGAGTATGAATGGCTAAATCATCTGCTAGGGAAGATTGGATACTGGATAGCAATAGAAACACGATGTGTGGACGTTGGCCTCTACAACGGTACACTGTAGACCAGCATTATGTACTCCTGATCGCAGGGATCCACATTTTTGTCCCAGCACTGACACACCCCATTCAGCTACTAAGTTAATCAAGGGATTGGATATTAGTTGATTCATTGAAATGGTTGCATTAATGCCAGTCCAGGACCAGAAATTAAGTACTCAGTGACATGATGGCCAAGCTACAGTACGTCCCCAGTGCCCAGTAACCCAGCCCTCACCATCCTGGAAGACTCGTTCCACATTGAGGCCATAGGTGGAGCAGGTCTCGTAGTAGGTGGAGCGCTTCAGATCGTTGGACAGCTTCCTCGCCCGCGAGTCATCGATCACTCTGGGGTTGGCAGCACTGATGGCATCTGGGGAGAGACAAAAAGCACCAACAAGACTGTAGTCACTTTGAATAATATACAGTAGGCTTTACATGTCCTTTTTCATTTGAGAAAATGTCATTTGGGGGATTCTGTATATGAAAATGAACACTAAGGGCTCAAGTCTATGCTAAAACTAAGGCCCAGAGTTGTTCCTGGTCAGGGCATGTAGTCAGGGTCAGAAAACTCCCAGCCCTATTTTAGGTCAGGTGATTTATGTAAGTTGTATAGTAACAACTGGCTACGGCTAAGCCACAAACTACCACTTTTGTCCCATGTCTATATTTGTATACTCATTGTGATTGGTCCCTTAAAATGTATAAAAGCCTCATTCTGTTTAACTTCTGTAAAAAGCCAGATGAAGACCAAAAGCCGAAACACGTTGGATAAACTTTTAGCTATAAAGAATCTTATGTATTTAATTTCATTGTCCTTGAAGTATTGCTGAATCTCCCCTCTCCTTCAGTATGGGACGAAACAAACAATCCAAACGATATCCATAGCTTAAGGGAATTGCCTGGTTAAATCAAGGTTCAAATGAAATACCTTGCGTCCCAACCAGGACCATGGGGACCTCTGCTGTGTTCCTGTAGCTGGACAGACGCAGGAAATAGTTGTAGACTGTCTGGAAACTGATCTCATCCTCCAGACTGAAGACAAACACCACAGCGTCTACCCATGCTGCAAACTGGAGGGGACACAGAGACCAAACACAAGAATAGGCTTGGGATGATTCAACACATAAAAAAGCACCAACATACAGTTGAAGTCAGAAGTTTACATACATCTTAGCCAAATACATTTAAACTCAGTTTTTCACAATTCCTGACATTTAATCCTAGTAAAAATTCCCTGTTTTAGGTCAGTTAGGATCACCACGTTATTTTAAGAATGTGAAATGTCAGAATAATAGTAGAGAGAAGGATTTATTTCAGCTTTTATTTCTTTCATCACATTCCCAGTGGGTCAGAAGTTTACATACACTCAAATAGTATTTGGTAGCATTGCCTTTAAATTGTTTAACTTGGGTCAAATGTTTTGGGTAGCCTTCCACAACCTTCCCACAATAAGTTGGGGGAATTTTGGCCCATTCCTCCAGACAGAGTTGGTGTAACGGAGTCAGGTTTGTAGGCCTCTTTTCTCACGCATGCTTTTTCAGTTCTGCCCACAAATGTTCTATAGGATTGAGGTCAGGGCTTTGTGATGGCCACTCCAATACCTTGACTTTGTTGTCCTTAAGCCATTTTCCCACAACTTTGGAAGTATGCTTGGGGTCATTGTCCACTTGGAAGACCCATTTGCGATCAAGCTTTAACTTCCTGACTGACTGATTGCTTCAATATATCCACATAATTTTGCTCCCTCAGGATGCCATCTATTTTGTGAAGTGCACCAGTCCCTCCTGCAGCAAAGCACCCCCACAACATTTATTTATTTATTTTATTTTACCTTTATTTAACCAGGCAAGTCAGTTAAGAACAAATTCTTATTTTCAATGACGGCCTAGGAACAGTGGGTTAACTGCCTGTTCAGGGGCAGAACGACAGATTTTGTACCTTGTCAGCTCAGGGGTTTGAACTTGCAACCTTGCGGTTACTAGTCCAACGCTCTAACCACTAGGCTACCCTGCCGCCCCCAACATGATGCTGCCACCCCCATGCTTCACGGTTGGGATGGTTTTCTTCGGCTTGCAAGCTTCCCCCCTTTTCCTCCAAACATAACGATGGTCATTATTTCCAAACAGTTCTATTTTTGTTTCATCAGACCAGAGGACATTTCTCAAAAAGTACGATCTTTGTCCCCATGTGCAGTTGCAAACCATAGTCTGGCTTTTTTTATGGCGGTTTTGAAGCAGTGGCTTCTTCCTTGCTGAGCGACCTTTCAGGTTATGTAAATATAGGACTCGTTTTACTGTGGATAGAGATACTTGTGTACCTGTTTCCTCCAGCATCTTCACAAGGTCCTTTGCTGTTGTTCTGGGATTGATTTGCACTTTTCGCACCAAAGTACGTTCATCTCTAGGAGACAGAACGCGTCTCCTTCCTGAGCGGTATGATGGCTGCGTGGTCCCATGGTGTTTATACTTGCGTACTATTGGTTGTACAGATGAACGTGGTACCTTCAGGCATTTGTAAATTGCTCCCAAGGATGAACCAGACTTGTGGAGGTAAAAAGAAAATAGTGAGGTCTTGGCTGATTTCTTTTGATTTCCCCATGATGTCAAGCAAAGAGGCACTGAGTTTGAAGGTAGGCCTTGAAATACATCCAATACACCTCCAATTGACTCAAATTATGTCACTTATCAGAAGCTTCTAAAGCCATGACATCATTTTCCTGAATTTTCCAAGCTGTTTAAAGGCACAGTCAACTTAGTTTAAGTAAACTTCTGACCCACTGGAATTGTGATACAGTGAAATAATCTGTCTGTAAACAATTGTTGGAAAAATGACTTGTGTCATGCACAAAGTAGATGTCCTAACCGACTATAGTTTGTTAACAAGACATATCTGGAGTGGTTGAAACACTAGTTTTAATGACTCCAACTTAAGTGTATGTAAACTTCCGAATTCAACTGTAGATACATATATACATGCATACAGAGAGAGAGACAGAGAGATATATATGAGAATATATATATATATATAGTGCATTTTTATTTAAATAAGTATTCAGACCCTTTGCTATGAGACTCGAAATTGAGCTCAGGTGCATCCTGTTTCCATTGACCGTCACTGAGATGTTTCTACAACTTGATTGGAGTCCACCTGTGGTAAATTCAATTGATTGGACAGGATTTGGAAAGGCACACGCCTGTCTATATATGGTCCCAGTTGACAGTGCGTGTCAGAGCAAAAAAAAAAAAAACATGAGGTGGAAGGAATTGTCTGTAGAGCGCCGAGACAGGATTGTGTCAAGGCACAGATCTGGGGGAAGTGTACCAAAAAAGAACACAGTGGCCTCCATCGTTATTAAATGGAAGAAGTTAAGACTCTTCCTAGAGCTGGCCGCCTGGCCAAACTGAGCACTCAGGGGAGAATGGCCTTGGTCACATAGGTGACCAAGAACATGATGGTCACTCTGACAGAGCTCCAGAGTTCCTCTGTGGAGATGGGATAACCTTCCAGAAGGACAACCTTCTCTGCAGCACTCCACCGATCAGGCTTTTATGGTAGAGTGGCCACATGGAAGCCATTCCTCAGTTACATGACAGCCCACTTGGAGTTTGCCAAAAGGCACCTAAAGTACTCAGACCATGAGAAACAAGATTCTCTGGTCTGATGAAACCAAGATTGAACTCTTTGGCCTGAATGCCAAGCATCACATCTGGAGGAAACCTGTCACCATCCCTTTGGTGAAGCAGGCTGGTGGCAGCATCATGCTGTGGGGATGTTTTTCAGCGGCAGGACTGGGTGACTAGTCAGGATCGAGGGAAAGATGATCGGAGTAAAGTACAGAGAGATCCATGATGAAAACCTGCTTCAGAGCGCTCAATAAATCTAGCCCTATTGAGATGTTCACATAAAAATGAGTTGCAATCAATTTCTTATGGTGAACCATAACTAGCTGAAAGAAAATTATATTATGAATCTCCTGATTAGGTTTTTGTATGAATAACCACCGCAATTTAACGACAACTTAATGAATAATTCCCTTTTCTTATTTTTACGGTGGTGGCTTCAGTTCCATATGTGTGCAGAAGATGGCAGTGTAGCAAAAGCCATTTAATGCAGAGCATATGTTATTGTGTTAACGCCTGTGTCGCCAGTTACAAGGGGGAATATCAATGTAATCTGAAATATAGCTATTACAAACCTGTATCACAGGTTATCGGAAGGTGGAACCTGCTTTCCCCTCCACCATTACACAAACCTAATCTATATACTGTATCTCTTAGTGCAGCACCAGGGAGAGAGGAGAGGAAGAGGTTTCCCTCAGGCAGCAGAATAAGGTCCTCATAATCACAATAGCTTCTGAGAAAGTGGTTAAGGAGGAAACAGAACCGTGCCCGAGCGCTAACAGTGTAACAAGCCCTTTTCTACCTCGCATCCACCTCCTTCCTCCATTCAGGCATTCAGCAGCGTTCACATCTATCGCTCCTGAGCCCCAGGGGAATGAATCAGACCTGCGTTCAAATACTATTTTAGTTCATTTAAAATACTGTATCTGTGCTTGATTGAGCTTACCTGTTGCAATGGAGCCAATAGAATAATCCCAATAGAGCAACCCCCGCCCACCTGGCACTCCAGACAGGTACCCAGCTAACAACAAATGTTCCCTGAAGAGTCTCATTAAGTCATTAACTAACATTTTCATAGGAATGTTCCCGTGATGTGCAAGGAATGTTTCAAAGAGACTTAATGTCAAATAGAATTGACCAGGAACTAGTAACCATTTTCTCAGAATTTAAGATATTAATGTTCTAGACACGTTTCAGTTTTCTGAGTGTTAGGAGAATATTCCATCAACGTCCCACCAAACATACACAGAACATGGTTGCCATGTTCTCAGAATATAAGCTATTAATGTTCAAGGCACATTTCATGGGAACGTTGCAGGAACATTTCTGTGCATTGTCAGGATGTCGCCTGATAGTCCCAAAGAAACGTTACAAAAAAAACAACAAAAAAAACAGAACATTAGACATCCCGCCTTGTTACTGTTGCCAAGCCAATCAAGGCCCTGATTGGTGAACCACTGATCCATTCATAACTCTGTCAGTTGGCAAGGTTAGGGATACTCACACACACTGCTTTTAACAGTGTTCTCAACTTACATATTTGACACACTTTGACGTATACTGAACAAAAATATAAATGCAACATGTAAAGTGTTGGTCCCATGTTTCTTGAGCTGAAATAAAAAAATGCCAGAAATGTTCCATTTTCACAAAAATCTTATTTCTCTCAAATTGTGTGCCCAAATTTGTTACATCCCTGTTAGTGAGCATTTCTCCCTTGCCAAGAGAATCCATCCACCTGACAGGTGTGGCATATCAAGATGCTGATTAAACAGCATGATCAATACACAGGTGCACCTTGTGCTGGGGACAATAAAAGGCCCCTCTAAAATGTGCAGTTGTGTCACATAACACAATGCCACAGATGTCTCAAGTTTTGAGGGAGCGGGCAATTGGCATGCTGACTGCAGGAATGTCCAACAAAGCTGTTGCCAGAGAATATAATGTTCATGTATCTACCATATGCCGCCTACAACGACTCACAACCCCAGACCACGTGTAGCCACACCAGCTCAGGACTTCCACATCCAGCTTCTTCACCTGCAGGGTCGTCCGGGGGGCAGAGGGTGCTGAGGAGTATATCTGTCTGTAATAAAGCCCTTTTGTGGGGGAAAACTCATTCTGATTGGCCCACCCATGGATGCACCCCTGCCCAGTCATGTGAAATCCATAGAATAGGGCATAATTGACTTATTTCAATTGACTGATTTCCTTCTATGAACTGTAACTCAGTAAAATCGCTGAAATTGTTGCATGTTGCATTTATATTTTTGTTCAGAGTAGATGATTAAATTGTGCATTTTCATTTATACAGTAATTATTCAACATGTCCTCACTTGGGATTGGAATAGAAGCATATCTGTGTCAGGTATCGGTTAATCTGACTATTCTCATGATCGATTTGATTGACTTATTTTTTTGACTTATATTTTTAACAGAGCTGAGATGAACTTCAAAGTGCATTCACCTGATCGAAGTTGTTTCATCTACATAAGTGCCTAGGGGCGCAACTGTGGTTTTCGAAGTGGGGGGGACATAACTATTTTTTATATATTTTTATTTATCCAGTCGTATAAACACTCCAAAGAGCCTACCTGACCACTCGGAGGCGTCCGCATGGTCCTAAAGCACACCCTGCCTTGTTTTGCATCACATTCCAATTATAAAACTGGGGGGGACAAAAATGCATTTTCAGAACGTGAGTCCCCAGTGAAAGTTGCACCCCTGTAGATGCCTATAGAAGATGGATTAGGGTTTCTTCTGGACAGGGCCTAACTATATTGGACTAATAAGCACATGCCCTAGATATATCCCTTATTAGGACAATGGTTAGAGCGTTTGAAATTGGTGCTGGTGGCCTGGGTTCCCCCGCTAGGGGAGTCACCCTACTTTCACATTCATAGCAATAAACAGTATGTTAATGTCATTATTTGTCAACAGTTACAACACACCTACCTGATCTAATTAAAATGAGTTTGTCAATGACGTGGTGTAGATTCAAAAAATACAATAAAGTTCTCTTTGTGATGCTCAGCTATATAGAAGTAGCTCTTTACACTCGTATCCGTCTACGGGTTGAAAATGGCGGATTTGGGCACTGATAAACACCTAAATTGGATCGCAGTGGCTGTACAGTAACATACTACACATGACGTCAGAGCTCTGCACTTCAGTGCGCTGTATGGGTTTTGACTGACAGATGTTCTGAACTTCAGCATCTCGCGCGACAAGAAGTTGCCCCCATTCCTCCTGCTAACTGAGCAACTATTGAGAATTCTGGGTTGTCTGAGTGAAAGAAATTGTAGAGGAATCTATGTATTTTGAAAGACAAGACGAATTAGTACAATTTATGGCAAATAATAATGCAGGCACTTTGTTTGTGTGTGTCTGAAAGTTGCCATTTATGTTTGTAACTGGTTTGGAAAAAAAAATGAAATGAAGGAAAAAATATTATACAAAAATGAAAGACGAGACGTTGAGGATTATAATAAATACTGATTTGATGTACACACACACTCACTATTTACGCTGCTGCTACTCTATTTATCATACAATGAGTGTACAAAACAGTCCATGACATAGACTGACCAGGTGAATGCTATGATCTCTTATTGATGTCAATTGCTAAATCCACTTCAATCAGTGTAGATGAAGGGGAGGAGACAGGTTAAATAATGATTTTTAAGCCTTGAGACACAGATTGTGTCTGTGTGCCATTCAGAGTGTGAGAGGGCAAGACAAAAGATTTAAGTGCCTTTGAACGGGGTATGGTAGTAGGTGCAGGCACACCAGTTTGAGTGTGTCAAGCACTGCAACGCTGCTTGGTTTTTCTTCACACTCAAGATGTATCAAGAATGGTGTATCAAGAATGGTCCACCACCCAAATGACATCCAGCCAACTTGACACAACTGTGGGAAGCATTGGAGTCAACAGGGGCCAGAATCCCTGTGGATGCTTGACACCTTGTAGAGTCCAGGCCCTGACGAATTGAGGCTGTTTGGGGGCAAAAGGGATGCAACTCAATATTAGGAAGCTGTTCCTAACGTTTTGTACAATTAGTGTATATCCTGATGATAGTCACCTTACCCCTATACATACCTATTTTGATCGCTCCATATTCCCTGCACATTGTAAATATGGTATTGGAACTGGCCCAGTACATAGCTTCTTACATCGTGTTTTTCTTATTTCTGTTTCTCAAGTGCTTTTGATCTACCTAATGTTATTTTTAGTGCTACAGTGATACTGATTACTGCCAGTGGCAATCCGTCATTCAGGGTAGGTAGGTGGGGCAGAGCCCAATGGGGGGTTTGCCTGTTTTGCTTGTTATTTGGTGATTAATACGTGTCACATATCAGTTTGCAAACAGTGTAAAAAATAAAATAATAATTGAGTTAATAAAGCCGCATACATGGTCTCTTTGTTGCTTTCTTGAGGAAGGCGGCTCCAAAATGCAGGTGTTTCAGCCTAGCTCATTGCTTTCTGTGGTGGGGCAAGCCAGCAGAAAATATGGAGCGTTGTGCTGTGATTGGCTCAGTGTTCTGTGACTCATGGGGACACTACGTCACCTCCAAGTCTTATGGGTAGAGCTCAATAATTTTTACCCCTTGGGTGCTGCATCGATTTACATTAGAAGTGCCCATCCAAGAAGGCTCAAGGTCATTGGCCACAGAATGACATCAAATCACGTTATATCTGCAGTAGCTTTGATTGGACTTTCAAAATCGTAGCTAGCAAACTAGCAGTCATCATTATGACTCATGTCGACAATCTACTGGCAAATCCTTTTCAATCCTTGTCATATGAAGAGAAATGAGAGATAAAACGACTCAGTGCTCATCAGCCATTAGACATGAACATTACACATCAAGTCAGAAATTATCATTATCTTTCAGACTTTAAGAGGTGTTAATTGGCTGTGCTGAGGGATGCAGACAGGTAGGATTATAAAGCAAGCAGAGCGTAGGTACCTGCAGCTCCGGGGGGCCTCCCTCATCTCTGATCAGCAGCAGGTAGCTCTGTCCATCAACCACCATCTCCTTCTTGAACCGACCACCTGAAAAAGAGAAGAGACATGTCACAGTGAGTTTATAGGGTGGTGCCTGATCAGGAAAAGACTTAGAGATCGTCATTATTAATACAGCCAATGTGAACCAATTTACCGCTTTACCCTGCCTATCAAAGGGCTTGGCAAAGGGATGGAAGAGGGCATAAACTCAGGCCTAAAAAGGTGTAAAGCACTGACATGATATTCTATCTACTACTTGTCAATGAAAACGTGTTTGGTTAAGCTACAGCTAAATCACCAAAATTCAACATTAACAACAATATTTTTCACAAACACACACCAGTAGGCCCAAGGCATGAGTCAGACTTTCCCATTTTCATACATCACATTCACATATAGATGACATTCCATTCTGATAAAGTTTTGATGAAAGTTTGGAGACATCCATCCGGCTTGTGATAGGCTGCAGTTCGATTTGACCTTGCTGTCTCAATGAGAAATCAGAAACTTGAGGAGAAAACGGGGTCTCTATGGAGTCAATTACCAGGGAGGGAAATGGCCATTTAGCATATGTAATCCACAAACAACCCCTGAGAGATCCTGTTCCACTACACTATCCTGCCCCCCCCCCCCCCCCCCAAATTCACTTCACAATCACCAGCTAGCCTGGAGATCAGTTTCCATCACTTGCAAAACTACACAAGCTATAAGTTGGCATGCTTGAGTATTAACAGTCATAGATTCAGATTCTGTATGGAAGTGATAAGGCATGGAGAATGGATGTAGCCTGGAGCCTGCGATAAAGAGGGAAGGAGGGGATGGAAGATAAAAGGGAAAAAAAAGAGAGAAGTCTTAATCTAAAGTTGCTGTAGTTCATGACCACAGGATAGTGGAGACTAGAGAAGCTATACAGTAGAATGGAAACAACTATAGTGAGCCTGGACTTTTCCCCCGTCATCTTTTTGAATGCATGTTCATATTCTTTGCCACGGGCAAGGTTGGCTACAGATAAAATACAAACCGATGGGAATGCCTCATACTAAATTGGATTTTGCATATCATTGGAATGGTTTGAGATCTGGTGGAGATTAAAAATATTCAAATGAGAGTTGGGGAGCTAGGCAAGAAACGCGTCCCAGGAAAATAAAACATTGGTTTTCGAATGCAGAACATCTGCTTCAAGCTATCTCAAACAATATTGAATAATTTACGATTCCATGAAAGTTGTAAGAGTGGGCATAATAAAGTACACTATATATACAAAAGTATGTGGACATCCATAGAAATTTGTGGATTTGGCTATTTCAGCCACACCTGTTGCTGACAGATGTACACAGCCATGCAATTGTGCACGCATCCATGCAATCTCCATAGACAAACATTGCCAGTAGAATGGCCTTACTGAAGAGCTTAGTGACTTTCAACGTGGCACCAACAAGTCAGTTCCTCAAACTTCTGCCCTGCTAGAGCTGCCCCGGTCAACTGTAAGTGCTGTTATTGTGAAGTGGAAACATCTAGGAGCAACAACGGCTCAGCCGTGAAGTGTTAGGCCACACAAGCTCACAGAACGAGCCCACCGGGTGCTGAAGTGCGAACAAATCATCTGTTCTCAGTTGCAACACTCACTACCGAGGTCCATACTGCCTCTGCAAGCAACGTCAGCACAAGAACTGTTCGTCAGGAGCTTCATGAAATGGGTTTCCATGGCCGAGCAGCCGCACATAAGCCTAAGATCACCATGCGCAATAATAAGTGCCGGCTGGAGTGGTATAAAGCTCGCCACCATTGGACTCTGGAGCAGCGGAAACGCGTTCTCTGGAGTGATGAATCACGCTTCACCATCTGGCAGTCCAACAAATTAATCTGGGTTTGGCTGATGCCAGGAGAACACTACCTGCCCAAATGCCTAGTGCCAACTGTAAAGTTTGGTGGAGCAGGAATAATGGTCTGGGGCTGTTTTTCATGGTTCGGGCTAGGCCCCTTAGTTCCAGTGAAGGGAAATCTTAATTAATGCATTGTAAACAATTCTGTGCTTTCAACTTTGTGACAACAGTTTGGGGAAGGCCCTTTCCTGTTTCAGCATGACAATGCCCCCATGCACAAAGTGAAGTCCATACAGAAATGGTTTGTCGAGATCGGTGTGGAAGAACTTGACTGGCTTGCACAGAGCCCTCACCTCAACCCCATCAAATACCTTTGGGATGAATTGGAATGTCGACTGTGAGCCAGGCCTATTCGCCAAAAATCAATGCCTGACCTCACTAATTCTCTTGTGGCTGTATTGAAGCAAGTCCCCGCAGAATGTTCCAACATCTAGTGAAAAGCCTTCCCAGAAGTGTGGAGACTATTATAGCAGCAAATGGGGGACCAACTCCGTCAACTTACCATCATTACGACCAGGAATACGACTTTCCCGAAGCGGATCCTCTGTTTGGTCTACCACCCAGGACAATGGATCAGATCCCAACCGGCGACGCAAAACAACAGCGCCGCAGGAGGGGCAGAAGAAGGGGTCTTCTGGTCAGGCTCTGTAGACGGGCACATCGCTCACCGCTCCCGGGTTTACGACTCACCAACGTGCAGTCTCTTGACAACTAAGTAGACGAAATCAGAGCAAGGGTTGCCTTCCAGAGAGACATCAGAGATTGTAACGTTCTTTGTTTCACGGAAACGTGGCTCACCCGAGACACGCTATCAGAGTCGGTACAGCCACCTGGTTTCTTTACGCATCGCGTCGACAGAAACAAACATCTCTCTGGTAAGAAGAAGGGCGTATGTATGAGACGTGGTGTGATCATAACAACATACAGGAACTAAAGTAATTTTGCTCACCTGACCTAGAATTCCTTACAATCAAATGTCGACCGCATTATCTACCAAGAGAATTCTCTTCAATTATAATCACAGCCGTATATATCTTCATTGGACTCTATGTAAACTGGAAACCACATATCCTGAGGCTGTGTTCATTGTAGCTGGGAATTTTAACAAGGCTAATCTAAAGACAAGACTCCCTAAATTTGATCAGCTTATCGAATGCGCCACCCGTGCGGAAAAAATCCTGGACCATTGTTATTCTAACTTCCGCAACGCATACAAAGCCTTGCCCCGCCCTCCTTTCGGAAAATCTGACCACGACTCCATTTTGTTGCTCCCAGCCTATAGACAGAAACTAAAACAGGAAATGCCCATGCTCAGGTCTGTTCAACGCTGGTTCGACCAATCTGATTCCACGCTTCAAGATTGCTTCGATCACATGGACTGGGATATGTTCCGCATAGAGTCGGACAATAACATTGATGAATACGCTGATTCAGTGAGCAAGTTTATTAGCAAGTGCATTTGTGATGTTGTACCCACAGCAACAATTAAACCCTTCCCCAACCAAAAACCGTGGATTGATGGCAGCATTCGTGTAAAACTGAAAGCGCGAACCATTGCTTTTAATCAGGGCAAGGCGACCGGAAACATGACCAAATACAAACAGTGTAGCTATTCCCTCCGCAAGGCAATCAAACAAGCTAAGCGTCAGTATAGAGACAAAGTAGAGTCGCAATTCAACAGCTAGACACGAGAGGTATGTGGCAGGGTCTACAGTCAATCATGGACTACAAAAAGAAAACCAGCCCCGTCGCGGACCATGTAGTCCTGCTCCCAGACAAACTAAACAACTTCTTTGCTCGCTTTGAGGTCAATACAGTGCCAACGACATGGCCCTCTACCAAAACCTGCGGGCTCTCCTTCACCGCAGCCAACGTGAGTAAAGCATTTAAACGTGTTAACCCTCGCAAGGCTGCCGACCCAGACGGCATCCCTAGCCATGTCCTCAGAGCTTGCGCAGACCAGCTGGCTGATGTGTTTACGGACATATTCAATCAATCCCAGTCTGCCGTTCCCAGATGCTTCAAGAAGGCCACCATTGTTCCAGTTCCCAAGAAAGCTAAGGTAACTGACTATCGCCCCGTAGCACTCACCTCCGTCATCATGAAGTGTTTTGAGAGACTAGTCAAGGATCATATCACCTCCCCCCTACCTGACACCCTAGACCCACTTCAATTTGCTTACCGAAAAACAGCTTTTATCTCAAGGCCATCAGACTGTTAAACAGCCACCACTAACATTGAGTGGCTGCTACCAACATACTGACTCAATATCTATCACTTTAATATTTAAAAATTGGATGTAATACATGTATCACCAGTCACTTTAAACTATGCCACTTTATATAAAGTGTACATACCCTACACTACTCATCTCAAATGTATATACTGTACTCTATACCATCTACTGCATCTTGCCTCCGCCGTTCGGCCATCGCTCATCCATATTTATCTTTATGTACATATTCTTATTAATTCTTTTACACTTGTGTGTATAAGGTAGTTGTTGGGACATTGTTAGATTACTTGTTAGATATTACTGCATAGTCGGAACTAGAAGCACAAGCATTTCGCTACACTCGCATTAACATCTGCTAGCCATATGTATGTGACAAATAAAATTTGATAAGATTTGAACATACTTTTGGTCATGTAGTGTACAGTGGCAAGAAAAAGTATGTGAACCCTTTGGAATGATCTGGATTTCTAAATAAATTGGTCATAAAATTAGATCTGATCTTAATCTAAGTCACAACAACAGACAAAAGTACAGGTAATTCCAAAGGGTTCACATACTTTTTCTTGCCAGTGACAAAGTACAGACATAAAACCGGTATGAAATATCTATCGTTGCGTCAACACCAGCTATTTCATAATAAGCCGTGTTATCTGTACAGACGTATGTAAAAAGATGGAGAGAATGAAGTAACAGTTTTAGAACTGAATTTGAACTTTCCAAATGACAAGATCCCACCTCTGCAAAATAGCAATTGAGGTCACAGTGACTGGCTCTGCCGGCAGTCTTCAAGGACTAGGTAGGCAATGTTCTAGCTAGGGCCAACATGCAATACAGATCCACTTGAGACACACTTGCTCCCTATTAAGTCCACTTTAGCCCACTTGGTGAAGGGGGATTCTCCCAGACATCAGTTTGGTTGTGTAATAGTCAGAGAGAGTGAGAGAGACTTTCCTCTGCTGAAGCAATGCCGGCGCCAGAACAAATCAGTTGGACGGATCTTTGATTTCCATAGGGGGGCCACATTTCTTCAGGGGACCTCCTTTAATGGGTTTTATATTAAAGATATCTAATTTAACTAGAAAGATGTATTACCTTTTAACGTAGCATGAACACAACCAGTCATTATGTTTTTATCCGATTGTAAACACAAATGATTTCAAAAAGTAGGTTACCGGGCCTCCCGAATGTTGCAGCTGTCTAAGGCACTGCATCGCAGTTTGAGAGGCATAACTACAGACCCAGGTTCGATCCCAGGCTCTGTCGCAGCCGGCCGCCACCGGTAGACCCACACAAATGGCCCAGTGTCGTCCGGGTTTGGGAAGGGTTTGGCCGGCTGGGGTGTCCTTGTCCAATCGCGCTCTAGCAACTGCTTGTGGCGGGCCGGGCGCATGCACGCTGACTTCAGTCGCCAGTTGTACGGTGTTTCCTCTGACACATTGTTGTGGCTGGCTTCCGGGTTATGCAAGTAAATAATAATAAATTGGATAATAAATTGACAATCTACTGAACCCTGCTCTCTGCGCCTGATTCCACCCACCACTCCTAGTAAATCGTGACACCTCTCCCGAGTCCGTACGGGAGTTGCAGAAATAGGACAATAATGTAATTGGATATCACTAAATTGGGGAGAAAAAGGGGCAAAAAAAATAAAGCAAAAAAAAGTAAATAATAAAAAGTAGATTACCTTCGCACCTTCATCCATAATAATTCCAGTATCCAAAAAAGTGCACTCTCACTTTCCTTCAATTTGCAAGTGGCTGAAACTGTCACCCGAGAAAGCATCTTACTATATTAAGTTTCAAGTTTTAATGTCATGTGCACAAGTATAGTGAAATGCCTTTCTTGCAATCTCCTAAACCAGGGATCATAAACTAGATTCAGTCACGGGCTGATTGTTTCTTTAGCGGATGGCCAGGGGGCCCGAATGTAATAAAAAATCATTTGAAGACTGCAAATTAACCGCAAGAAGCCCAAAAATATATTGTTTGACTACAACAATCATTTCAAACCTTGCTTACATTTTTTACGTCGTGTCTCTCCATTACACATGGAAATACTTGGGAACAGATTTCTTAAATTAAGGAGCTGATTTCATGGTGATTTATAGTCATGTCCAACAATGAAAACTCCACACAGGCCGCCAGTTGGGGAACACTGCTCTAAACCCAATAATGCGGTAATCAATAACAATGTAATAGTAAAATAGCATGAGGTGGAACAAAAGAAACAATAAATAAAAATAAGATGTAGCCCATGTATCTGATGCTGTTTGGCCAAAAAGAGTATGACATGAGACAGAGAGGCGCTGTTTCTCTCCTTCTGATTCTTCATCAGAGATTGATACATCTTTCTGTCGGTGCGCGTCTCGGTCAAATAAATTATCAATATTTAAACATTTTATTTGGACAGGAAACGAGGTAAGGTAGCGTGGGCCAGGCCCCCAGAGGCCTGCCCATAAGGCCGGCTCTGCTCTGAAGTAACAGAGCTCTGAGATTGGAGCGCTGCTTGGACCGAGCATTAATATCTGAGTCTCTATATGTCAGGAAATCTACATTTAGAGGAAATGTCAGAAAAGTGATACCCATAGTAATACCCAGTATAGTATAGTCAGATCTTGTGAAAAAATGATGGTCTCTGGACCAAAGGGCCAGACTTCAAAGGAACATTTGTAATAATTCTAGAGGAGGTAAATGGAATAGGTTGGTTGCACATGAAATGATAAGAAGCCCTTGAAAATGGTAAAATGAGAGTGTTATGCCAAATAACATCTTCTGTTGTCATGGTATGAAATGGATGTGCATTCAAGTATAGGCCTACATTTAGACTACATAACATCACCATCATCCTCTGTTCACAGCCAAGCATAGACAAAAACATATCCTGAGGTCAGAGGAGAATCCATCTGTACTGTGGAACGTCTGTTGAATCTCAGTGCCAAAAGAATTAAGCTAACCTCGATAACGAGAGACACTCAATCTGTATTAGGGTAGGCCAGCAATAATGTATAATGATTTTGGCTGGATGTGGCTAATGAATAGAGTGGTTATAGTCTTTCTATCAACCTGTTGTCCAGCTTATACATACAGATTAGTCTAACACACACACACACACACACACACACACACAAACACAGGTTTTGAGATGGGAGCTGTATTTTTGGCTTGGTTAACAGGCAGTAAACATATTCAGCTCTAGAATGGAATGCGGAGGCTCAGAGAACTTGACACAGAGCCACAATTCCAACAGAGCCTGTTCCGCTGTTGCCACGGCAACACCTCCCTCCCTCCTCATCCACGATACTATATTTTAACAGATATCACAGCAACTAGCAACATCGTAGAACAAAAAATTAAGAGTAGAGCTGAATGGTATGGACCAAACACAAAACACTACTCTCCTTGGAAGCGAGGTAGCCTCTTTCAGTCTACAGAGTAGCTATAGTTTCTATCTGGGCTAAGCATCGTTCTAGGAATGAGACTAAAAGGAGAACCTTTGCCACCTGTTAATGATGGGAGATGAAGAGGTATGCTGTATCACAGAAACAATGCAGTGATCTGTATAAAATGCAATAAGAAGATACAACATGTTTCCTTAATTAACCAAAATCATCACTCAGCTTTTAGCTTTCCAGCATTTTTGTCATTGATTTCTCTAGGCCTAATTAAGCAGTAAGGATTGTTTCTTTCCCTTGGTGAAGCAGCATCATTATGCCAGGAACTCATTATGCGCTTCATATCTCTTGTCCCTCCTCGCTATAATTATACAAAACCAGACACTACAAACCCTCCAAACCCCCTCAAAGATTGTCATTTAACCCCAGCTATGACAGCATATTTGTGGGTTTCGGAGAGCCTTCGCTTGTGTGCTCAGCAGGGCCGATCTCATTAAGGATTCCACCTGATAATCAAAATTGAGAATTGTCCGGTTGTGATTCTGTGAAGTCACAGTGGAAGGCTTTGGAACAGACCCCTGTGGAAATAAATATACCTTCTCACTGAGCTATGCCCTCTCGTTCAGTGCATCAGCACTTCAGAGCTCCCAAAGCAGAAACTGTTTATGTTCATGGCAGCAACTGCAATCCCCTTTCGCTCTGAAATGAAGGGTTTTAGTAGGATTTGGTGCTTTAAGCCCAGGTTTTTAGTTTTACCTTGATGTGTTGGGAATTAGCATTCTAACACAGCAGCCCTCTTTCTTGCATGGGAGATGCTTTGCTCTAGCTGTCATTGTCTGGATAAATGGATAAAAAGCCAATTATCTCAGAGCACATCCTTCGGCTTGAGATAAATCTGACACTGCGTCGACTGATACAAAACAATAACAACAACAGAAAACACACCTGGCTTCAAAGACTAGCTGTTAATGATGATAAGCGAAGATAATGCAGGTTTCTCTTTATATACTATGTGGAACACACTCAACCTAACTGCTAATTATGAATTGAGCTTGTATACAGCCTACGGTCACTATCAAGCCCAGCCCTGTCATTGTACTTTATGCCAGTATCTATCTCCAGCTAGAATAACTTAACCCCAAATACAGACAGCTAACTTATCATTCCGGCAGAGGAGGCTGGTGGGAAGAGCTACAGGAGGATGGGCTCATTGTGAAGGCTGGAATGGAATCAATGGAATGGTACCAGACACATCTAACACATGGAAACAACATGTTTGACTCTGTTCCATTGATTCCATTCGAGCCATTACAATGAGCCCATCCTCCTATAACTCCTCTTTCCAGCCTCCACTGCATTCCAGGTGGTATTTCAACAGGTTTTGAACAGCCAATAATCTGGTAAGATATTAAAATAAGTTTATATGTCTTTATAGTGCAGTCATAAAGTATTCAGACCCCTTACATTTTTTCACACTTTATTACGTTACAGCCATATTCCAAAATTGATTTTTTCTTATCAATCTACAACCAATATCCAATAATGACAACGTGAAAACAGGTTTTCAGAAATTTTAGCAAATGTATAAAATAAAAGCAGAAATACCTTATTTACATACAGTGGGGCAAAAAAGTATTTAGTCAGCCACCAATTGTGTAAGTTCTCCCACTTAAAAAGATGAGAGAGGCCTGAAATTGTCATCATAGGTACACTTCAACTATGACAGACAAAATGAGAAAAAAAAATCCAGAAAATCACATTGTAGGATTTTTTATGAATTTATTTGCAAATTACCTATGATAAAAATTACAGGCTCATCTTTTTAAGTGGGAGAACTTGCACAATCAGGGAGGTGACCAAGAACCCTATGGTCACTCTGACAGAGCTCCAGAGTAATTTTGTGGAGATGGGAGAACCTTCCAGAAGAACAACCATCTCTGCAGCACTCCACCAAACAGATCTTTATGGTAGAGTGACCAGACGGAAGCCACTCCTCAGTAAAAGGCACATGGCAGCCCACTTGGAGTTTGCCAAAAGGCACCTAGAGAACTCAGACCATGAGAAACAAGATTCTCTTTGGCCTGAATGCCAAATGTCAAGTCTGGAGGAAACCTGGCACCATCTCTACGGTGAAGTATGGTGGTGGCAGCATCTTGCTGTGGGGATGTTTTTCAGCTGCAGGGACTGGGAGACTAGTCAGGATCGAGGGAAAGATGAACGGAACAAAGTACAGTGAGATCCTTGATGAAAACCTGCTCCAGAGAGATCAGGACATCAGACAGGGCCAAACGTTCACCTTCCAATTGGACAACGACCATAAGCACACCGCCAAGACAATGCAGGAGTGGCTTCGGGACAAGTCTCTGAATGTCCTTGAGTGTCCCAGGTAGAGCCCGGACTTGAACCAGATCAAACATCTCTGGAAAGACCAGAAAATAGTTGTGCAGCGACGCTCCCCATCCATCCTGGCAGATCTTGAGAGGATCTGCAGAGAAGAATGGGAGAAACTCCCCAAATATAGGTGTGCCAAGCTTGTAGCGTCATACCCAAGAAGACTCGAGGCTGTAAACACTGCCAACGGTGCTTCAACAAAGTACTGAGTAAAGGGTCTGAATACTTATGTAAATATATTATTTAAGTTTTTTTATTAGGAAGACATTTGTAAAATTTTGTAAAAAACAGATTTTGCTTTGTCATTATGGGGTATTGTGTATAGATTGATGAGGGGAAGAAAAACAATTTAATCAATTATAGAATAAGGTTGTAACGTAACAAAATGTGGAAAAAGTCAAGGGGTCTGAATACTTTCTGAATGCACTGTAAATGCGCATAAATGTTCAGAAATAATTAGAAATCCTTTTTACATTATTATCAATATCTCAAATTACATTTACATGTATGATGCAGCAGGGTCAGTAGATGGAGTAGATTAGCAAGATTACCATCACAGTTAGAAGTGATGTGTTCATGTGTTGACTGACAAGACCCTCCTAGAGTCCACAACCTTTTAGCTCTTTACAGCGTGTGACTCCTCCCTCAGGTGTTTTTCCTAAACAGCAGCTCTGTCTCTTACCTTCAGGAGATTCCTCCTGCACATATGTGCCTGTCAGGTACCGGTGGACCAAGGCAGACTTCCCACTCGACAGATTACCCACAATACCCTGCAGAAACAACAAGAAAACAGTCTAGTCAAGGACATCATATATATGTTGTTGAGATGTTTACACAGCCAACCAATGTCATAGCCCACAGCCAATGGACTTGCTTCTTGTAAAGGCAAGGTGGCAAAACAATAGTTCTGTAAGAAGTTGCAGAGACAAATCACCAACTAACACTAGAGCCCACAGTCGATGGACTTTCTTATGGACAGATGATGCTTGTGGGACAAAAGAAAGGTGGTCACCGGCAAGGGAACAGTTCAGAACGTTCAAAACGTCCAGGCCCAGGCCCAGGCCCCATCTCTGACTGCTGACCGCCCCCAGGGGGAGCCTGACAGTGGGTGAGCTGGGGCTGGGCTGCTCCCAGGCTGGGGTGGCTGTTGATAATGCCAGTGTGTCTGGGGGAGAACACGCCCTCCTCCCCTACTCAACCCCACAATCCACCTTCAACACTCTTCTTTAGATCATTAGTGGGTGGTAAAGTCAGGTATGGTTTTAATTATAGGGGACTGTGAGAGAGATGTGTGTGTGTGTGTGTACAGGATCTTTAAGAGCCTAGATGATGCTACCTCTCCTCTCCATCATTACACTTACGATCTACATAAGTAGGAAGTTGGCATTGGAGAGGACACAGAGTAGTAGTCTATCCACCACAGAAGAATAACAAGCTAGGAGCTACTCAGAACAGAAGCTAACTACAAAAGGAACAGAGTTTATGTTAGAAATGTAAAGCTTTGTAAGCTGCTGGGTTGTAGGCCCATCATTAGGGCTGCTGTATGAGCATAGTTCAGGCAGATGAAAGCAGAGCGGGCACAGTGTGTGCAAATCCCACTACAGCCTTTTTTAAGGATCAGTCTATGGGTTCATTATTAAGGTCCGGCAGGGTTAAATGAGAAGACAGTACTATACAGTATCAGCTCATCTCCTCATGAGTGTAATTGTCAATTGTTGGAATGATAACATCTGCCCGTGCTTTTGGGAAAAATAATTAATGAATGAACTACTTCTGTCCAATACTGTCACATAAAACTGTGGAAGAAATGGAAGCTATGCGTCCCTGACAGTCCTCGACTCTTCCCTGCTGAATCCAGCGTCAGTTCACTAAACCCCTGAAATGTCTGGAGTTTTCAAATTAACACCTAACACTACATAAAAGACAATGAGCTCTATCAAATGATCCTTGGTTAGAAAGCATGTTCTCCATAAAAGTGTCCCTCTGAGAGAACATCATTTTCTGTTGGATTCCCCATAGGATTACACCAATATGTTTTTCATAAAAGACCAAAATACTATGAATACTTCAGTACTTAACAGCAGAATGTTGGAATGGAATGTGTCTTTGTGGTAATATCCCTATTGATGATGTACGTGAAGCACTCCCTTCTTCCTGTGAGGACGTGTGTGTGTGTGTGTGTGTGTGTGTGTGTGTGTGTGTGTGTGTGTGTGTGTGTGTGTGTGTGTGTGTGTGTGTGTGTGTGTGTGTGTGTGTGTGTGTGTGTGTGTGTGTGTGTGTGTGTGTGTGTGTGTGTGTGTGTGTGTGTGTGTGTGTGTGTGTGTGTGTGTGTGTGTGTGTGTGTGTGTGTGTGTGTAATGTGTGTGTGTGTGTGTGTGTGTGTGTGTGTGTGTGTGTGTGTGTGTGTGTGTGTAATGTGTGTGTGTGTGTGTGTGTGTGTGTGTGTGTGTGTGTGTGTGTGTGTGTGTGTGTGTGTGTGTGTGTGTGTGTGTGTGTGTGTGTGTGTGTGTGTGTGTGTGTGTGTGTGTGTGTGTGTGTGTGTGTGTGTGTGTGTGTGTGTGTGTGTGTGTGTGTGTGTGTGTGTGTGTGTGTGTGTGTGTGTGTGTGTGTGTGTGTGTGTGTGTGTGTGTGTGTGTGTGTGTGTGTGTGTGTGTGTGTGTGTGTGTGTGTGTGTGTGTGTGTGTGTGTGTGTGTGTGTGTGTGTGTGTGTGTGTGTGTGTGTGTGTGTGTGTGTGTGTGTGTGTGTGTGTGTGTGTGTGTGTGTGTGTGTGTGTGTGTGTGTGTGTGTGTGTGTGTGTGTGTGTGTGTGTGTGTGTGTGTGTGTGTGTGTGTGTGTGTGTGTGTGTGTGTGTGTGTGTGTGTGTGTGTGTGTGTGTGTGTGTGTGTGTGTGTGTGTGTGTGTGTGTGTGTGTGTGTGTGTGTGTGTGTGTGTGTGTGTGTGTGTGTGTGTGTGTGTGTGTGTGTGTGTGTGTGTGTGTGTGTGTGTGTGTGTGTGTGTGTGTGTGTGTGTGTGTGTGTGTGTGTGTGTGTGTGTGTGTGTGTGTGTGTGTGTGTGTGTGTGTGTGTGTGTGTGTGTGTGTGTGTGTGCGTGCTTGCTCGCTTGCGTGCAAGCAGTTGTGCCAGCGGGTGGATCAGACCCAGGACCTGTCACACGTCTAGCCCAAAACTGTCACTCATCTCTCTGTCCTGCTGCAAGCCACTCCGCGCTACGTGTCACCATGCCAACTTATCTCATTCAAAATCACCCACACTCTCGCTTGGTGCCAGGGAATATTCCAGCCAATTTCTGTACTCTACTCTTTCTGTCATGCAGAATGAGAGGAAATGTTATTGAAATGCATAGAGCATGGCCTGGCATTGACATTTAAATCAATCCTCTTGCAGTGCCAATGCCAGAAGAATAATATGGCCTGAAGTTATGATGAATACTCATGAATACTACTCACCACTTTGAGCTCTGGCACTGATCGACTCAATGTCCACTCCTGGCTATTGACGAAAGAGTCTGGAAGAGAAAAAAGAACAAGAGAATAAACACCATTAAGCTGAGGTCGGGAAAGGTTAAAGCAGTACGTTGATTCCTTGCCACGGTCTGTCTCATAGCTTAAAGGGAGGACGTGCAATCATGGTTTCAAGTCATCTCTGACAATGCAAACATTCACACGCATGCACATCTACCTCATTTTTACCATTGTCACCTATGCAACTACAGATGACAAAACTCTAGATCCCCATTATACCACACACAGAAATGCATACAAGCCCTCCCTTGCCCTCCCTTTGGCAAATCAGACCATAACTCTATCCTCCTGCTTCCTTCTTATGAGCAAAAACTCAAACAGGAAGTACCACTGACACGCTCAACACAGAGGCGGTCTGATGAAGCAGATGCTAAGCTACAGGACTTTTTCATTAGCACAGATTGGAATATGTTCCAGGATTCATCTGATAACATTGAGGAGTTTACCACATCAGTCACCAGCTTCATTAATAAGTGCATCAACAAAGTTGTCCCCACAATGACCGTATGTACATACCACAACCAGAAGCCATGGATTACAGGCAACATCCACACTGAGCTAAAGGCTAGAGCTGCTGCTTTCAAGGAGCAGGACCCTAATTCAGACACTTATAAAAAATCGAGCTACGACTTCTGACGGTCCATCAAATAGGCAAAGCGTCAATACAGGACTAAGATCCGTCAATACATCAAAACAGGACTAAGAATCCTACTACACCGGCACTGACACTCGAAGGATGTAGCAGGGCTTGCAAACTATCACAGACTACAAAGGGAAACCCAGCCACGAGCTGCCCAGTGATGCGAGCCTAGCAGACAAAATAAATGCCTCGCCTCGAGGAAAGCAAAACTGAACCATGCATGAGAGCACCAGCTGTGTGATCTTGCTTTCCGTAACCGATGTGAGTAAGACCTTTCGAGAGGTTAACCGTCACAAGGTCGCGGAGCGAGACGGAACACACAACGAGGATTCAGAGCAACAGCACCACTTAAACCTCAGGAGGCTGAAGAGATTTTGGCTTGGTCCCTATGCACCATTGAGAGCATCCTGTCCGGCTGTATCGCAGCACTGTCTGCAATCGCAGGGATATCCAGAGGTTGGTGTAGTCAGCCCTACATATCACCAGGGGCACACTGCCTGCCCTCCAGGACCTCTACCGTACAGCACCCGGTGTCACAGGAAGGCCAAAAAGATCCCCTGGTGTTACAGGAAGGACCTCCGCCAACCAAGGCATGACCTGTTCACCCAGGGGCGGCAGGGTAGCCTAGTGGTTAGAGCATTGGACAAGTAACCGAAAGGTTACAAGTTCAAATCCCCGAGCTGACAAGGTACAACATCTGTCGTTCTGCCCCTGAATAGGCAGTTAATCCACTGTTCCTAGGCCGTCATTGAAAATAAGAATTTGTTCTTAACTGACTTGCCTAGTAAAATAAATGTAAAATAAATCAAATCTACCATTTAGAAGGAGGGGACAGTACAGGTACATCAAACCTGGGACTGAGAGACTGAAAAACAGCTTTGTCTCCAGGCCATCAGAAAGTTAAATAGTCACCACTAGCTGGCCTCCGCCCAGTACCCTGCCCTGAACTTAGTCCCTGTTACTAGCCGGTTACAATCTCTGCACCTAAGAGATTTCTGCCCTATGTACAGTTGAAGTCGGAAGTTTACATATACACTGCTCAAAAAAATAAAGGAAACACTAAAATAACACATCCTAGATCTGAATGAATGAAATATTCTTATTAAATCCTTTTTTCTTTACATAGTTGAATGTGCTGACAACAAAATCACACAAAAATGATCAATGGAAATCAACTTTATCAACCCATGGAGGTCTGGATTTGGAGTCACACTCAAAATGAAAGTGGAAAACCACACTACAGGCTGATCCAACTTTGATGTAATGTCCTTAAAACAAGTCAAAATGAGGCTCAGTAGTGTGTGTGGCCTCCACGTGCCTGTATGACCTCCCGACAACGCCTGAGCATGCTCCTGATGAGGTGGCGGATGGTCTCCTGAGGGATCTCCTCCCAGACCTGAACTAAAGCATCTGCCAACTCCTGGACAGTCTGTGGTGCAATGTGGCGTTGGTGGATGGAGCGAGACATGATGTCCCAGATGTGCTCAATTGGATTCACGTCTGGGGAACGGGCGAGCCAGTCCATAGCATCAATGCCTTCCTCTTGCAGGAACTGCTGACACACTTCAGCCACGTGAGGTCTAGCATTGTCTTGCATTAGGAGGAACCCAGGGCCAACCGCACCAGCATATGGTCTCACAAGGGGTCTGAGGATCTCATCTCGGTACCTAATGGCAGTCAGGCTACCTCTGGCGAGCACATGGAGGGCTGTGTGGCCCCCCAAACAAATGCCACCCCACACCATGACTGACCCACCGCCAAAACGGTCATGCTGGAGGATGTTGCAGGCAGCAGAACGTTCTCCACGGCGTCTCCAGACTGTCACGTCTGTCACATGTGCTCAGTGTGAACCTGCTTTCATCTGTGAAGAGCACAGGGCACCAGTGGCGAATTTGCCAATCTTGGTGTTCTCTGGCAAATGCCAAACGTCCTGCACGGTGTTGGGCTGTAAGCACAACCCCCACTCATACCACCCTCATGGAGTCTGTTTCTGACCGTTTGAGCAGACAAACGCACATTTGTGGCCTGCTGGAGGTCATTTTGCAGTGCTCCTCCTGCTCCTCCTTGCACAAAGGCGGAGGTAGCGGTCCTGCTGCTGGGTTGTTGCCCTCCTACGGCCTCCTCCACGTCTCCTGATGTACTGGCCTGTCTCCTGGTAGCGCCTCCATGCTCTGGACACTACGCTGACAGACACAGCAAACCTTCTTGCCCCATCTCGCATTGATGTGCCATCCTGGATGAGCTGCACTACCTGAGCCACTTGTGTGGGTTGTAGACTCTGTCTCATGCTACTACTAGAGTGAAAGCACCGCCAGCATTCAAAAATGACCAAAACATCAGCCAGGAAGCATAGGAACTGAGAAGTGGTCTGTGGTTATCACCTGCAGAACCACTCCTTTATTGGGAGGTGTCTTGCTAATTGCCTATAATTTCCACCTGTTGTCTATTCCATTTGCACAGCAGCATTTGAAATGTATTGTCAATCAGTGTTACTTCCTAAATGGACAGTTTGATTTCATAGAAGTGTGATTGACTTGGAGTAAAAAAAATTGAGCAGTGTACTTAGTTTGTAGTCATTAAAACGTATTTTTCAACCTCTCCACAAATTTCTTGTTAAAAAACTATAGTTTTGGCAAGTCTGTTAGGACATCTACTTTGGAGACTTCCACAAGTCTGGTTCATCCTTGGGAGCAATTTCCAAATGCCTGACGGTATCACGTTCATCTGTACAAACAATAGTATGCCAGTATAAACACCATGGGACCACGCAGCTGCCATACCGCTCAGGAAGGAGATGCGTTCTGTCTCCTAGAGATGAACGTACTTTGGTGCGAAAAGTGCAAATCAATCCCAGAACAACGGCAAAGGACATTATGAAGATGCTGGAGGAAACAGGTACAAAAGTATCGATAGCCACAGTAAAACGAGTCCTATTTCGACATAACCTGAAAGGCCGCTCAGCAAGGCAGCAGCCACTGCTTCAAAACCGCCATAAAAAAGCCAGACTACGGTTTGCAACTGCACTTGGAGACAAAGATCGTACTTTCTGGAGAAATGTCCTCTGGTCTGATGAAACAAAAATAGAATTGTTTGGCCATAATGACCATCGTTATGTTTGGAGGAAAAAGGGGGAGGCTTGCTAGCCGAAGAACACCATCCCAACCGTGAAGCACGGGGGTGGCAGCATCATGTTGTGGGGGTGCTTTCCTGCAGGAGGGTCTGGGGCACTTCACAAAATAGATGGCATCATGAGGGAGGGAAATTATATGGATATATTGAAGCAACATCTCAAGACATCAGTCAGGAAGTTAAAGCTTGGTCGCAAATGGGTCTTCCAAATGGACAATGACCCCAAGCATACTTCCAAAGTTGTGGCAAAATGGCTTAAGGACAACAAATTCAAGGTATTGGCGTGGCCATCACAAAGCCCTGACCTCAATCCTATAGAAAATCGGTGGACAGAACTGAAAAAGCGTGTGTGAGCAAGGAGGCCTACAAACCAAAATTCACCCAACTTATTGTGGGAAGCTTGTGGAAGGCTACCCGAAAGACTTGACCCAAGTTAAACAATTTAAAGGCAATGCTACCAAATACTATTTGAGTGTATGTAAACTTCTGACCCACTGGGAATGTGATGAAAGTTTCTTTACTATTATTCTGACATTACACACTTAAAATAAAGTGGTGATCCTAACTGACCTAAAACAGGGAATTTTTACTAGGATTAAATGTCAGGAATTGTGAAAAACAGAGTTTAAATGTATTTGGCAAAGGTGTATGTAAAATTCCGACTTCAACTGTACATATTCAATTTTTGGGATTTGTGTGTTTGGGATTGTTTTGTATTGCTCAGTATTACTGAACTGTTGGAGCTATACACATAAGCATTTTGCTGCACCTGCGATAACCTCTGCTAAATATGTGTACCTGATCACAAAAGTCCACAAGAACACCAAGGTAACCTCCCTAAATGACTACAGCCCTGTAGCACTCACATCTATAGCCAATAAATACTTTGAAAGGCTGGTCATAGCGCACATCAACACCATCATCCCAGACACCCTGGACCCACTCCAATTTCCAT
This sequence comes from Oncorhynchus nerka, assembly GCF_034236695.1. NCBI lineage: Eukaryota > Metazoa > Chordata > Actinopteri > Salmoniformes > Salmonidae > Oncorhynchus > Oncorhynchus nerka. The sequence goes on along the minus strand of NC_088424.1, from coordinate 29,006,935 downwards.
ACCACTCCAACAGATTCACAGATGACTCAATCTCTATTGCACTCCACAATGCCCTCACCCACCTGAACAAAAGGAATACTTATTTAAGAATGCTGTTTAGTCCCCTCCAGGCTCAGGACCCTGGGACTGAACACCTGCCTCTGCAACTGGATCCTGTGCTTCCTGATGGGACGACCCCAGGCGGTGAGGGTAGGCAACAACACATCCGCCCCGCAGACCATCAACACATGGGCCCCTTAGTTCCCACCTGTACTCCCTTGTTCACCCAGGACTATGTAGCCGCGCACAACTCCAAAATCATCATCAAGTTTGCTGACGACACAATGGTGGTAGGACTGATCACCGATGATGATGAGGCAGCCTATAGGGAGGTCAGATACCTGGCAGTGTGGTGCCAGGACAACAACCTCTCCCTCAAGGTTAGCAAGACAAAGGAGCTGATCGTGGACTACAGGAGATGGGGTTGTACTGGAGCTCATTGAGAGATTCAAGTTCTTCTGTGTCCACATCACTAAGGAATTTAACATGGTCCACACACACCCACACAGTGCCTCCTCCCCCTCAAGAGGCTGAAAAGGTTTGGCATGGGCCCTCAGATCCTCAAAAAGTTATACAGCTGCACCATTAAGAACATCTTGACTGGCTGCATCACCGCTTGGTATGGCAACTGCAAGACACCCGACCGCAAGGCGCTACAGAGGGAGGTGAGTAAGGCCCAGTACTTCCAGGACCACTATACCAGGTGATATCAGAGGAAGGCAAGCGGTACCAGTGCACAAACTCTGGAACCAACAAGACCCTGAACAGTTTCAATCCTTAAACCATAAAACTGCTAAACAAGGCTACTAAATAGCTAATCAAATGGCTACCCAGACTACCTGTATGGAGCCTCTTTTGGAATAACTCTTGCACTGACTATGCACACACACTGGACTCTATCCACACACTCACATATACAGTACATACACTTTTTTTTACGCACAAAACAATTTAGGTAACAGGGATCTTAATCCCGGAGGGGATTTAACGTCTCTGCTGTAATCTAGAAGTTTGAATTTGACATCTAGCCACTTACAGTGCATTCGGAAAGTATTCAGACCCTTTGACTTTTTCCACATTTTGTTACCTTACAGCCTTATTCTAAAATTGATTAAATTGTTATTTTTCCTCATCAATCTACACACAATACCCATAATGACAAAGCAAAAACAGGTTGAATTTTTTTTTTGCTAAATAAAAACAAATACCTTATTTACATAAGTAATCAGACCCTTTGCTATGACACTCAAAATTGAGATCAGGTGCATCCTGTTTACATTGATCATCCTTGATGTTTCTGCAACTTGGAGTCAACCTGTGGTAAATTCAATTGATTGGAAATTATTTGGAAAGGCACACACCTGCCTATATAAGGTGCCACAGTTGGCAGCCCACTTGGAGTTTGCCAAAATGCACCTAGAGAACTCAGACCATGAGAAACAAGATTCTCTGGTCTGATGAAACCAAGATTGAACTCTTTGGCCTGAATGCCAAGCGTCAAGTCTGGAGGAAACCTGGCACCATCCCTATGGTGAAGTGTGGTGGTGGCAGCATCATGCTGTGGAGATGTTTTTCAGTAGCAGGGACTGGGAGCCTAGTCAGGATCGAGGGAAAGATGATTGGAGCAAAGAGTACAGAGAGATCCTTGATGAAAACCTGCTCCAGAGCGCTCAGGACCGCAGAATGGGGCGAAGTTTCACCTTCCAGCAGGGCAATGACACTAAGCACACAGCCAAGACAATGCAGGAGTGGCTTCGGGACAAGTCTCTGAATGTCCTTGAGTGGCACAGCCAGAGCCCGGACTTAAACATGATCTCTGGAGAGACCTGAAAATAGCTGTGCAGCTACGCTCCCCATCTAACCTGACTGATCTTGAGAGGATCTGCAGAGAAGGGGAGAAACTCCCCAAATACAGGTGTGCCAAGCAGTAATTCATATCGCTGGTATTTGAATGACCCTGGTGATGAGTTCTCAACTTGAAATATTGTTCATTATCAGGTATCCTATTGAATGCCATAGTCTAGTTTGTACACCATAAATTAATGGTAATCTGTAGGGGGAATGTATTGAGTAAAGGAAGGGCAATCACTAGGGCTAGGTGGTATACCATATTTTACTATATACCGGTATTGATGCACGGACCGTTTTTTTTTTTTTTACTGTACCTTCTATATCGGTAATTGAATGTTTGGTTTGTTAAATGTGATACGCTGTGTGTAACGTCCATTTTCATAGTTTACTCCGCATCTCCACGCTGCTTTCCACACAGACCTAGTCCCTAGTCCCTCGCTAACGTTAGTTTGTATTTTCTTGGCAAGTTAGGCTAAATCGTGATAGCCACAAATGCTAATCGCAAACGTAGCCAGCTAATACCTGGTACCAGTGCTGGTGGAGGTCTAAATCAGCATGTTGTTTGTGCAACAGTATCTTGTAAATCAGAGAGGAATAGGCAAAGCATGAATATGTTGGCTATATGAATAAAGATTTAATGTAGAAAAAGATTATAGGGTCCCCTAGGAAACACGGAACATCGGTTCCTACCCTGTCACAATAACTCGTCCATGGCATTTTCATTTGTTGTCATATCAAGCACTGTTTTTAAAGTGCCCACTATTATTTATATTCTAATTATAGAATTATAATAAACATTTTATTTCAAAAGTGTGATTCCAAAAGTTCACCCATGTGTTTTGATCTAAATCGCAACATTTGGTAAAAAATAAGGCCTAGTATTTTTGCCCATATCGTGGCAGTGTGGAAAGAAACTCAAATGAGTGCAGGAAATGCAGAACTTTATGGAAATGCAGAAAATTATTTTAGGTTGAAGTTGAATTGAACAGTATAAAACAATAGACCCATTGAAATCATTTAGAATATATGTGTTGCCACCCTAGGGTCACGCACTACTCATAAAGCAAATTTAGAACTTTTATTAATGAAAAACATAAAATACCGTCAAATACCATCCAAATTTGGAAAAATACCATATGATATGATATTTTGGCCATATCGCCCAGCCCTAGCAATCACATGTGGCAGGCACAGACAAGGGTGGAGAGATGTGGTTTAGTGAGGAAGGGGATCGAGTTCAGGTCAGGTCACATTAAGGGAGAAGGAACAGTTTATGGACCACATCACTTAATTTCCTGCCTAGCGATAAAGATGTAATGTTTAGAGAGAAGTTTGGTGTCACCCAAATTGGGGTATATATTAGTGATGCACTGATATGACATTTTTGGCCGTTACCGATATCCTATATTTTCCTTGCCAAAAGAAACGATACCGATAACCGATATTTAACATTTTAGCAGCCTTTTAAGCATTCTAGTACAGTTAAATAGTTAACACACAGCGGTCTAAGGTACTGCAGCGCTCTAAGGCACTGCATCTCAGTGCAAGAGGCATCATTACAGTCTCTGGTTCGAATCCAGGCTGTATCACATCAGGCCGTGATTGGGAGTCCCATAGGGCGGCGCACAATTGGCCCAGCGTCATCCGGGCCGTCATTGTAAATAATAATTTGTTCTTAACCAACTTGACTAGTTAAATAAAGGTTACACACACACACACACACCAAACCAAAAAGTTATTTTGTTGGCATTTACATATGTTCCCATTACCAGAAAAACATAATCAAAACCCATGTCTTTTATTTACTCGCTGTGCTAACTATATAACTAGGTGTCATCATCTAAAATAACCCGAATTTATAAGACAGTTCTTATTTGATTAATGGTGTGTGGACCCATCTATGTGAAGCTAGCCACAAGAAGGATTAGCCACAATAGTGGACTTTGCGGTTAGCCTTCAAAATAAAAGTATAGCATAATTCTACTATTTGTATTCATTTGTATTTTGAAGGCAAACCGGCCTAATCATTATTGTGGCTAGCTTCACAACACATAACCCGGTCCGGTCGAGCCTCACTAGCTAGATGAAGCAGGGTTAAGTAGCTGGCTAGCTATTTATTTTCATGAACTGAAGTTCAATTTCAATAGGCGAACAACAAGTGGCAACCTAATACTTACTCACAAGGATTACTAAATCATTGCTAAGAATAATGAAAATGACTGCAGTTTCTACTGGTCATTGTTTTCAGGCTGGTTGTATTGGTGCTAGCTAGGTACCACGCTAAAGCTAGCTACCCCAGAAGTTGCGGTCAAACAAATGATGCTTTGTGGCCGGTGTTTGCTCATTTTCAGACTATTTAGTACAGCTTTTACAGTGTTACTTTATCTTTTTTGAAACGCAGAGACGCAAACAGCGTTCCATAGTATGTATGTTGTGAAGCAAATAGCAGTGACGCTATTACTGTGTAACCAAATAACGCGCTTGGTTTTGTGTACCGGTGCTCGACCAGTCGGCGAAAGCCAACATCACCCATGACAGAAAATGTTTGACTATCAAGGGCAACGAGTTCCATTATCTTGGCTTTAATGGATTTCGCCTTTGAGTTATCTCGCTGACTTAACTTGTTGACTGCTCGATCCACACAGCAGACACTGTGTGGCCTAGGTTAGGAATGCTGTGTTGCACGTGTAGCGCAAAATTTTACGGCACCGTAGCTTTGACATCGGTTTTTAACAATGGCGTTAAACTAGACATCAGGCTGATACCGATATTGGCATTTTTAGCTAATATCGGCCCATTCCCGATATGTTCACCGATACAGTATATCGTGCAGCCCTAGTATATATACTACCACTGGTGGAACCATGGCTTTGTCTTATGCAGCTGTATGACCCAATAAGTGAAATAAACTTGGTTTAAGCTTTACTAAATTGTCCGTAAGTTTTACGAGGTTCATTTAGAACCTAACACAAACGGTATAAACGTTTTTACTTGTTCTTCACTGTATTCATTCCTCGTGTCATTATTTCCATGTTTATTTTATATTTTATGCATCTTTATCTTGAACGGCATTCTTTGAAAAGGGCCCGTAAGTAAGCTATTAATTTCACTGTTAGTCTAAAACTTTACGAAACATGTGACAAATTTGATTTGATTTGACACGACCTCATTCAGTATGTTGGAGCTTTTTTGATCCTCTCACCTTGAGGCAAACTGATGCTGCGGCTGCTAATTCAATTTAACACTGAGAAATTACCAGACGTGACACAACATGTTTCCTCTATTAATGACATCAGATAGGGAAGGAACATTTGAGTGAATAATCACCATTTTAAAACCATTCAATAGAACAATTACAGTCTGGGTGAAAGTCAGTAGAATTGTTTATGTCTGCCTGTAGGTTACTGCCATAACCAAACCCAACACACAGATAACTTCTCTCAAAGGACACCGTAAAGAGTGTTAGCATCTGTCACAACAACCGTTTGACAAAATACCCCCTTTTTTGTTTTGATTCACAGCCCCATTCTGAGCTAGGAAACCCCATGGAGATACCATCTCCAACAGAGGGGGTGTAGACATCCTGTCTGCAGGCAACAAGGTGCACAACCAGGTGGGATCCCCCTATGTCGGTCTACACCAGAACAATGAAAAGCTACAACACCAAACAAGGCAGCGTCCTTTACTGTAGGTGCATGTGTCTGTTGCAGCAACAATGTTCTCATCATGCCCAAGGCAATCATATTACAGAAAATCAATCATCCAGAAAAAAAGATTGAGAGCAAATGCCTGTATTCAAGAGCACTCTTGCCATAAACAATATTGTACACAAATTGAAAGCGGTTGTCCAATCCATATTTATTGTCTGTGTAAGTTAAGTGTAAGGGCTTCAGTGAAAATTGCAACATTTGCACAACATGAGATCAATTGATGAAGAACATTCATTCAAACTTTGTTCCAAGGCTAATCAAAGCCATTCCAAACACAATTTAACTTCACTTGAGACACTTTTCCCAATTAAGAAAATAAACAGTTGTCCGTTTGAACACTAGATTCTACCTTTAAATGTTTTGTTTTAGAAGCAATAAGGTTGACTTAAAACACTGTATACAATAATAGGCTTCGTTGCTATGGCGATCTCACTTTATTCCAGGCTGAGGCGTGTTGAGTGCATCACCGGAGGTGGATTCAGGCTTTGTGTTGCGAAGCCCTCTCACTACCAGTTTGACACATCTCCTTGAACATGTTAGAACATGAGCACCAAAGACGCTCTTCAGATGCTGCGGCTCTGAAACTCTGCTTGAGTGAGGGAGTTTTATTTCAGAAGTGGTAGATGGGACCTTAAACGAGGTTGCCACTCATTTTGTCAAGGTTTTATTGTTAGCATACAAATGTAGCTAATGTTTCTGTAAAACATATTAAATGATAGAGACAAGAGGACAACGAAATGACAAAATCCTCTCAAAATAAAAGTACTGATTGGAGCTATTTTATGCAACTCTTGAGCACCGTGTTCTATGAGCACTCTGACATGAACAGATTTGCAGTTAACTGGACAGAGATAAACAGTAGTTTCCACTGTTGTCTCAATTCTTGCATCTCTTAAAGAGAGAGGGCCAAACACAAGGAAGACCCCAGAAATAGATAGGCCATCCAGTTGAATTAGAGGTCATTACACAAATGGGGCTCTATGGTGTTGTTGACCACTTAGAGCAGGCGTGTCAAACTCATTTGGCGCCGGGGGCCGCATTCAGTCTTCATCGAGGTCTGGAGGGGCATCACTGAAAATGTGCTGTATTTCCTTGCCTTCAAAATGTAAAAAAATATATAATATTTTTTTTATAAAGGCCTCTATTCATAGTTCTTTTAAATTTCCGATGCTCCCTGACTGTCTAGCTTTCATTTAGGTGATTATTTAGTTATACATTTTTATGTCACGTGCCCAAGTACAGTGAAATGCCTTTATTTTTTAGCGAGCTGGAGACAATCAAGAAACTGGACGAATACATTGTCGGTCCATTGTAATTTCTACACAGTTTCGATTTGGTTTCAGTCATTTTAAGTACAGTGACTTCAGTTGGTATTCATGTAACAGTATAACTTTAGACCGTCCCCTCGCCCATACCCGGGCACGAACCAGGGACCCTCTGCACACATCAACAACAGTCACCCACGAAGCATCATTAACCACCGCTCCACAAAAGCCGCGGCCCCAGAGCAAGGGGAACAACTACTTCAAGGTCTCAGAGCAAGTGACGTCACCGATTGAAACACTATTTAGCGCGCACCACCGCTAACTAAGCTAGCTGTTTCACATCCGTTACACTCCATTTTGAATTCAGGCTGTAACACAACAAAATGTGGAATAAGACAAGGGGTATGAATACTTTCTGAGTACACATACACAAACAAAACACCTGCAGGCCGGATTGGACCCCCTCAGGGGCCAGATCCCCTGAGTATGTTCCACACAGGGCAGAAGAAAGGAGGTGAATTAGAAGAAATGTAGGTTATTCACTCAAAGCTTTACCTTACTGAAGTGATAGCCATCTTTCATTAAACCATGTGACACATTGTTTGTGCTACACACGTGTTACATGCTACTCTAGGACTATATGCTGTGGCTATCCAGATTGATGTAACAAGTGCCACTTGTCCTTATTTCTTGCTGAAACAGCGAATATAATTAATTTAGTTCTGCTTTACATCATCCATAAAAAATTAGCAACCCATCAGTACCCACAATGCCTATAGAAATGGAACAGAATGAGCCCCAACTTCAGTGATGCACCCTCCAGAGGACACTAGGGCCTTTGTTTGTGTGAGATGGAAAACTGCATCGGTGGATTGTTTCATGTTTTTCGACTCATTACTCATGTCCACTCTAATAAAAATTACTATTCAATCCAAGGGCAGTGAGGCACAATTAGTAACCCCCATATTGAGTTCAGAAAACAGAGAGAGAGAAAATGCAGAAAACCCCACGTGTGTGTGTGTGTGTGTGTGTGTGTGTGTGTGTGTGTGTGTGTGCACGCGTCTGTGCGGTGTTTGTGTGGGAATGTATTACTATCCTTGCGGGTACTGGAAATCCCCAAAAGGATAGTAAAAACCAGGAATATTATTCCTCGTGGGGACATTTCCCATGACGGCTATTTTAAATTTAAGGACTAGGTTTACAATTAGGGTTACGAGTTAGGATTAGGGGTTAAGGAAAATAGGATTTTGAATGGAAATACATTTTAGGTCCCCACAAGGATTTTTGTGTTTGTGTGGGGTCAGTGGGGAATGAAAGTGGAGGACGACCCTGAGGTCTAAACCTTCCTGCCAAAGATTAGGAGATCCTTTCCCACTAGCTACAAATGACAGAGTACCAATTTAGCTTGGACTAAGTATTTTTACATCCCTCATTGGTAACCACATAAATATGTAGGATCTTCATTTGATTACCATGTTGTCGGATAACTTGGCTGCAATGCAGGAAACGTAAAACTTATACTGTATTTGAGGTTTAAAAAGGCTTCTGAAGTATGTATTTCCACTTTGAAATTTGAGACTTGATTTCCTTTACAAAAAATGTATCAAACCCTACAAAAATGGCTATTAATTAAAATCAACATTTCCTGTCGCTGCAGGACTATTTTCCTGCTGTAGCAACTGGCTCAAATTAAGATCCTACATTTGTAGTGGATTGTTACCCACTGCCATTAGACTCGGTCTAACATATACTTACACAGAGCAGCAGCTCCATTCACATAATCATTCCTGAATCATCTCCCTATCTTGTAAATGTTACGCCTCTGTAACCAAACTCACAAAGCTGTCTACTCAATGCTGCTACAGCTCTTATAACTTATCTGTAGAGCTCTGAACAGCAGAATGTCATTTTAATATGAGGTGATAGATAAGTGAACAGAATCAGCAGTAAGCAGACAGAGCTGGATGCCCGCTGACCAATCTATTCTATTGTGTAGGGCTATAGGCAAGCTGACTTAAGGGTCTCTTAGTCTCTTCTAAGAATTCTGTTGTTGAAGGCTTGGTATCGACCATTTCCTCAGAGGTAAATTGGACACCAGTGTTGAGCGGAATCCAAATTTAACACAAGGGAGACACATTTTCCGTCTTAGCTGACTCGATATAGTAGAGTGAATTGTTTTCTATAATCACAACCCCACATTAACAACATACCATAAACATGGTTCTGCACAAAAAAGGGCCCCCAACTGTCAATAGCCACAGATAAGAAGAATCCAAAGTCAACTCGGGAACTCTACTTTGACCTGAGCACTGATGCACATCATCCTTTATTTCTGTTGTGCTATTCTGTCATCACCATGACATTAAACCCCATTGGTGAGTGGTGTCTCAAACTCCAGCATGTAAATGGGTTTTGAACTTGATTCTGAGAAGCTTTTTCCCCTGAGAGGCAAGTAGCAGCAGTGTTAACGGACATATTCAATCTCTCCCAGTCTGTTTCTCAAAGTAAACACTCTAATGTACTTGTCCTCTTGCTCAGTTGTGCACCGGGGCCTCCCCTTCCTCTTTCTATTCTGGTTAGTGCCAGTTTGCGCTGTTCTGTGAAGGGAGTAGTACACAGTATTGTACGAGATCTTCAGTTTCTTGGCAATTTCTCACATGGAATAGCCTTCATTTCTCAGAACAAGAATAGACTGACGAGTTTCAGAAGAAAGTTTTTTGTTTCTGGACATTTTGAGCCTGTAATCAAACCCACAAATGCTGACAATCCAGATAATCAACTAGTCTAAAGAAGGCCAGTTTTATTGCTTCTTTAATCAACACAACAGTTTTCAGCTGTGCAAACATAATTGCAAAAGGGTTTTCTAATGATCAACTAGCCTTTTAAAATGATAAACGTGTCATTGGAACACAGGAGTGATGGTTGCTGATAATGGGCCTATGTAGATATTCCATAAAAAATCAGCTGTTTCCAGCTACAATAGTCATTTACAACATTAACAATGTCTACACTGTATTTCTGATCAATTTGATGTTATTTCAATGGACAAAAAAAAAGAAGCTTTTCTTTCAAAAACAAGGAAAATTCGAAGTGACCCCAAACTTTTGAATGGTAGTGTATGTAAGAATGCCGTTTACCGACTAGCTCAGCATTCAACACAGCAGCCAGTGTCACAGGAAGGCCAAGAAAATCATCAAGGATCTCAGCCACCCGAGCCAAGCCCTGTTCACCCCGCTACCATCTAGAAGGTGGAGACAGTACAGGTGCATCAAGCTGGGACCGAGAAACTGATAAACAGCTTCTATCTCCAGGCCATCAGCCTGTTAAACAGTCACCACTAGCCGGCCTCCGCCCAGTACCTTGCCCTGAACCTTAGTCACTGTTAATAGCTACCACCCGGTACTCTACCCTGCAGCTTAGAGACTGCTGCACTATTTACATGGTCATTGAACACTGGTCACTTTATTGTTTACATACTGTTTTACCCACTTTATATACTATATTCTAGTCATGGCTCATCCTATAGAACTACTGCCATACACACCTTTTCTATTCATATACTATCCATACACACCATCATATACATATGATGGTGTGTATAGATATTCCAGACTGACATTGCTCATTCTGATATTTATTGATTTATTCCTTTGAATTTTTGGGGATTTGTATATTATTCCGTATTGTTCTGTATTACTGCACTGTTGGAGCTAAAGTAGAAACATAAGCATTTCACTGTACCTGCAAAATATGTGTACGCAACCAATACAATTAGATCTGAAGGGAACACAGTAGCTGGGGATCTGTGGCAGCAGACGCTCAAATAAGGAGTCATTTTAAGTATTAAGAGAGCCTTTATATCCATCTCCTTCTGGACTGACTCACTTACTCACTCAACCCACAACAGTGTCTTATTCTCTCTTGTCCTTTATCCCTCTCCTCTTCCCTCCTCTCCCAGAAGTGGGTTTGTGTGATCAAACGTTCAGTTTCCCCAATTGGCTTGGGAGTGACACATTTGGTTTGTCATAACGGTAAACCAAGTCATTAGTGAGTTTGGCTCAGAGAAGGTCTGCTGAGGGTGCTTACTTAATAAACCAGATACGTCTTCACACAACTCTGACGGAGAGTCTTCAGAGCAGGCAGACTCAAACTTAAGAACATTTAGGGGAACAGACATTTTGGGAACAGACATTTTGTTGGCCCTGATTCACAGTGACAAAGAGTTCTGATTGAGAAAGAGCAGAGCTGCAAACTATTTTCATGAATGAACTTCAGTTGATTGTGGGATGATAAAAACAAGGCCAGGGTATTGTTATTCTTGAACACTCCACGACCAATTTCGAGGATCTCTTATAAGAGAGATCAGTCATGAGATGAAAGAATACAAAATGCACGTTGACACACAGGACACTTTCGACAACTCTCAATGAGCAATGCCAAGTCTAGGCAAGATACATGTACCACAGTGAACATTTTGCCAGCCTGACTGGTCCTACAAAACAATGACGTGTATGGCATTTCAAGAGGGAAACCTAACTTTACTCTAGTCGCAGTGCAGCCTAGTTTAATGCACGTCATGTGTTTGAAGAAGCAGGCCTGGGTTCAAATAGTATTTGAAATCTTCCAAATACTTTGTGTATTTGTCTGAATCTGCCTGGTTTACACATTTGAGACCATTCCATTGGTTCTACTGCTGCAGGCAAGCTCAATCACGCCCAGCCAAAGTATTGGAAAGATTTCAAATCCTATTTGAACCCAGGTCTGTGATGGAGTGCAGTGTTGACTACCTCACAAAACGTCACTTCAAACCACCCCTCCTCCACGGGCCTGACAACAATGGCCTTGTTCACCCACTGGTAGGGGTGAGGTGCAGTCGTGAGGGGGACAGGGTCCTCAACCCCTCATCCCTGATGTAGGGCTATACCACCAAAGGGAAAAAATATAACCAGGAAAACAGCTCATCATTAGCTAGTACTAACACCTGGACATCCATATTAGTTACTCGCTAAACAGAGTATATCGTAATGCCAGCTAATGTAAGAGCGTCTGCTAAATGACTTAAATGTAATGTAAATGTAAATGTAATGTGTTTTTGGTTAATATTCGCAATTACACACGTGTGTGTGTGTGTGTGTGTGTGTGTGTGTGTGTGTGTGTGTGTGTGTGTGTGTGTGTGTGTGTGTGTGTGTGTGTGTACTAACTAAGGGCTGGGAATCAGAACTCTTAGGATACATTTTGCAGCCAGGTGAGGTTGTCAAACACTTAGGCAGGTAGAGACAGGTGACTAGGCTTTTAGTCAGAGTGATCGGCACACCTACATTCCTACTGCCTGACTGACTGCCCTCTCCTACTTCGACTACGGAGACAAATATCACTAAACGTGCACTTAAAACTACAAAGACTTTGGTGACCTTGGTAACAGTTCTTATTGGGAAAACAAATAAACTGCAAATCACAAAGTGTACCTGTATCTGCCCTTATTAACTGCTTAGGCTCAGAAGGAAACAAAGCTTTGCTAAAGTTGATATCAACACAAAGTACATAGTCTGATTTGTGGTTCATTCACAGAGAAACAACTTACCAAGTACGCAAAACAATCTAAAAAGTGTTTCTCTGGAAAGTTTGATACAACTCCTACAGCAACAGGTGTTTGTTTTGAATCTGAACTTCACTCAAACTTTCATTGTTCACTCATAGATTCTGGGGGTCTGAGCAGTGGATTTGTCTAAATGATGTAATAATTAGGTAATAATTCACAATCACCAATCATAACTCTAGAAAATGTTTCGTGTCATGCTTGGCATGTTGCGCAAACCTGTCTGATACAAGTTTTTAACTTGAGTTCACCATAGTAGAATGTGTTATCTGCTAATGACTATGACAAGGCTTAATTTTGATTTGAACTAAACTGCATGGTGTACACAGCAAACACAGCTTCAGTACATTGGCTAATCTCTATAGCTCATTGTTGCTTCTCTGTCTGCTTCTATGAGTAACTCAACACATACACACAAGATCCTACACTGTCAACGTATAGAGATCAGCGCTAGGCTAGCTAACCTTTAAACACAGTGCTTAAGTCTCTCTCTCAGTTCCCCATCATTACAGTGTTTAAGCCCTCCTAATTTAGCCCTGGTTGGCGGCCAAAAGCATCTCCAAGGCCCTTCACAGCCGCTGACCGTTTTAATGCCTCCTGCTTTAAGCTGTGTCCCTACGAGGCCAGAGGCAATAGCTACCATGCATTTCCAACCACACTGGCTCTGGGAAACACAGCCACTTCTGGATCAGACTGTATAGTACTGTACCAACCACCCATACCTTTTCTCATCAAACAGCTATTGTTAACTTTAAACAACAAGGCAAATTCATATGAGATAACAGGCAAGACCCTCATCTCATCCAAATGACAAATCTCTAATGTAAAATGTTTTCAGTGGTGACTCTTCCATATCTGAATAAGAACCAACATGGATTTGAAATGCATTGTGGGAAAAGTAAATAAACAAAACACAAAAGCTAAAAGGTGAACTGTTTCTAACCTCCGGGTCCCGAAACCTTGAAATGCCACCTCATCCTAAAGTTCCCTTCCACGTGTTTTTCATTTGCCCTCATTCCTTAAAGAGCAGAATACCCCTGTTCCTGTTTACAAGTGAGCTCTTATCCAGTGACTAAGAGGAACGAAAGGGGGTTAAGTGGGGCACAGACAGATTTTTCACCTAGTTAGCTCGGGATTCGAACCAGCGACCTTTTGGTTACTGCCCAAATGATCTTAACCGCTAAGCTACCTGCTGCCCTGTTGAACTATAAAAGGGAACTTTTTTTGACAGAGTGGTTGAGGGGGGCTGTCCAGAAACAGGAGCACTAAGTGCTGGGAAATATATTCAATCTTACTGGGAATCTTACCTTGAACTTTGTTGCAGTCTGCCAGAGTCTCTATTGCAACTGACTGAGGCTTTTTAATCCTGCCCAGGGAATATTTGCCAGTCTCTTTGCTCTGGTGTCGGGGCTGGAGTTCACATTTACCGTTGGACGGTTGCTGCTGCTCCTTCCTCCTAAAGCGTCTGGCTATGAGCTGCCATAGGCTGGGCTCCTCCTGGGCCGGTTTAGTAGAGGAGGACAGTTTGGCTGGGTAGAGGGGCACCTCCATCACCTTAACCTTGCCCTGGCTGTGGTAATGAATGAACTGCCTCCCTCCATCATCGTCCCTCTCGCAAGGAGGTGGCAGGGTCCTCCCAGTCAGATAGGAGAAGGGCCGCAAGGGGAGAGATGTCTCCTGCTCCATACTTGTAGTGCGTGAGCGTTCCTCTGCTGTCACCTCAGAAATGTCCACTCTCTCCCGCGGCCGGTTCCTCCTGATCCGCAGACTGAGGCTCCGGCGTAAGGAGCTCAGGGTCTTCTTGGGGGCATCTGGCTTGCTGCTGGGATTGGAGCCTGGGTCTGGGGCTTCCTCCTTCTCCTTGTCCTGAGCTGGTCGGCCGAACAGCCTCCAGCGGCCAAATAGACCTCCCCCCTGGCTTCCTCCTTGGCTGTCCAGCCCCTCCTGAGACCCCGAGGCCTTCTTCCTCAGCTCCAACACAGTCATGCTGACCGGTCTCGGTTTCCAGGTCTGCTGCCGGACCCTGGGGACCACCTTCTCCTCAGCCCCCGCCACCGTCCACTGAGGGAGCACCCCTGGCTTAAGGCCGTCCACCGCCCGCAGCTCTGCCCTCCTGGTCCAGCGCTGCTGTGGGGGGCCGTCCAGAGACCTTGTAGCCCCCCTCCTGGAGGTGTGTTGGGAGTGGGACCCGGGCTCTGATAGGGTAGGGTTTAGGTTGGGGCCTGCGAGCATGCACACACTCCTGGGCCTGTCCTGTCTGTCCTGGCGGCTTAGCGAGCCTCGATGCTGCCTGGCTGCGGCTCCATACATGCTCACCGCCCTCCTGTTGTGTGGAGCAGCACCGTCCTGGGATGGCCTCCTGCGGAGCACAGCCCGGGGTGGAGAGCCACCACCGGCCAGAACACCACCGGCAGGGACACCACCATGATGCCCAGCGAGAGGCACTTCAGTCTGGGGAGAAACGTCCTGTCCCTGGGTCTCTACCTGGGTCTTCTGTTGCTCTAGAGCTGCTGTAGGTGCCTTTACCTCTACTCCTACCGCTGCAGTCTCCCAGTCAATCTGAGAAGGATGGGCTGCTGCTGGAGCTGCTGAGTTACTAGAGAACTGTTGGAGTTGGAGAAACCGGTCCGTCTTCATTTTTCTTCCCCCTCCTCCTCCTCCTCCTGCACTGCCTCCTCCCTCCTCCCCCCCACTCTGCCTGTACGGCTCAGGGAGGGCCACCTGCCAAGCCTGAAGTGTCCCTCCTTCCCCTGCAGCGCCTGTGGCCGTGCCCTGGTGCTCCTGGCTGCCGGATGACTCTGCTCCAGGGAGGCGTGTCTGGCGGCCAGGCCCTCCCTCACCCCCACCCCCCACCCACCTCCTCATGCCCCAAAGTTCCATTCAGGATGACAGAGATGTGATACACCGTGGTCCTACCTCCTCCTGACTGGTGGGCTGTTACAGCTTTGCTTGTGGCCCCGGGGATAGCCTGCTCCGTAGCCCGACTGCTCAGCAGTAGCATGGCACTACCCTGAACTCCCCCACACACACAGGCATGCACAAACTAGCCTAACTTACACGCACACACCTACATACACACAGTCGCAAAGCAAACATAATCTCACACTCCTCTCCCCGGTGTGGTGGTGTTTAGGGTAGCTCTCTGAGACCTTCACTTCCAGGCTGCATTCCAACCCCCCGGGTAATCCTTTACCTTTGACATGGGAAAAAAACTTCAAACAAGCCTGAGCAAAGCCTCTGTGCCACCTCCATAACCCTGCAGCCTTATACTCAGCATTCAGCAGCAGCACCGAAAAAGGCTGGATGGTGGCTGGCTGGTTGCATTCTCCCCTCTCCTCTACTTTCTTCTACTACCTGTCCGACGTGAGGGTGAGCGACAGCTAAAACAGCCATTCCACTGTTTGCTTTGGAACAAACAAACACATGTTTGTCATAGAGTCCCTGAGAGGCCGTGAGCGACATATGAAAAACATCCTTCTTGGCAAGTTGTGAGCAATCCTTTTCTGCCTGTGGTGCAGACAAAATCCTTCATCTCTGAGCTGCCTGCCGTGGGTAGCGTGAGGGAGTGTGTCTGTCTGAACTTTCCAGCAGTTTCCCAACCCCCGGGACGGTCAGAAAACAAGGACCGGATCCCAACGGGTCGGCTGCACTGCATTAAAACACACCGACTCCACTGATCTGAGTTCCTCCACAGGATCTCTAGAGGGATTTCAGCCCCCAGAGAGTAAAATGGATGATAGTGAGTGAACAGTAAGAATAGGATCCAAGGAAGAGGGAGCTGAGCATCCACTACTGCTGCAGCAGTCAACAAAGATAGGATCCTAGAACAAACTGCTATGAAAGAGAACTTTGTGTCCCCAGTGCCTCCTCTCTCGGTCGCTCTCTGTATTCCTCCCTCCCTAGCCATCAAGTTCTCTCTTGCAACCGAACAAGCAGGGATAGGGAAAACACAAAGGCAGAGATTTTCCCATGGCTTTCTAAAGGAGGGAGAGTGAGTGGAAGTACCAGAAGTTCTGGCTTCCATGTAGCCAAGTTTTAGACTCTACATAAAGCACTGCTAATCCTAGGGCCCTGTAAAAGCAGGTCACATGGGTTGCACACTTGTGTCAGATAGCTTGAAAGGGCAAGATATGTTCTCTAGTTCATTGTAAAAAAAAAAAAGCTAAAATAGCTCAATGCAGAAAGTCGCCTAATTGTGTGAAAGTAACAGTCACTGCTATATTAATTGCCACGTAATCTGACAGCAATAATGGACTACGGTTTGAGTGGATCGATCCCAGTGTTTACATACACATGCACTGACAAAAAGCACACACAAGCTCTCACACACTTAGTCACTCCAGGAGTGACCCGACTGACTACCATTTATGGCAGGCAGCAAATTATTTTTACAGTGTTGTTAATAACTGAAATAATCTGATAAATTAGTTGGTATGTAAAATGTCACCTCTACAAAATACCACTAAGTAATAATTACAAATCTTGCTTTGACGCCTTCCCAAAATAAGTAAATGAACCTTTCCACAGGAACAATTATTAGCTCATAAGTCATTGTCAGCAACTGATTGGCTGCCAAAAACGGATGCGTATTCAGCTGGTTATTTCAATGTCATTTAAGGCTCTAAAAGGAACTCACTGCATAATCTGGCACATTCCAGCTTTATATTCAGCATGGGTAGAGCTTTGGTGTTCAATTAGGCATTGGTCAATCAAATGGCAACCACTCTGAATAAAGGCACAACACAAAGCTGACCAACTAGGTTAAGCCCTAATTCCATATTCTTATCACCACGGGACACTGAGGCAATTGATGATGCCATCAAAAGCAGCGCCCCCAAGTGTTTAGAGAGAAACATGTTGATAAGGGCCACTGGAAAATAGAGTTGCTTGATGTAAAAATATGTTCTAAGTAGGCTATAACTGCTAAAGAAAGTACATCATTTTTGAACACTCCATACATGACATCAAAAAACAGAACCTGTAAAGGTAACCATTTAGTTGCTTTTATACCTGTTTAGTAACACAGTAAAAACATTATATGAACATGTTTTTACATAATACTTTATCAATTAGTAATCAGAGCACATGTAGAGAACCAGGGCTGTGAGGACATGATCCTGACAGGACATCTGGACAGATAACATCTGGCTGGCCCAAGCAAAGCAGCACCCAGACAGCATGTGTCTACTGGATCATCCCACCAAAAGGAAAACAGGCAACTTCTCTCTATACAGAACAACCTCAGGCCCTTGAAGGATTTAGAGAGACATACATGTTCTCTGACTGGAGCACTGCTGTATTCTACATAGTAGTAGCCTTATTTTCAAAAGGGTGACTTTATAGCTATCATCTTTAAATCGGTCTCCATCTAGGTATTTGTCAAGTGTCTTATTTGTATAACTTGAGTAGATCCTGAGTAGAGAATGAGTGATTTGAAGTGGTTGATGTTATCTCACACTCATACAGTACAACACCCACTGCCATGCCATTGTCTAGTACAGTTTATTGTGTTGAAGGGTAATAATCCCTTCAAGGCATCCCAAGCATCTTTCCAGGAAGTCTGGGCTGTGGATACGGTCTTTGAGACAGGCTTCTCAAATAAGAAACCAGCTACAACACTATGAAAACTGCTCAAATACCAGCTAGCAAATAGATTCATACTCCAAATGCACTGCTTTGAGAGCTTGCTGCTTCAACTGAACTGTTAGTCATATCGATATGTGGACCTGCTGTGTAGTGAACAGGTGTGTGCTACCTGCGTCCAGGTTTGTGCTACCTGCGTCCAGGTAGCCAGGGATGGGAATAACCTAAGGCTCTTCAGCCAGTAGACAGTCCTCTTCGCCCCACTGGATGTGGTGGTGCCTGGTCCGTCTGCGGCCCCCGAAATACAGCAGCATGGTCCCACACTTTCAAGAGGCACAGACTGACTTGACTTATTCCTTTAGCTCCTAGTGGACCAAAGGGCTCACAAGACACAACCTAACCATACAAATCCACCGTCCAACCCTCACGCTTCAAACTCACTGACAGGCAAGCTGGTATATTCCATCATTACCATCTTGTGGTTTTATTCCTCTTCTTCCTCTCCTCTCTTTTTTAATATTCTCTCTGTCCTCTCAGGTTAGTCTTTCAACTTCCAGTGTAAACTAAATCTGGATCCAAAAGGTAGTATTTGCCCAGTCCTGCATATGATGTAATCCCAGCAGACAGCTCTGGAGTGTTGTGGCTGTGCTGAGCTGAGCTGTATTGTAACACACTGACCTGGTCAGGAAGACACGACCATGCGTCAAGTGTTGTGACGGGGAGCCGTTTCCTCCTCCTGGTAATCCTCTGAGCTGAGGAGGAGGGGTCTAAAGGCCCTATACCTAAAACAACTGCTGGGATTATTAGGCTAATCCTAATAAACCCATGGTCAGAATGGGACGTCCATTAATAAGCCCATGGCCAGAATGGGTCGTCCATTAATAAGCCCATGGCCAGAATGGGACGTCCATTAATAAGCCCATGGCCAGAATGGGACGTCCATTAATAAGCATGGCCAGAATGGGACGTCCATTAATAAGCTCTGGTCAGTCATAGGATCAGACTTTCAGTCTCAGTCCATTCCCTCCCGGCTGGGGAAACAGAGGAAGGATGTGTCGTCTCTCTCTCCTTCCCTTTATCGACTGACAGCTGCTACACACATTATGTGGCCCCAGTTCTGCAACTTTATCTATGTGGCAGTTGGGAGGAGGATTTCTGATAAACTGGCTTGACTAGCCATGTCTGGGGGTTTTCTGTGGGTGTCAGGGTGTGTGTGTGTGTGTTTGTGTGTCATCTCATCTGTGCTAGTCATTGTGACGTATACAGAGTGTATATGGGTAGCAGGGTAAAGCTCATGTTGTGTCCACATGTTAGCCAGGGGCTTTCTATTGTTCCGGTGTAACTTTCTAGGTCCTGCTAGTTCCCGGCCCGAGGCAAGACTCATTTAAGGTTGAGACTCCTAACACATAATAAACACAAAATATTGTTCTAGTGTTTTTGACAGTATTAGAAGTGTGGGTGGTAGAGGGGATGAGAACTCTAGAAAGTGTAGACTTACTTCAGAAGTAATACAAAACATATGACGTGTCATGATACATATCAACTCATAATGTTCTCCATAACTGTGCTAGGCCTAGGGAATTAACCATTTAGACCGCCAAATGAATTATTTACCAATGAGAGAGGTAAAAGACAAAATATTGGTCTGGCAGACTAACTCCCTGAGAATAAATATTTAAATAGAGTCTGCAAACTGTAGCTCCAATTCAATTATGGAATCTGTCAGAAATACATTTCTCTCTAAAGGAATGCAGTTTCCACTGTAAACCAATGTGAGGAGGAGGACATTTGCTTGGGCTATCCTCAGGGAAATACCATCTCCTGCATTTAATTCAGCACAGGTCTAATGAAATAGTTTTTATAGAAAAACTCATTACGGCCCTGTAATTTGTTTTTTTCCTTCCTCGCTCTATTAAATTCAAATAGGAACGATGTTATCCAACACTATTTGCCAGGCAGGATGCAGTACATGTCTCCACCAGGAGGGGGGGCAGCCTGACTCCTGTTGGAACCAGTATTCTTCTAGGGCAACTCTGCTGGTTGAGACGACTGTTCAAAGGCTTCTGTTCTGTATTGTATTGTTACGTAAGCCAACTTTTTAGCAGCCTAGGTACCTCTGCTCTGCTGTGGATGTAAATCTAGACTAAAGTATGCAGCCAGTTTTCAGAGAGTTGAGCTGAGAGAGTCGTAACGACAACAGAGGAGAAGCCAGAAGGTAGTGCAGGGGTTTTAAATGAGGCCATATAAGAACCTCAATGGAATTTGAAGTGCCTGTGTACGATCACAGAGAAATCCTACTTTCTGGTGCTAGGTTCTAATTTTCAGACTACAAACTCAACGGACACTATGAAAGTTTAAACCAAGTTTATTCTTCCCAGTGGGTCAACACAGCTGCGTCAGACAAAAACATGGTTTCACCCGTGGTAGTGAATACATACCCCACTTTGGGTGGAGTCTCCTCCTTATCGCTAAACATTGCATCATTATTGCTAGGCAGGGAGCCGAGGTATCTGGGTCTTAAGCGGTTCCTCCCCTTAGCAGTACTGCTACATGGGATTGTTTCCCCTGCACTCAGCCCCTCCCAAACTTACTTATGGCTCCCCTCATGTCTCTATTATACCTGATGATTAATTATATAGAAAGCTCAGAAACCAAACCTTTCACTGGGAATAAAAGCTGTAAAGAGAACCCTCCTTACCCAGGACCAAAATGTTCGAAAACGTATGCACTCATTACTGTAAGTCACTCTGGATAACAGTCTGCTAAATGACTCAAATGTAAATGTTACCCAATAAGCAAAGGTTTTCACTGTGTGAAAGGATTAAACTGTTGCCAGTTTAGTCTTATGATCAGATCTATCCATCTCATGTGGTGTGACACTCACTGATCACATAAAATAAGAAATGTGTCTTAACGCTTACGCCATTCAGTTTATCCCTCCACTACAATAGGCTGGAACTCATAAGCAAAGCCTCATATCAACCAGCAGACAGACAACATTATGGTGGTTTCCTGTAGTTACAGGCCACAGATGCTACAAATGTCTAGACCCGTAGTCTAGCAGATTGTATGACGTGTTTTCTTCTCGCGAACCTCAATGATAGGAGGATTCGAGTCCGTGTTAAAACGTCCGACACACGCTGTTCCTCTGACAATCAACAGCAGGCTGCTGCCTGGCTGGCCGGGAAAGGAGAGGAGGGGAGCTGAGACAGTACCTTATTCATCATGGCTATCAGTATTCAGTATCCCCATCAGCACCATTGATGATCATCATTATTAGACCCAGAGGTACTACGTACGTACAGACCAGTGGAGGCTGCTGAGGGGAGGACGGCTCATAATAACATCTGGAATGGAGTCAATGGAATGGTATCCAAGTGTCGTTTCCTTATGGTTGAGACTATTCCACTGACTCCATTCCAGCCATTACTATGAGCTGCCCTCCCTCAGCAGCCTCCATTGGTACAGATGTTGATCCTTCAAGCACTTTGTCTCAAGGTATTGATGACTGACCTCACACACCTGCACAGCGGTAGGCTGACTACTAATGGTAAAACAGAACTACAGAAACAGCATTTCATCTGCTTTGTAGTCTCATCCACTGGCCTGCACAGTCTATGGCAGCACCCGAAGGGGAAAAGGTTATCTTACGCGGACATGTCATTCCAATTCAATAAAAGTGTATGTAGTATTGTAGTGTGTGTACTTACGTTACAGGTTGTCAATAGCATGTCAGTATTATTGCATTGTGTGAATGACTCACGAGGACTCATGAGACCAAGCATCGGTATGGCTTCTATAAAAAGGTGGGTTCCTTGAGCTCATATTTCAAATAAAAATCTGTGTGTGTGTTATCACAAAATGCATAATTCTCAGGACAAGTTCACAATTAAAGATCGTTACAATATGAATGAATCCGAGCCATCAGAGCAGAGCTCCACAGGTTGAAGTCATCAGATCAGAGACTAAAAAGGTGGCAGCAATGATGCACAGGAAGCAGAGTGACACCGTGCCTGAGGCTAGAGTAGGCCTAGTGACATTGCCCCAGGCTACAGCCACACAAATATACTGAAAAAACTATTTTACTGAGTTACAGTTCACATGAGAAAATCAGTAAACTGAAGTAAATTCATTAAGCCCCAATCTATGGATTTCATATGACTGGGAATACAGATGTGCAGCTGTTGGTCAGAGACACCATAAATACATTTGGACCTCAGGATCTCATTACGGTATTTCTGTGAATTAAAATTGCCATCAATAAAATGCAAATGTCTTCATTGTCTGTAGCTTATGCCTGCCAATACCACAACCCCACCGCCACCATGGGGCGCTCTGTTCACAACGCTGACATCAGCAAACCGCTCGCCATCACAACGCCATACACGTGGTCTGCGGTTGTGAGACCAGTTGGACGTACTGCCAAATTTTCTGAAACAATGTTGGAGGCGACTTATGGTAGATAAATTAACATTCAATTCGAATGCAGTCAGCATGCCAATTGCACGATCCTTCAAAACTTGAGACATCTGTGGCATTGTGTTGTGTGACAAACCTGCACATTTTAGAGTGGCCATTTATTGTCCGCAGTACAATAATGATCATTCAGTTCAACCAGCGTCTTGAAAAGCCACACCTGTCAAGTGGATGGATTCTCTTGGCAAAGGAGAAATGCTCACTAACAGGGACGTAAACAAATGTTCGCACAACATTTGAGAGAAATAAGCTTTTCGTGTGTGAGGAACATTTCTGGGATCTTTTATTTCATGAAACATGGGACCAACACTTTACATGTTGTGTTTATATTTTTGTTCAGTGTATAATCACAAATGTATTTTTATGGCTACAGCATCATCATCAAAGCAGCCAACATCAGAGAGCACTGTTCCCTGATTTCAGAATCAAGCCTCATTTTTTTTTTTTGTGTGTGTGTGTGTGTGTGTGTGGTGATTCAGCTCTAGATGACTGTGTGCCCCATGTCAATCTGGCCAGCATTTGTTATGTCCATCTCAGCCCAAATGATTGACAGCTCTGAAACAGCCAATCCCATGAAGATCTCCCCAGACAGCTCCAGAAGGGAACCTTCCACCTTTGCATTTTCTCTCCTCAAATGATATTAATATTTTACCCTGCATCTCAACTTTCCCAGAGAAGACTCATTTGTGTTTCCTTGAGCATCACTGAGTATTTCTCACAACTTTAACCTTGATCAGAGGCTGTGATGAATGCCAAGAATCCGCCAATCAGTGCATTCGGAGTGTGTGTGTGTGTGTGTGTGTGTATGAACGAGTGTGTGTCTCCTTATACTGTATAACGAAGGGGGGGGGGTAACCGAAGGGGTGAGTGCTACGCCACTGCTTATAGCTAACAATAAGTTACGAATAACATAAGAAATGTAAGATGTGTCAATTTAATTATATCCAGCTCAGGGCTCCAGCTATACATTTGGTTTGCTAATTTGCTTGCAAATCAAAAAAGTGGCTAGATGTCATGATCAAGCTTCATGGTTACAGCAGAGACATTCAATCCCCTCCTGGATCAAGATCCCTGTTACCTAAATTGTTATACATGTCAAAAATGTATTTTAAAAAGCCACATCTATTTAAAAAAAAGCTAGCCCTGAATATATTCAGATGACACAGCAAGCACAGAGTGGTGGTGTGATGGTTCTGAAGAAGGCATTTGGGTGCTGAGTCTAGGCCGCCCACATATGCATCCATCCGCTCACGCACAGGACTCACACAAATACTATATATTTTTTTTAAATAGCGCCCCTCGTGTATACTTTCGGTAATACCGTATACACCGGTATAGTACAGAAACAGTATGAACATCTGGATCCCGCCCAACCCTAGTGCCTCCTCATCTTCCTCACTACAGAAATACATGTATCACACATTACTCACACTATGTGAAAATCAACAACACACACACACACACACAGAGTACAGCCAACAATTCCCTGCCCACCCACACACACATACTACACACACAGCAACAAAATACAACATTTCTCCTAACCAACAACCCAAACTAGAGATAATAACCGAGCTGTGACATTGATTGCACACGGTCAATTCAAAAAGCTATTATCAAATCTTATTAGAATTCTGTCCGTTGTGCATTTACACAGAATGAATGCAGGCCCATGAACAAGGCAAACCACTGACAGAGACAGACACACACAGTAGAAGGGAGATATAGAGCAAGGAAAGTTTGTTATAATGATGCTTGCAGTAGTGGTATCGAGCGTGGGTGTGTGGAGCTTTTTAAAATTCAGCTGAGCTACCGACCAACGTACGTCACAATTCTTCCACTGCAGAGAAAATGATAGGTTTGAGGACGTCTGTGGGAGGCTGCTGCCAGGGAGAAAAAAATCCAGACGCTTCTGTCTGAAACATGCTTGGATTTGAATGTGTGTTTTGTATTAGTGTGTGTGTGTGTGTATGTGTATGTATGAGTACTATGCGTGAGCGGATGGATGTATGGGTGGGGGCCTTGACTCAGCACCCAAACTCCCTCTTCAAAACAATCACTCTGTGCTTGCTGTGTCATCTGAATATATCCAGGACCACATCTACAGTCCTGGGCGGGTTTAAAACATGTTTATTTCACTAAGGACAGGAGGACAAAAAGCAGTAGTTGTTTTTTAAAGACAGAGAAAGGTCAAAATCTCCTTGACTGGTTGGTTGGTTTGGGCTGGAGCCTGACATTGAGGTCAGGGTGACGTTTGCTGCTGGTCTGTGGAGGGAGGCTGCTGCTAGGAGAACAGCCAGAGGACGGGGGAGGATTCAAGCTTGGATGCACAGTTTTCACAGCTTTGCCTGCGTGGGCTGGTGGCTCCCAGTCCTCCTCCTCGCTACACTACAACTAAACTGTGTATGTGTCCTCCTCCTCGCTACAATACAGCACTACAGGCCCCCGCTTCAAATGAAAGCCTTTTAGAAGAGTGAAGCAGAGAAACACACAGAGACAGAAAGAAAGCCAATCCTCATAACATTCAGAATTCAAAGGTTCTTCACGCAAAAAAATGTCCTATAAATACTACAGATCCTACTGAGAAATACATGTCAAATTGTTTTTCTTTTTTTTATATGCCCTGCAAGGCATGATGAGCAGGGCGGTAACCATTGACCAACGTTCCAATGTATTTTCAACATACAGTATATCGAACATACACCTCTGTCATTCCAACGCACAGCATGAAGACGCAATCACGGCACACCGGTGGTTATGAATCTGTTCAAGACTGTCCCTTCAATTCAATAAAAGGTTCCGTCACAACATGTCTTGATGCACTTCCCTTTTTGACAGCTAGCAATGTTCCCTACATACAGTAGGCTACGGCTAACCAACACACTAGTTATTCATTCATTGATCTCTCTAACTTTTACTCCCTTTCAAGGTTTCTGTGCCGCCTGAAAATAGCCGTGAGAGCATTTGGGAACAGGCTCCCAATGTCATTTCATGTGTTTTGTCTGCGTCCCTGTGCCACCACCCCACCCACACACACTAAGACAATGAGCTGGGAGCGTCATTATGTTTAACTGACAACAGTGTTTTCACACCCAGTGCCATGCGGCGCTAACAATCAGCAGGAATCCTACATTAAAAGCTCCCCATCCTCTCACTGCCCTTAACACAGAGATCTACAACAGCAGCTTAACTCCGGGAGACACAGTACTACTGTCAAATGGAAATGCAGGTAACACTACCAACAGCAGACATTAGGTGTGGAAACAGCCATTTTCAAAATACAAGGGCTCGTAGATGCTCAGAACAGAAATAAAGCATTATACCTGAAGTGCTGGAAAAACGCATGTTGATATTCAGCTATGATCCATATCAGTGGAGGCTGGTGGAAGGAGCTATAGGAGGAATGGCTCATTGTAATGAATGGAATGGTACCAAACACATGGTAACAATGTGTTTGTCTCTGTTCCCTTGATTCCATTCCAGCCATGACAATGAGCCTGTCCTCCTTTAGCTCCTCCCACCAGCCTCCTCTGATCCATGTAAAAATGTCAGAGAACTCTTACAGAGATGAACATTCAGCTATGAACCACAGAGGACGCTTTGAATTGATCGCACATCATAACACACAAAATTACAAATATAAATCAAATGTAAAACTACAGTGTTTACAGCCTAGCACATCACTGGGGCCATGCGTCCTGCTATCCAGGACCTGCATTTGAAGTCGGAAGTTTACATACACCTTAGCCAAATACATTTAAACTCAGTTTTTCACAATTCCTGACATTTAATCCTTGTAAAAAAAGTCCCTGTCTTATGTCAGTTAGGATCACCACTTTATTTTAAGAATGTGAAATGTCAGAATAATAGTAGAGAGAAGGATTTATTTCAGCTTTTATTTCTTTCATCACATTCCCAGTGGGTCAGAAGTTTACATACACTCAATTAGTATTTGGTAGCATTGCCTTTAAATTGTTTAACTTGGTTCAAATGTTTTGGGTAGCCTTCCACAACCTTCCCACAATAAGTTGGTTGAATTTTGGCCCATTCCTCCTGACAGAGCTGGTGCAACTGAGTCAGGTTTGTAGGCCTCCTTGCTCGCACACGCTTTTTCAGTTCTGCCCACATATTTACTATAGGATTGAGGTCAGGGCTTTGTGATGGCCACTCCAATACCTTGACTTTGTTGTCCTTAAGACATTTTGCCACAACTTTGGAAGTATTTATTTTTTATTTTATTTCACCTTTATTTAACCAGGTAGGCAAGTTGAGAACAAGTTCTCATTTACAATTGCGGCCTGGCCAAGATAAAGTAAAGCAGTTCGACACATACAACAACACAGAGTTACACATGGAGTAAAACAAACATACAGTCAATACTACAGTAGAAAAATAAGTCTATATACAATGTGAGAAAATGAGGTGAGATAAGGGAGGTAAAGGCAAAAAAAGGCCATGGTGGCGAAGTAAATACAATATACCAAGTAAAACACTGGAATGGTAGATTTGCAGTGGAAGAATGTGCAAAGTAGAGATAGAAGTAATAGGGTGCAAAGGAGCAAAATAAATACATAAATACAGTAGGGGGAGAGGTAGTTGTTTGGGCTAAATTATAGATGGGCTAGGTGCAGGTGCAGTTATATGTGAGCTACTCTGACAGCTGGTGCTTAAAGCTAGTGAAGGAGATAAGTGTTTCCATTTTCAGAGATTTTTGTAGTTTGTTCCAGTCATTGGCAGCAGAGAACAGGAAGGAGAGGCGGCCAAAGGAAGAATTGGTTTTGGGGGTGACCAGAGAGATATACCTGCTGTAGTGCGTGCTACAGGTAGGTGCTGCTATGGTGACCAGCGAGCTGAGATAAGTGGGGACTTTACCTAGGAGGGTCTTGTCGATGACCTGGAGCCAGTGGGTTTGGCGACGAGTAAGAAGTGAGGGCCAGCCAACGAGAGCGTTCAGGTAGCAGTGGTGGGTAGTATATGGGGCATTGATGACAAAACGGAAGGCACTGTGATAGACTGCATCCAATTTATTGAGTAGGGTATTGGAGGCTATTTTGTAAATGACATCACCGAAGTCAGGATGGTCAGTTTCACAAGGGTATGTTTGGCAGCATGAGTGAAGGATGCTTTGTTGCGAAATAGGAAGCCAATTCTAGATTTAACTTTAGATTGGAGATGTTTGATGTGAGTCTGGAAGGAGAGTTTACAGTCTTACCAGACACCTAGGTATTTGTAGTTGTCCACATATTCTAAGTCCGAACCGTCCAGAGTAGTGATGTTGGATGGGCGGGCAGGTGCAGGCAGCGATCGGTTGAAGAACATGCATTTAGTTTTACTTGTAATTGAGAGCGATTGGAGGCCACGGAAGGAGAGTTGTATGGCATTGAAGCTCATCTGGAGGGTTGTTAACACAGTGTCCAAAGAAGGGCCAGAAGTATACAGAATGGTGTCATCTGCGTAAAGGTGGATCAGAGACTCACCAGCAGCAAGAGCGACATCATTGATGTATACAGAGAAGAGAGTCCGTCCAATAATTGAACCCTGTGGCACCCCCATAGAGACAGTCAGAGGCCTGGACAACAGGCCCTCCGATTTGACACACTGAACTCTATCGGAGAAGTAGTTGGTGAACCAGGCGAGGCAATCATTTGAGAAACCAAAGCTATCGAGTCTGCCGATGAGGATGTGGTGATTGACAGAGTCGAATGCCTAGGTCAATGAATACGGCTGAATAGTATTGTTTCTTATCGATGGCGGTTAAGATATCGTTTAGGACCTTGAGCATGGCTGAGGTGAACCCATGACCAGCTCTGAAACCAGATTGCATAGCTGAGAAGGTATGGTGGGATTCGAAATGGTCAGTAATCTGTTTGTTGACTTGGCTTTCGAAGACCTTAGAAAGGCAGGGTAGGATAGATATAGGTCTATAGCAGTTTGGGTCAAGAGTGTCCCCCCCTTTGAAGAGGGGGATGACCGCAGCTGCTTTCCAATCTTTGGGAATCTCAGACGACACGAAAGAGAGGTTAAACAGGCTAGTAATAGGGGTTGCAACAATTTCGGGAAAGATAATTTTTTAGAAAGAAAGGGTCCAGATTGTCTAGGCTGGCTGATTTGTAGGAGTCCAGATTTTGCAGCTCTTCCAGAACATCAGCTGACTGGATTTGGGAGAAGGAGAAATGGGGAAGGCTTGGTCGAGTTGCTGTGGGGTCAGATGGAAAGCATGGCCAGCCGTAGAAAAATGCTTATTGAAATTCTCAATTATAGTGGATTTATTGGTGGAGGAGGTGTTCTTATTCTCCATGGACTTTACAGTGTCCCATAACTTTTTTTGAGTTTGTGTTTCAGGAAGCAAATTTCTGCTTGAAAAAGCTAGCCTTGGCTTTTCTAACTGCCTTTGTATATTGGTTTCTAGCTTCCCTGAAAAGTTGCATATCACGGGGGCTGTTCGATGCTAATGCAGAACGCCATATGATGTTTTTGGTGTTGGTTAAGGGCAGTCAGGTCTGGAGAGAACCAAGGGCTATATCTGTTCCTGGTTCTACATTTCTTGAATGGGGCATGCTTATTTAAGATGGTGAGGAAGGCATTTAAAAAGGCCTGCTCGCTGAAGTGTTTCAGGGAGTGTTTGACAGTGATGAGTGGAGGTCGTTTGACCGCTGACCCATTACAGATGCAGGCAATGAGGCAGTGATCGCTGAGATCTTGGTTGAAAACAGCAGAGGTGTATTTAGAGGGCAGAGGTGTATTTAGAGGGCAAGTTGGTAGGATGATATCTATGAGGGTGCCCATGTTTACGGCTTTGGGGTGGTACCTGGGAGGTTGGAAGGTTCATTGATAATTTGTGTGAGATTGAGGGCATCAAGCTTAGACTGTAGGATGGCTGGGGTGTTAAGCATGTTCCAGTTTAGGTCGCCTAGCAGCACGAGCTCTGAAGATAGATGGGGGGCAATCAGTTCACATATGGTGTCCAGAGCACAGCTGGGGGCAGAGGGTGGTCTATAGCAGGCGGCAACGGTGAGAGACTTGTTTTTAGAGAGGTGGATTTTTAAGAGTAGAAGTTCAAATTGTTTGGGTACAGACCTGGATAGTAGGACAGAACTCTGCAGGCTATCTTTGCAGTAGATTGCAACACCGCCCCCTTTGGCTGTTCTGTCTTGTCTGAAAATGTTGTCGCCCCCTTTGGCTGTTCTGTCTTGTCTGAAAATGTCGTAGTAAGGGATAGAGATTTCAGAATTTTTGGTGGTCTTCCTAAGCCAGGATTCAGACACTACTAGAACATCTGGGTTGGCAGAGTGTACTAAAGCAGTGAATAAAACAAACTTAGGGAGGAGGCTTCTAATGTTAACATGCATGAAACCAAGGCTATTACGGTTACAGAAGTCATTCAAAGAGAGTATGCTTGGGGTCATTGTCCACTTGGAAGACTAATTTGTGACCAAGCTTTAACTTCCTGACTGATGTCTTGAGATGTTGCTTTAATAAATCCACATAATGTTCCTACCTAATGATGCCATCTATTTTGTGAAGTGCACCTATCAGAAGCTTCTAAAGCCATGACATAATTTCCTGGAATTTTCCAAGCTGTTTAAAAGGCACAGTCAACTTAGTGTATGTAAACTTCTGACTGTGATACAGTGAATTATAAGTGAAATAATCGGTCTGTAAACAATTGTTGGTAAAAATTACTTGTGTCATGCACAAAGTAGATGTCCTAACTTACTTGCCCAAATTATAGTTTGTTAACAAGAAATTTGTGAAGTGGTTGAAAAACGAGTTTTAATGACTCCAACCTAAGTGTATGTAAACTTCTGACTTCAACTGTACTAGGCGTTGTCAGAGGAAGGCCCAAAAAAATATCTAAACTCCAATCACCCAAGTCATAGACTGTTCTCTCTGCTATCGCGCAGCAAGCGGTACCGGAGCACCAAGTCTAGGTCCAAAAGGCTCCTTAACATCTTCTACCCCCAAGCCATAAGGCTGCTGAACAATTAATCAAATGGCCACCGGACTATTTGCATTGACATCCCCCCCTTTTGTTTTTACACTGCTGCTACCTGCTGTTTCTTATCTATGCAGTCCCTTTACCCCTACAACATGTACAAATTACCTCGACTAACCTGTACCCTGCACATTGACTCGGTACCAGTACCCCCTGTATATAGCCTCATTGTTATTTTATTGTGTATCTTATTTTTTTTTACGTTAGTTTATTTAGTAAATATTTTCTTTACTCTATTTTCTTAAAACTGCATTGTTGGTTAAGGGCTTGTAAGTGAGCATTTCACTGTAAGGTCTACTGTTATATTCGGTATATGTGACATGTTGACGCTATTCATATGAATCAGAGACCTGGCTGTTGCGTAATCCTCAACCTTCTCGAAAGGAGCGGAGACTAATTTGGTTTCCCTTAATTAGTTCCATAGGTAACTGGCTGTCTTGCTATGCTATGCTGTAAGTCACACACACACACTCTCTCTCTATGGCATAACTTACTATGGGAGGCAGTGGCGGCATCATGTTGAATTATTAAAAACAATTACCATGGCCTAGGGAGAGTGACGGGCGAATAACAGCAGAGGACGGCTTGGTAAATAAATAAAGTTGATATCCACAGCTGCTATTCCATTTCTTCTCTAATGATATCTGAATATCAAAGAGACCAAATCAACAAATGCTTATTCCTTCTCCCTCAACCCTCCAAAAAGCCTAAAATCTCCTCCAGGATGCTACGCAGAGGCTTCAGGCTGCCCCGCCGTGAAATTGAACAGTCCCAAAAATGATTTACAGTAAGAACTAAGTGTCCATCCCACCAAGATGACAAGAAATTACCCTGGCTATTCCTGAAGGAGAACATGCTAATTACACAGGTGCACCTTGTGCTAGGGACAATAAAAGGCCACTCTAAAATGTGCAGTTGTGTCACACAACACAATGCCACAGATGTCTCAAGTTTTGAGGGAATGTGCAATTGGCATGTTGACTGCAGGAATGTCCACCAGAGCTATTGCCAGAAAATGTTATGTTAATATCTCTACCATAAGCCGCCTCAAATGTCATTTGGGGCGGCAGGGTAGCCTGAGTGGTTAGAGCGTTGGACTAGTAACCGAAAGGTTGCAAGTTCAAATCCCGAGCTGACAAGGTACAAATCTGTCATTCTGCCCCTGAACAGTTAACCCACTGTTCCTAGGCCGTCATTGAAATTAAGAATCTGTTCTTAACTGACTTGCCTAGTTAAATAAAGGTAAAATAAATAAAATAAAAATGTTAGAGAATTTGGCAGTACGTCCAACTGGCCTCAGAAACGCAGACCACGTGTAACCACACCAGCCCAGGACCTCCACATCCGGCTTCTTCACCTGCGGGATTGTCGGAGATCAGCCACTTGTCCAGCTGATGGAACTAAGGAGTATTTCTGTCTGTAAAGAAGCCCTTTCGTAGGGAAAAACTCATTCCAATGCCCACCTATGGCTGCGCCCCTGCCCAGTTGTGTGAAATCCATAGATTAGGGCCTAAATAATATACATACATGTACTATGTAAATATTATTAATCCATTCCTTACTTAGATTTATGTGTATTTTGGGTACATGTTGGGGAAACTGTTAGATATTGCTTGTTAGGAAAGTATTCACACTTTTCAGACTTTTTCCACATTGTTACCTTACAGCCTTAAAATGGATTAAGTAAATAGAAACTCCTCAGAAATCTACACACAATACCCCATAATGACAAAGCGAATTTTAGAAATACCTTATTTACATAAGTATTCAGACCCTTTTCTATGAGATTCGAAATTGAGCTCAGGCGCATCCTGTTTCCATTGATCATCCGTGAGATGTTTCTACAACTTGATTGAAGTCCACCTGTGGTAAATTCAATTGATTGAATATGATTTGGAAAGGCACACACCTGTCTTTATAAAGGTCCCACATTTGACAGTGCATGTCAGAGCAAAATCCAAGCCACGAGGTAAAAGGAATTGTCTGTAGAGCTCCGAGACAGGATTGTGTCTCTGGGGAAGGGTACCAATACATTTCTGCAGCATTGAAGGTCCCCAGGAACACAGTCGCCTCCATCATTCTTAAATGGAAGAAGTTTGGAACCACCAAGACTCTTCCTAGAGCTGGTTGCCCGACCAAACTGACCAAAAACCAATGGTCACTCTGACAGAGCTCCAGACTTTCTCTGTGGAGATGGGAGAACCTTCCAGAAGGACAACAATCTCTGCAGCACTCCACCAATCAGGCCTTTATGGTAGTGGTCAGACAGAAGCCCGTCCTCAGTAAAAGGCACATGACAGCCTGCTTGGAGCTTGCCAAAAGGTCCCTTTAGGACTCTCAGACCATGAGAAACAAGATTCTCTGGTCTGATGAAACCAAGACTGAACTCCTTGGCCTGAATGCCAAGCATCACATCTGGAGGAAACCTGGCACCATCCCTATGGTGAAGCATGGTGGTGGCAGCATCATGCTGTGGGTTTGTTTTTCAGCAGCAAGGACTGGGAGACTAGTCAGGATCAAGGGAAAAATGAACGGAGCAAAGTAGAGAGAGATCCTTGATGAAGTCCTGAGCGCTCTGGAGCAGGTTCTCAGACTGGGATGAAGGTTCACCTTCCAACAGGACAACGACCCTAAGCACACAGCCAAGAACGCAGGAGTGGCTTCATGACAAGTCTCTGAATGTCCTTGAATTTCCCAGCCAAAGGGAGAACTTGAACCCGATCAAACATCTCTGGAGATACCTGATAATAGCTGTGCAGCAATGCTCCCCATCCAACCTGACAGAGCTTGAGAGGATATGCAGAGAAGAATAGGAAAAACTCCTACAGTTGTGCCAAGCTTGTAGTGTCATACCCAAGAAGACAAGGATGTAATTACTGCCAAAGGTGCATCAACAAAAGCACTGAGTGAAGGGTCTGAATACTTATGTAAATGTGTTATGTTTTTTTGAACATGAATAGAGCAGCAGAATAATTGTTTGAGTTATCAGGGAAGTTCAAAATGACCCCAATATCTTAATTATGGGTGTCATGTCCCATAGCACCATCAGGACTGGCCTTTACTGGATATGACATTAGTATTACTCACAGTGATTCAGACAGTCAAGGTAATCTAACCAGAAAAGAACATTGTAAAATCAAACATACAAGTGCTATGACACTCTAGTGTTTTGGCTGCTGGTGACCGTCGAGTGACTGTATTCTGGCAGGTCAAAATCATCATCTTACGATGGTGTAACAACAACAAAATGGTGCCAGTAGGAAAGTTGCTGTTACCCAAAATTGAGAAAAGTGCTAAACAAAGTAAGAGCCATGATGGACGAAATGATAAATTAATAGAATATCCATATCAAATTGATGTCACTAGAATATGATTATAATGCTGTTTCTTTTAGTATTACAGTATTAATGCTATGCCATCAGCAATTTTCAAATACCAAATCCTACAGGACAGTAAAAAGCTTTGATTTCAGTGATTCTGACTCACCTACTATTGCACCCCAGACAGTCTTACAGAGGACATTGATGAGAACATTCACAGAATGGTACTGGTCCTGTCGTCAGTAGAACACAGAACAACCACATTAGCCTGCAGCAAGACTTCAGTTGCCAAATTAAATGGGCAACCTCCGCTTTGAGTCCCACTATCACCCCGGCATGGTGAAGGGCTTCTAAACCCTTTAAAACATTGTGTTTAAGCTGGATTTGCATTGGAATAGTCTATTTCTTCTGCATCCACCGATACCAACCACTAGCCTGCACGACTAACGGCGGCTGAACTATAATAGTGTTTGTGAGACAAGGGCAGATCCCGAAAACGTCTCGTCACAAAAACGTCTGAAGTCCTAACGGCTTGAGGGACAAACTATTATGACTCCACTTTGAAAAGCTGAGAATCTCACGCACACATAACATGCCCATGTTTTGCTCTAGGACGCAAGCCACACAAGAGTCATTAGAGGCAACAGGCTCTTTAAAATAGAAGATCATAGGAAATCCCAGGGAACAGTTTCTATATAATACAGTAATAAGCTCACATAACTGCTGTCACAAACTACTTGTAGCGCTGGTTGTTCTGAAAATAAAATGGCAAAACACTTCAATGTGAGGCTAAATATGAGGGCAAAGCAAGAAAATGAACAAAAATAGCGAATTTCAGCTTTTTCACTGTGGGAATCGCTGGACCTATGAGTTTAAGTGTGTAACTATGGACATCATATCTAGGCCTAGGCTATTTAATTTGATCATTAGAATCGCTTAAAGTATATAGTATATTTTCTATTAGAAAATAATATAGTGGCTACAGGCAGTATTTTTTATCAAATAAACAAAAAGAACAGAAAAATCAAATTTGTTAGCCAAATAAAATCAATGAAGTTTTCAAAGATAGGGAAGGGACAAATGGTATTAGTATCCTGAGAAGATCACAAACTTGGCCGTGTCTTTCTAGTACACCATTCCTGTGTATCCAGACGAGAGAGAAAAACATCAATCATCGAGAATAATGAATCACACTCAGTTTCCCAGGAAACATCCTAGACGTGACAACATCAAAAAATCGCAACCTGCTTGAATCAAAAAACACTTTTGAGTTATACCAGCTAGCCGGGCGGGATTGAATTGTTGAGTTGTTCCAAATGCTGAGTAGTGCAGTCAGCTGTATTGGATTGGAGGGAGGTGATGTCCCCTTAAGTGGTGTCAAAGCAAAGCCAGTTTAATGGAAGCACAGAGAGACTTACGTAATACATTGTGCTGCTCCAAGGCAAGGTGCCACACCGAGACCAACAGCTGCCATAGGTTTCGCTCTAATGTCCAACATAGGCCTGCATGCCCAATACTACTTAGAATGCATGCCCAATACTACTTAGAATGCATGCCCAATACTACTTAGAATGCATGCCCAATAGTATATTGCTCATTCTAAGCAGAAATCTGGTGTGGACATTGAAAAAACAGAGCCACACTGGTCATAATAAGGACTGTGGACGTGGCGCAGTAAACTTACCATTATGCACTGTGTACAAAACATTAGGAACACCAATACAGACTGACCAGGTGAAAGCTATGATCCCTTACTGATGTCACTTGTTAAATCCACTTCAAATCAGTGTAGACGAAGGGGAGGAGACTTTTGTTGATTGTGTGCCATTCAGAGGGTGAAAGGGCAAGACAAAATATTTAAGGGCCTTTGAAACAGAGTATCGTAATAGGTGCCAGGTGCACTGGTTTGAGTGTGTCAAATCAAATGTTATTTGTGACATGCTTCGTAAACAACAGGTGTAGACTAGCAGTGAAATGATTACTTATTGGTCCTTTCCAACAATGCAGACAAAATAAAAAAATATCATAACAGGAGGAATAAATCAACTGTACCGCTGCTTGGTTTTTCACGTTCAACAGTTTCCCGTGTGTATCAAGAACGGTCCACCACCCAAAGGACATCCAGACAACTTGACACAACTGTAAGAAGCATTGGAGTCAACATGGGCCAGCATCCCT
Source organism: Oncorhynchus nerka (assembly GCF_034236695.1). Lineage (NCBI taxonomy): Eukaryota > Metazoa > Chordata > Actinopteri > Salmoniformes > Salmonidae > Oncorhynchus > Oncorhynchus nerka. The sequence continues at coordinate 28,970,921 of NC_088424.1, read as the reverse complement.
GTGGAATGCTTTCGACATCTTGTAGTCCATGCCTCAACGAATTGAGGCTGTTCTGAGGGCAAAAGGGAGTGCAACTCAATATTAGGAAGGTGTTCCTAATGTTTTGTACACCCAGTGTATATGCAATGAGGAAACTCTATTGCTCTGTCTTGTGAATGCATTTAAACTATTTGATGTTATGCGTCTACCTGAATGCGTTTGATGATGACATGCCGCAGAACAAATTGCCTGCTGGGGGACAATAAAGCCTCAGCTCTACAAAGAGAATATGCACTGTACTGAAGATACTGAGCTCCCCACACACACACACACACACACACACACACACACACACACACACAATGTCACTGATCTGGTATGCTGGACAAGTAGAACACCACTTAGTCTACCCATAATACCTCATTGGGTTTTGAAGTGTCATCCCCTCCTACACCTACTCTGGGGTCCAATCCGTGGTAACTTTTACCCAATTGATTTTTATCTTGCACTGAGGAGTAGTGTGTCTGAGCACACACACACACTCCCGGAGACACACAGAGCCATCATCCTTCCTACAGCAATCCGAAGGGAGCGAGGCAGGCTAATGAGCAGAGAACAGAAGTTGGGCCACAGGAAAACAACCTTAGGCAGCAGAAATGAGATCAGAACTTAAGCTCCACCAGGACCTCTCTCTCGCTTTTCTCACTCTCCCTCCCGCCATTCATCCTCCTCCCTCCCTCCTACCAGTCTGCTGAGTACTGCATCAGCAGCACCTCATGAGAAGGGGAAGGACTGTTCTTGACTTTAACTACACTGAACAAAAATATCAAATGCAACATGCAACAATTTCAAAGATTTTACTGAGTGACAGTCAATTGAAATAAATGCATTAAGCCCTAATCTATATATTTCACATGACTGGGAATACAGATGTAAATCTGTTTGTCAGCGATACCTTATAAAAAAGAAGTAGGGGTGTGGATCAGAAAACCAGTCAGTATCTGGTGTGACCACCATAGAGTTGATCACATACTGTAGAGTTGATCAGGCTGTTCATTGTGATCTGTGGAATGTAGTCCCACTCCTCTTCAATGGCTGTGAGGTTATTGGATATTGGCGAGAACTGGAACATGCTGTCGTACACGTCAATCCAGAGCATCCCAAACATGCTCAATGGGTGACATGTCTGATGAGTATGCAGGACATTTTCAGCTTTCAGGAACTATGTACAGACCCTTGCGACATGGGGCCGTGTATTGCCATGCTAAAACATGAGGTGATGGCGGTGGATAAATGGCACAACAATGGGCCTCAGGATCTCATCCCAATATCTCTTTACATTAAAATTGCCATCGATAAAATGCAATTGTGTTCGTTGTCCATAGCTTATGCCTGCCCATACCATAACCCCACTGCCACCATGGGGCACTTTGTTCACAACTTTGACATCAGCAAACCGCTCGCCCACAGACAATCAGGCTGGTGCGAAGCAGTACCACAATGCGTATTTTACCGTGAACACTGCACCAGAGGAAAACTCCTTCCTCCGCTACCCTTTCCTCCACGTGAGGCTACAATAAGTCAAGTTTCCCCAGGAAGTGTGAACCGCTGGGGAATCTGTGAAACGCTGGGGAAGCTATGAAGCCAGATGTAGCCTATTGCATGATTGTGTTTATGAGTCGGATATTAAGAATGTGAAACAATGTATGTTAACTATTGCCTGGGTGTGATTATGAGTTATTAGATGTGTATGTTTACTGCTTTTCATTAAATCATGTATGGCTACAAATATTGTATATACATTCCTTTATGTGGGCAGAATCGTGTAGCCTATATACACATTTGTTCATATGGGCAGAATGTTGTATATAAATTATAAATTCTATACCATCCATTAACACCAACCATGAACCCTTTATTATCAACAACAAATCTGAGCAAAATACTAAACAACAATGGGGCAAAAATAAGTAGGACTAAAATACACACAAAAAAAGAGTAGGCTACATGACAATGCAGCACCTTAACAACAAGGTCAGGAACAAATCCTTCCAAGAATGTGCTTAATTTAGGGATAGACGTCCCGTCAACGGGACAGTTGTAAATCACGCAGCGCCGTGTGTCACGATCACGTGTGTCCAATTTACAGTAGCCATTACTGCGTAAAAATGCCATGCTATTGTTTGAGGAGAGCTCCTAACAACAAAACACTTTTTTCACCGCAATAGGTTTGATAAATTCACCTCTGAAGATGAAATGTGTACTTACATTCTGAAATCTTGCTCTAATTTATCATCCAAAGGGTCCCAGAGATAACACGAAGTGTCGTTTTGTTATTTTTCATGTCTTAAAAAGGTCCATATAGCATGCACGATTGATTTTGTATTTCCACTAGTTCAATTTGCAAAGAAAAAGGAATCTGTGAAAATCTAACCCTAAACGTTATTTCAACCAGTCAAATCACGTTTGTATTTATTCCTCAGAGATCCTAGAACATAACTAGACTTTAATATATCATAGGAGTGTAGTGTATCCTATAGGACTCCAAATTTGGTCAGAGAGCGACGCCTTCATGGCGCGCCGATGACGCGGGCGGTCTTCACTTGATTGACTGTGACTTTGTAAAATAAGCACCAATCGGGGTCAAACAAAGCTAGATAGCCAATGAGCTGGGCTTTACGGGAGTATGCGGAAACCCTGTATCTGTCGGGACAAAAATTACAGGAATATTGAGAGTTGTGAAGTTATGAAAACTGGGTGTTTTGCAAATGTTGAACTTACAATATGGCCTCTAATACTGGAAAAGCTAAATCAAAGTCCAAGTATACAGATTTGACGATATTCTTGCAGAAAAATGTAATGTAAATGTCTCCTTCACGATTTGCCCAAATGTACCTGGGTGACTTCACACTAAATGTCATGTAGTTCTCTCATAATTCAAGTTATCCATCTGAAACATACACTGCTGCTATCTTGTAGACACCATCGGAATTACAACCAGAGTGATGGCTAGATTTGGGACCTTTCTGTTGCATTTCAAAGATAGTGGTAGAAAAAAAAGAAAAAAAAATGTATTCTACCAGATTTAGTGTGTTATATTCTCCTACATTTAATTCACATTTCCACAAACTTCAAAGTGTTTCCTTTCAAATGGTACCAAGAATATGCATATCCTTGCTTTAGGGCCTGCGCTACAGAGAGTTAGATTTGGGTATGTCATTTTAGGTGAAAATTGCAAAAAAGGGGGCTATCACTAAGAAGTTTTAATGTGCTGGTCTCATAAGTATTTTGGAGTCATTGAAAGAGTTGAAATGTATGTGTCATGAAGAAGTGTCTAAGTAGGCTAGGTGCTCATTTTTCTCAGATGGATTTTGGAGTATTCACAACTGCAACTTGAAAGTGTAGGCAACGCTCTTCAGGTAAGACTCCAGCCGTTCAGTCGTGGTGTATTTCTGAACCAGTGACTTCAGATCCTTCTGTTGCTTGCAGGAGCGGGTTCTTTGCCATGGCAGAGAAATGCCAGCAAGTTGCTGCTCCATTCTATTTTCATCTCTTTGATGCAGTTATTGCAATGCCTCGAACTTCCAAATGGTGGTCTGGGTAGCACCAAGATTCAACAAAAATGTTGGATGCCAGCCCTCCACTCCTTTGTTAGTCTTCGCCAAGTCTTGCAGGACAGCATTGTAGCAGTTACATATTTTTTAACAAAGAAGAAAGAAAGAAATAGAAAAAAGAAAGAAAAAAAGAAAGAAATAGAAGCAGTTTAGCCACCATGTTATTGCCCTTGGGCTTGCTGTCATCAATAATACTAATAAAGCCAGTTTGTTAAACAAGACATAGGCTACCTATGGGAGACATTGGCTTTCTTCCAATGCATCTGACCTTCTCCCCAACCCATGTTGCCTGAAAGTATGTCAGACGCTCCTCCAGTTGATGTTCTGGGAGCTGAAAGAACCGCGCATCCAGCACAACGTGGAGATAACCCTCGGCATTCCAACACATCATATTCGGTGCACATCCAGAAGGACGTATTTGCGGTCTGTCGTTCCCGTCTGTTTGTTTTTTTAAGCACAGAGAATAAATTAGGTTTCCATTGCTTGTCAGGGACATCATCAGGAGCTTGTATTTTACCTTTATTTTACTAGGCAAGTCAGTTAAGAACAAATTCTTATTTTCAATGACGGCCTAGGAACAGTGGGTTAACTGCCTGTTCAGGGGCAGAACAACAGATTTGTACCTTGTCAGCTCGGGGGTTTGAACTTGCAACCTTCCAGTTACTAGTCCAAAGCTCTAACCACTAGGCTACCCTGCCGCCCCTATAATTTCCTCCAATCTGTGTATAGATCTACACTCTTGTCATTGGCCTATGCTATTGGTTGCATTTAAGACCAGGGTCAATCGTTTTATTGATCTCAGTATGTCAATGTCAGAGTATCTTGTCATTTTGGTGATTTGTGTGGTATTAAAAAATATTCTTGTAATGTCTCCAGTCATGTAAAATGACGTAGAATTGCAGGAAATTATTTTAGAAAAGGCTGTGTTTTTCTCAGACCTGCATATACAATGATATGAGAGTCCTCCAGTCAGTCACTGGTCTTCAGGGCTGAGCCCCTGGTTATGGACGTCACTGCTGCTTGTTCTGACCTCCTCTAAGAATAATGAATGCTGAGGATAGCAGTGCAAGGTCTTTTTAAGCAGAATATTTGAATTATTCGCATATGAATGACTTGCAATTCAATTGCTGGACAATCGAAGCCATCCATCCAACCCATTTTTTCAGATCTGGCAGATCAAAGAGGAGAATTTCAAAGGTAATGGACTGGGCCTTGTTATTGTAAATTAGCAGCACACATTTGCAGTCATTCTCTTACATTTATTTAAATACCCTATGCTATTTTGTGCAATGTATAGCCTACTGTATTGTTTGTCTGTCTGGACTGTCTGCCTGTCCTGGTGAGAATCTTAAGTTAATAAAATACAAAAATAGTCTAGTTTGTGTACCTATTAGAATTCTCCCGGATGTCCTCGCCAGCCAGGTAAGGGCAGCACTTTACAACATTCCAATGTTCGTCTTTTGAATCTCTCAGGCACATTTGTTTTTATTGAAGATGGGAACAATGGGAGAGATGGCCATATACTGATTTTAAAACAAAATGGACTACATCTTGATTCATATTATCAAGAAATAAGCTGAGTACCAAAATAGTTTTAAAACATGCCCCATGCCTTAAAGTTGACACTTGGTTATATCTTTAGTATAATAGCCTCTAGAGTCAACTCAAAATATGGTATTCTGTTCTTGTGAAATAGCTTACATTTTCCATATCATAATGAGATTAAATGAAACGACATAGGCAAAATTGATTTGGTGATGTTTTCCTATAATAAATGGATTTGGACTGTTAAAATGTAAGGGGAAAGGCAGGCATTTTATATAAATATTGTATTTCTGTGGCTCAAATTTCATAATCATTTTCAATTTCAGACATTTTCCTTTGGTAGGCCTAACCATGTGTCTCGTCCCACTCGGGAAGCCTGCTCACTGATGTCTATACCAAAGCTGATAATTGTGACTTGACTAAATTGGAATGATGTCAATTATGATAATGATGATGGTGAGCGCCGAGTATAACCTAATCATTTAAATCATAGGTTATTGTTAATGTGTCTCTAAAATCATGTTTACATTTCTAAAGTTGTGACAGTCTTTTTTTAATTGAAACGTCCACATGTCAGCCTTTGACCAGAAATATTTGTTTCGTATGGAATGTTCTATTTTCATAACTGATCGAAATTGGGTACACTATAACCTATAGATAACATTCTGCCCATATGAACACATTTATTGTAGGCCATATAAAAATAACAGCCATGTATGATTTAATGAAAAGCAGCAAACAGATTATTTCACGTTCTTTAATAAAGACTCAAAACAGAAACAGGCTATACAGCTGGCTTCACCGTTTCCCCCGCCAAATAGCACCACTTACAAGGAAACTCGACATATCTCGACGACGTTGAGTGAGCGAAGGGGTCTGCGCGCTGTGTAGTACCTTCCACAAAAGACACATAAGTGGGCTGGAGTGGTTACGCATGATAGGCGGTTGTGAGGCCAGTTGGATGTACTGCCAAATTCTCTGAAATGGCTTATGGTAGAGAAATGAACATGAATTTCTCTGGCAACAGCTCTGGAGGACATTCCTGAAGTCAACATGGCAATTGCATGCTCCTTCAAAACTTGAGACATCTGTGGCATTGTGTTGTGTGACAAAACTGCACATTTTAGAGAGGCCTTTTATTGTCCCCAGCACAAGGTGCACCTGTGTAATGATCATGCTGTTTAATCAGCTTCTTGATATGCCACACCTGTCAGGTGGACAGATTATCTTGTTAAAGGAGAAAGTCTCACTAACAGGGATGTAAACAACATTTCAGGCATCTTTTACTTCAGTTCACATTTTTGGTTTGTGTTTATTTATTTTACCTTTATTTAACCAGGTGAAATCAAATTAAAATAAACACAAAGCAAAAATATAAAACTGAAATAAAAGAAACCAGAAATGTGTACTTACCCAAACCACAAAGATGTCTACCCAACCAACTTTATCATCAATATACTACGGCTTCTGGCCCCCTTCAAGAGAACTGAGATTTTATAATGGGATTCTGTTCCGTTATGTAATCTAAGTAAGCATGATACATAACTGCAGCAAACATTCTAGAAGTAGAACTAATGTATTCATGGAGGACAGGGAAGCCCTCGGCACCACCTGTGTCAACACAGCGTGGATTGTTTTGGTTATTTTTACTCCGGGATCTTCACAGGTGTTGCCCTTCGCAGGTCACATGGTAATGGGCCCCTGGTGCCACCACACTGCTAAAGTGGGCTATTTCTGGGGCTCTGCTGGGATGCCGAGGCAGGAGGGATGAGACAGGTGTGAGGGCACGTGTAGGGAGGAGTTGGAAGACAAACCATGGAAGATAGACCCTAATGGTGCAATACTACAGTACTCTAACGGTAGAAATACACAGTACCATACAACAGCAACTGGGGTAGCAACCAAATTACAGTTCTTTGTTTTCTGCATGTGTGGCCTCTTTAGTAAGGTGAACCATTCAGAACATTGCAGATATAAACTGAGTACACCAAACATTAGGAACATCTTCCTTATATTGAGTTGAAACCCCCCGCCCCCTTTGCCCTCAGAACAGCATCAAATAGTCAGGGCACGGCTGGATGTCCTTTGGGAGGTGGACCATTCTTGATACACACAGGAAACTGTTGAAAACCCCAGCGGCGTTGCAGTTCTTGACACAAAATCGTTACACCTGGCACCTACTACCATACCCTGTTCAAAGGCACATACATATTTTGACTTGTCCATTCACCCTCTGAATGGCACACATTCACAATCCATGTCTGAATTGTCTCGAGGCTTAAAAATCCTTCTTTAACCTGTCCCCTCCCTCTACACTGATGAATCCACTTCAAACAAGTGACATCACCTGGATTCACCTCATCAGTCTATGCCAAGAAAAGAGCAGATGTCCTTAGCATTTTATACTGAGTGTAAAAAAAATATTATGTACTATTTAAAGCAGAGAGACATGACTTCTTACTATCCATGACAAGGATCAGAATGTTGCACTAGGGGGTTGTGTTCTGTACGGACCACTAGGAAATAAACATCGCCGTTCCTATTAGTCAAGGTCAGGTAGTAGCCCAACCAACCTCTGTTTCAAAACCTTTTGTCCCATTTCATGCCTACTAAACAAGACCTGGGGGTGGAAGTGAAGTAATATGAAGCAGGGGTAAGTGGTTAATAAGTAGCAGTGCTGTTGTTTCTGCCTATTCCCTACAGAAGTATTGTCTGTTACGTTCTCGGTCTCTCCCTCTGTCTCCCTCTGGGCTGCCTGCTTAAATCTGCATGCCAATGAGATGAGTGAGCACAGTGGTTTTGTCAGTTTCCCAGACTGATGCCTCATGTCGAGAGAGGGAGACAGAGAGAAAGAAAGACCGACAGCTGCAGGATCCCTGGCGGGCAGGCGTCAACCCACCATGACCCCAACAGCCTCTCGCTCTCTCTCTGCGGTGTCCCCACCCCACCCTGACAGCCATTCTCTGCATGCCCCATCCAGTCAGAGGACCGCTGGCATCACCCCATCTGAACCCCACCATGACACCTGACAGCGTACACCCCACCACGACAGCCCGTCTCTGCGTGCCATGCCCCAGCCAGCCAGTCAGAGGACCGCTAGGCTGATGCCCTTAACAAATGAGAGAGCTTAGAACTTGAATAATTAAATAAAATCTAAAGTCTATAGGCTTTTACGTCCTCATACAGAACTTAAGATGAGGCAATAACGTCCTCTGAAATCCTTTGCTAACTTGCCATCAAACTCCAGGAACAGAGAAGAGCTTGGTGTGCTCAGAGCTTCCATTCCTTTAGGAACAGATATTCAATAAGAATGGTGGTGCCTATGCCCACTGAAAAAGGAAGTTGGTCAACTCTCTGTTATAGTACAAAACCTTGTCTCGAGCACATCCGATACACGACAGCCACAAGAAATATTCAATCCGTTTTCAAAGAGATAAAACTAGGCTGATGGAGAATATCTACTGCTGAACGGAGTAGAGAGCCCCATTGATAGTGATAGCAGAGGTGGAGAGGAGACCCAGCCTCTGGTGATGACTTTTCTCTGCATACTGTACAACAAACAAGTCCAATATCTTTCAAGACATTATTTTGCTGGCTTGTGTTTCGCCGCTGACTGCAGAACATCAAGTACGCCAGGAACCACTGACTTGGTTGGCTGGGCTTCAAGCAGTAGTTAACACCCTAAATCATTTTGAGAGAGTTCACGCCATCTGTTATGTGTCAATCCCAAATGAATAGCAAAGATGGGCATCATCTTGAATACTAAAATTAGACTGCGTCTATTCTCTCATTATTTTGGGATCGAGGCAAATTGTTGGATCTAGTACCGAACAGATGGCATGGGATGTGGACTCATCCTGATATTACACAGGCATTGTGGTCTGAAAATATCTGACTACATTTGATTCTGGAATGAACTATCACATCAATATCAAAGAGCATTGTTTCAGGTTGCAACACGCCATCATCAACAATTAACAGTCAGAACTGGAGAATCCGAACCAATCACAAGACACGAAAGAGAAATGAGTGATGATTTCAAGGTCGAGATCATCATCATTGCGTCAGCCTGATAATGTGTTGCTGCTCAGATGTATATAGAGGACTAATCAAAATTCATTTTGTTCTGATAATTGAGTGTAATTAAGGTGCTGATGATAATGTGCGAGCTTCATGCTCTCGAGTGCCTCGAGTCACAAGGCCAAGAATAAGCTCATAGATAATGGCAGGTGCATGTCAGGGATGAAACACCAGTTTGTCCACGGTGACTGTGGTGACGCGCGATGACAGGCTGTTAAAAGTTAGGCGGATGACATCAGGGAAGGTCATTGTGTGTTTCCAATGAAAGGTCCGTACATAGCAACAGAAATGTCATCTGAAATAACCCGTTGGTAATGCTGATCATATATCTCGTCGGCATCTTATACCTCGTATCAAAAACACTGATGAATTTGGTTATTACAGCAAAATAAGGGGCATTATTTAGGTCTGATTTCAACATGAAGAGGAGTCGGCTCTGTGAAACGCTTGGTAATGGATCAGTTGATTTCAAGCTATAGGCCTAGACTCGAGGCTACTGTAAGCTGTCAACCTTCTGCATCCAAGTGTCGCAGCAGTCCCTAGAAAGGTTCAGTTCAGAGTACTTGTCCCACCACAATGAACACTATACACCATGACTCCCATAGATCGAATATGAAACAAAAATACTCACTTAACTTTCTCTCTCCTTCATTGTTGTGGAATAGGCTAAGAACGTAGTGTGTTATTGAGGGGCCAGTGACCACACAATGACTCATCTGACTGTTCTAAGAAGAGGCGGGTGTATGGGGAAAGAGAGCAAGGCAGGTAGCAAGCTAATTATCTTCTCCCCAGTTGCACACTGAGCTGCCTACCAGTTTCACAGGTGACTCGACTTCTCCCGCTGCTAGTCAGCAGCATTACAGGTCCACCGCACAGGAATAGGAGGAATCCACACTTCTATATCAGCAATCACCGACTCAGAATGGCTGAATCAGTTATTTCACCTTGGGATGAAATAACAGGTGTTGCGAGTCAGCTAGAATGGACAATGATAAATGCATTACAAACAGTTCTGGAGAGATGCAAACTGATAGAAGTCACAATCACCTGGTGATAGAACTTTCCAGTTTCACTTAGTTTTTGGGAAAGGTTTTCAAACTACAGAAGCCTTGTTATTGTGTTACTATTTCCTTTTTTTGTTGCAAAATGTTCTTACTTTTTAACTCTGCATTGTTGGAAAAGGGATTGTAAGTAAAGCATTTCACGGTAAAGTGTACAACTGTTGTATTTGGCACGTGACAAATCAAATGTGATTTGCAAAGTCAAAATTGGCTATATTGTTAAGGTTATCGTTAAGTTTCAAATCAGAATTTATGGCTTTGTTGCTGTGCCAGCTAGTGACCACTAGAACTTAACATCCAGGCTGTATCACAACCAGCCATGATTTGGAGTCCCATAGGGCGGCGCACAATTGGCCCAGCGTCATCTGGGTTTGGCCGGGGTAGGCCATCATTGTAAATAAGAATTTGTTTTTAACTGATTTGCCAAGTTAAATAAAGGTTAAATAAATAAAAATACACTTTTAAAAAACACACATGGTAGCGGCATCTCCACGCCACTATAGGCTCCCGGAGGGGAGGAGCACGGCAGCAGGGTTGGCTCCAGGCATAAGCGACATAAGCAGTCGTTTAGAGCCCCAGCAGGCTAGGGGCCCCCCGACCCCCCAAAAATAAGAAAAATACATTTTTAGGAACTCAGTCGGGGTCTCAACTTACTTTTGCATTAGAATACACAAGGTGCAAGTTCAAAATGTGTTTGTGCATCAGCAATTATTCTCTTGTCAATTAGCCATGTCAGCTAAAATAACTTAGATCAGTAAGTTAGTCCAGTGTGTATAACCTTTATTTAACTAGGCAAGTCAGTTAAGAACAAATTCTTATTTACAATGACTGCCTAGGAACAGTGGGTTAATTGCCTTGTTCAGGGGCAGAAAGACAGATTTTTAGCTCGTCAGCTCAGAGATTCAAACCAGAAACTTGATTACTGACCCAATGCTCTAACCACTAAGCTACCTGCTGCCCCAAATATCTAAACTTGTAGTAATCATGGCCGAATACCGACCAGGCACGTGTCCAGGGGCCCTGACCTCCAGGGCACCCCCACTGATTTAAAAAAAATCACGCTCACTTAGATATCATTAACATGGAATAATTCATGGCAAAATGGGTAGAATTGCAGGAAATTCTCTCTAAAATTACACATTTCTTCTTTCTGCCCCTTGGAAAAATGAGAATTAACTGAAAGGCAGCCCGTGCATGTATATCCAGTCCGGTAACCAGTCTGGCCGTTAGTATTGCATCGCCAGCCTCGCTATTATTCCTTACGTCGTTTGTCAACTACTGCTTTAGACTGCCTGCTATTTGTGATATGAATATTAATAGTTATGCTGCCATATTGTAGCGAGAGTTACAGGAAAATGAACTAGCCAATGTTTGAAATGATAAGGTAGCAACACATCTGCCACACTGATCCTCAACACTGGAGCTCCCCAGGGGTTCGTGCTCAGTCCCCTCCTGTACTCCCTGTTCACCCACGACTGCATGGCCAGGCACGAGTCCAACACAATCATTAAATTTGACGGCACAACAGTGGTAGGCCTGATCGCCGACAACAACGAGACAGCCTATAGGGAGGAAGTCAGAGACCTGACCGGGTGGTGCCAGAATAATAACCTCCCCCTTAACGTAACCGAGACTAAGGAGATGATTGTGGACTACAGGAAAAGCAGGACCGAGCACGCCCCCATTCTCATCAACGGGGCTGTAGTGGAGCAAGTTGAGAGCTTCAAGTTCCTTGGTGTCCACATCACCAACAAACTAGAATGGTCCAAACACACCAAGACAGTCATAAAGAGGGCACAACAAAGCCTATTCCCCCTCTGGAAACTAAAAAGATTTGGCATGGGTCCTGAGATCCTCAAAAGGTTCTACAGCTGCCTGGTATGGCAACTGCTCGGCCTCTGACCGCAAGGCACTACAGAGGGCAGTGCGTACGGCCCAGTACATCACTGGGGCCAAGCTTCCTAACATCCAGGACTTCTATACCAGGTGCGGTCAGAGGAAGGCCCTAAAAATTGTCAAAGACCCCAGCCACCCCAGACTGTTCTCTACTACCGCATGGCAAACGGTACCGGAGTGCCAAGTTTTGGACAAAAAGGCTTCAACAGGTTTTACCCCCGAGCCATAAGACTCCTGAAGAGGTAATAAAATGGCTACCCGGACTATTTGCATTGTGTGCCACCCCCCCCCCCAACCCCTCTTTTTACACTGCTGCTACTCTCTGTGTATCATATATGCATAGTCACTTTAACTATACATTCATGTACATACTACCTAAATTGGCCCGACCAACCAGTGCTCCCACACAGTGGCTAACCTGGCTATCTGCCTTGTGTCCCGCCAACCCCTCTTTTACGCTACTGCTACTCTCTGTTCATCATATATGCATAGTCACTTTAACCATATCCACATGTACATACTACCTCAATCAGCCTGACTAACCTGTGTCTGTACGTAGCCTCGCTACTGTACAGTATATAGTCTGTCTTTTTACTGTTTTAGTTCTTTACCTACCTCTTCACCTTATACCTTGTTTTTGTTCACCTAATACTTTAAGTAAGCATTTCACTGTAAGATCTACACCTGTTGTAGTCGGTGCACGTGACAAATAAACTGATTTGATTAAATGAGAAAATAATCGCTATTTTGACTGCCTGTACAAGTCTTGCTTGTGTTTGACATACTTGCCTAAATATGTTACAACAGAGAACAAAGTTTATGCGAACATGTCGATCATGTCTTCTGTGTACAACATGATAGCTGCATGTAGCCTCACACCACTCCTGAAAAATAAACTTGAGGCATGGAATGCATAGTTAGAACATGTCAACCATATCTCTAGTGCACAACATGAGGTTTCCCCCTCCATGCAGAAATATCCGAATCAATAGCCACGGAAAGTCTGGTTCCAGAAAATCCGGAACCGCAGCCACTCTAGAAAACAATCACGCTTAGGGCTCCCAAAAGTCTAGGACCTGCTGGGGAGGGTAAACAAATAGCTAATCTGACTTTAGCCAACAATTGAGCGCTGCCTTTCCACAATAAACGGAGGAGATCCAGATAAATCCAAACATAAGCTCTATCTGCCCACGTAGCGCACAGAGCCAAAGCATGACAAAACAAAACACATCTCTTCCTGCACTGTAGCTATGCACTACTCATGGATGGATACTACCACCCCCCACAGTGGTTCTATAATGGTCTCTCCCTACAAACTACTGGATAACAGCTATTCTCAGTCTGAAAGCAGAGCATTGTTCCGGAAGGGCATGATGGCACAGTGGTTTGAAAACCAACTAGAGGTCAAATAGAACCACATCAAAGTTCGGCCTGTGCTGTTGTTACACAACCTCACCAGAGGGTGGCACTGTTGCTACATGCAATAGTAAATCACATTGTTCAGTTACAAATACAGCACATTTCCTTCAGACAATGATGTTTTATGGGAGTTCCAGGAAATAAAAACAATGGGTTCTTCTAAAGAATTACCTGAGCTAAAATCGTTGAACTGGAGGGTTTGTTCACAGCTACACTCTGTACATTGGATAATTAGGTGTCATTCAGACACTGCTAAGTAGCAGAAGTGAGGAACAACTTCCAGTCATGATGAAAGCTAAGAATGATTACATATTTTATCTCCCATCTCAAAGAGAAAGATGAATGTATCTCCTTTGAATATGTAGATATCTAATCCACTATTTGAGGAAAGATGGTGCTCAAGAGTATTCCATGGAAACTACTAGCACCAAATAAGTATATGGTAAGAAAATTGATTAAAATGTTGTTTTGTATAATTCAGAGTTTTGTTTATCAAATCATACAATTTTAACGTGCAAAGTCAACATACAAAACAGTTCTCCTAAAAGCCTGTTCACATTCCTTTGCCCTTAGCGGTGAGTGACAGATGACATAACTGGCTCATCAGTGGGGTATGGAATGGCTAGCCCATGCACCCTAGCCACAAACCTCAGCATCCTCCTCAGCAGCCAAGCACTGAGTGGGAGAATCTCAATTGCATACTCCTCGCATCCTCTCTCCTGGTCTCAAAACCAATTGGACGAGAAAGCCAGAGGTCCCTCCCCTTTGACCTGCTCCTCTAATGGGTTTTGAGAAGGAGGCAAGGAGAGAGGACACGAGGAGTATGCAATTGAGATTCTCCCAGTGAATTGGCCTGGGGTGAATCTCAACTGAATTTCCCTAATTCCTCGCATCCACATCCCATCTCCTTGTCAACACATTGGAGCAGAAGATCTCCCCCAATGCCTTTCAAGAAGGAGGCAAGGAGAAAGGATATGAGGAATCAAGATAATATAATTGAACCCCCCGTTTCTCAATAACTGAAGAAACAAAAAGGAGCAAAAAAATAAAACACTACAATGAATAATCACATATTGTAACGTGAGGAGACTGATTTGGAAATACATGTCTGTCACCACATGTACATACATACATTCAACAGATGTACACACATGCCTGAATGGAGAGGGCTAGAATACAAATTAGGGTTGCCATTTTAGCACACACATTACATAGATTATTTATACACTATACATATCCGTGATTACTATTTGCTTATGCTGGAGACTGTTTGTAATATTTGCCGGTCGTCGGTTCAACTGGTCTCAAGGGAGCACCTCTGTGAGTTCCACTAAAGACTTCCATTCTGCTTCTATTGAAGCCATAGGAAGAACCTGAGCTGTTATTCACTGGTTAATGATGTGGGATTAAAGGACAACTTATGACCACAAGGTTCTTGACACTTAATCATGGATTACATTCATTTAGCACCTTAAACTAGTTGTCTCCAAGTGCTTTACATCATGTGTGTGGGGGCAGTGACTAGCTTCCATTACAATGGTCTCCTCCCCTTCCTACAATCATGATAATGATACCTTAATGCTACAGTTACATCAACACCCTTTACAACACATTATACAACACACTGTCAATATGCAGCTGGGTATTTCAATGTAAACTCAGCAACAAACAAAAAGAAAAATCATTTTTCAGGACCCTGTCTTGCAAAGATCATTTGTAAAAATCCAAATAACTTCACAGATCTTCATTGTAAAGGGTTTAAACACTGTTTCCCATACTTGTTCAATGAACCCATAAACAATTAATGAACATGGAACGGTCGCTAAGACACTAACAGCTTACAGACGGTAGGCAATTAAGGTCACAGTTATGAAAACTTAGGACACTAAAGAGGCCTTTCTACTGACTCTGAAAACACCAAAAGAAAGATGCCCAGGGTCCCTGCTCATCTGCGTGAACGTGCCTTAGGCATGCTGAAGGAGGCATGAGGACTGCAGATGTGGCCAGGGTAATAAATTGCAATGTCCGTGCTGTGAGACGCCTAAGACAGCGCTACAGGGAGACAGGACGGACAGCTGATTGTCCTCGCAGTGGCAGAGCACGTGTAACACCTGCACAGGATCAGTACATCCGAACATCACACCTGTGGGAAAGGTACAGGATGGCAACAACAACTGCCCGAGTTACACCAGGAACGCACAATCCCTCTATCAGTGCTCAGACTGTCCACAATAGGCTGAGAGGGGCTGGACTGAGGGCTTGTAGGCCTGTTGTAAGGCAGGTCCTCACTAGACATCACCGGCAACAACGTCGCCTATGGGCACAAACCCACCGTCGCTGGACCAGACAGGACTGGCAAAAAAATGCTCTTCACTGACGAGTCACGGTTTCGTCTCGCCTGGGGTGATGGTCGGATTTGCGTTTATCGTCGAAGGAATTAGCGTTACACCGAGGCCTGTGCTCTGGAGTGGGATCGTTTTGGAGGTGGGCGGTCCGTCATGGCCTAGGGTGGTGCCTCACAGCATCATCGGACTGAGCTTATTGCCATTGCAAGCAATCTCATCGCTGTGCGTTACAGGGAAGACATCCTCCTCCCTCATGTGGTACCCTTCCTGCAGGCTCATCCTGACATGACCCTCCAGCATGACAATGCCACCAGCCATACTGCTCGTTCTGTGCGTGATTTCCTGCAAGACAGGAACGTCAGTGTTCTGCCATGGCCAGTGAAGAGCCCGGATCTCAATCCCATTGAGCACGTCCGGGACCTGTTGGATCAGAGGGTAAGGGCGAGGGCCATTCCCCCCAGAAATGTCTGGGAATTTGCAGGTGCCTTGGTAGAAGAGCGGGGTAATACCTCACAGCAAGAACTGGCAAATCTGGTGCAGTCCATGAGGAGAAGCACTGCAGTACTTAATGCAGCTGGTGGCCATATCAGATACTGACTGTTACTTTTGATTTTGCCCCACCCCCCCTTTGTTCAGGGACACATTATTACATTTCTGTTAGTCGCATGTCTGTGGAACTTGTTCAGTTTATGTCTCACTTTTTGAATCTTATGTTCCTACAAATATTTACACATTAAGTTTGCTGAAAATAAACGCAGTTGACAGTGAGAGGACGTTTCTTTTTTGCTGAATATATATTCAAATGTGACCACAGCCCTCTCTTGCCAATACTTTTACTATACTCAATGGTACAAGAGAGGT
Organism: Oncorhynchus nerka; assembly: GCF_034236695.1. Classification (NCBI taxonomy): domain Eukaryota; kingdom Metazoa; phylum Chordata; class Actinopteri; order Salmoniformes; family Salmonidae; genus Oncorhynchus; species Oncorhynchus nerka. The sequence goes on along the minus strand of NC_088424.1, from coordinate 28,954,121 downwards.
GTGTGTTCCAAGCGGGACATGATTCAGCTACCAACCAGCTCACGTGAAGCATGGGGACCAGCTGAATGCTAAGAAATGCTAAGAAAGAGAGCCCCCCTTCTCATCAAGTGCTTCATTGACACAGAATGATGTTTTTAAATGCCATTGCTAACTTCCACAATCCCCACCCGGACCGTAACCACCACAGAACTGTGTGATGTTACAGCATGTGGCATGTTGTAAACACAGTTCTTTGATCTGTTTGCAGTGGGGCAGGGCTAGGGGGTCAGTGGTCATAGCTAGCGCAGAGGGGGCACCCATAGGAATCCCATCTACAGTTGGCGTTGGTTGGTCCCGGTGTGACATGCCGTACGCTCTGTGCAAATCGTCCCGTCCTGCCTCCGCTCTCCTCGCCACCCCACAAGCCCTGGCTGACTCCTGCACGCCCACCTTCTTCCTTCCATCCAACCGACAGGCAACCCGTTGCCTAGGCAACCCCAAAGCACTCACGTCTACTCTGTCAGAGTGAAAACAAATTTCAATCTGCCCGTTTAATAATTTATTTGTCATAATTTCATTCATCCCATTCATCCATCCATGTAGGCCATTCATCCTCAAATCATACCGTCGTCCATTTTCTTTCCACTACTCTCTCTTTGCGGATTCCAGGACACACTTAAACTAACTATCCTCTTCTGCTCCTTTAACTTCAATGTTCAGAGACTGATTGTGGTCATAGTTCAACTGCTATTTCTATCATTAAGGCTAATCTAGATAATGTTCCTCGATCCATTATTGCAAAGCGCCTGTGATCGAGGATTACCAAATGCACAGACAACACTGACTATCCATCTCCACTGCAGTGCACCTGTCCACACAACAGCTCCTCTTCACTGAACATCAGAGGTCCACTCAGGTCTATGTAGCCCATTTGTTTGTTGCAGAGTTGTACCTTCTGGTTCAAACAAACAATGGCAAATCTGTAATAAAGTCTGGAGGGAGATATGACAGGGGAATGTGAACTGCATTGACAATGTTCAATTGGCTCATTAGGAATCTATTCATTGAAGGACAAACAGACGGACAGAAACACTGAAGTCAAGAAAGGAAACCAAAATGTGCTAGTTAAGCAGCATGAGGCTCATTTGCATGTTTTAGTGATCCTAAAGTCCTGCTAATGTATAATATCTCTGTGTCAGAGAAATAAAGTCATCGCAGCAAACAGCAACAGAATCGTACATTTATGTCCCAACAAAGGATAGTAAAAGTGTGTGTGTGTGACAGCAAACTTCCTGCTGGGGGCTGATGCTGCATTCATCAACGCTGTCAAGAGGACGTGAGACACATCCTCACACACACACTACTGGGGGCTGATGCTGCATTCATCAACGCTGTCAAGAGGACGTGAGACACAACCTCACACACACACACACACACACACACACACACACTACTGGGGGCTGATGCTGCATTCATCAATGCTGTCAAGAGGACGTGAGACACAACCTCACACACACACACTACTGGGGGCTGATGCTGCATTCATCAACGCTGTCAAGAGGTTGTGTCACACAACCTCACACACACACACTACTGGGGGCTGATGCTGCATTCATCAACGCTGTCAAGAGGACGTGAGACACAACCTCACACACACACACTACTGGGGGCTGATGCTGCATTCATCTGTTTTACTACTGCCTAGACTTTACTGCACAGAGTACAGCAGGAATGTTGCCCTCAAAAGAAAAAGGATACTTAAATAAAATCAAGCTACCATAGAAAAGCAGCTGGAAGGGCGTGCGACACACACAAGACATCACACACACACCTTCAACATGCTCCCATCTCCCTGCGTGGACTGTATTGTACTATGCATGTAGGTCTCTCAGTATTCCATTAGCAGTGCATTTCTTTCCTCCTCATTTCAACCCTCCCTGCAATCAGAGAGCAATGCTGCCATGCTCTGAACAACCACACAGAGACCGAGACAGAGAGAGATCGATCATTTGGTACAAATCCGAACTACAACATCTAATTGATCCCCTCAAAATTGGTAAATATCACATTTGGTTAAAACTGAAAAAATAACTTGTACTGACAGAAAAAGATGTGTTCCTTTGCGCAATATATATCCCCCCTCAGAATCCCCATATTACTCAGAGGAGATCTTCCCCACCCTTGAGGAAGATCGGTGCCATTTCCAGGCCCAGGGAAATGTGCTCATCTGTGGGGACACAAATGCACGCACAGGAACACTACCTGATCTAACGAGCACATGAGGCGACAGCTTTATTACAGGCCATAGTGTCTCTAACTGTCTTAATCTCCCCCGTAGAATCAACAGTGACAGCAAAAACAACAAAAACTGAAGGGATCTGTTGCAGCTCTGTAGAAGCCTGGGTCTGTACTTTGTCAATGGTATGTTACGGGGGGGGACTCTTTGGAGAGATTCACCTACTGCTCACCTCTTGGCCACAGTACAGTAGACTATATGATCACAGACATTGACCCTTTCTCTCTCAGCTCATTCACTGTCAAGCCACGAACACCTCGATCTGATCACAGCCAAATTACGTTGTTCCTCAAAAGAACAGACATGGAAACAACCACACATTCACAGCCCAGTAAGCTGTACAACATCAGAAATTCATATAGATGGGCCCAAAACAGCACAGAAGAATAACACAATGCAACCTGTAACCAAAACATCCAAACAGTCTTAGATAACTTTCTGGATACAACATTCACTCACAGTGAACACACAACATCAACTATATATATTCAGGCAAATGGCAAAGGAAGCACAATTGAAATTGATCAAAAAAACTAAACAAAAAAGATCACAGATGACAACTGGTTTGATGCAGATTGTACAATTATAAGAAAAAAAACATAGAACACTATCCAACCAAAAGCACAGAGACCCAAAGAATGGTGAATTACACCTTCATTACTTTAAAACTCTATAAACGTACACTCAGAACCAAAAAAGCACAGTACAACAGCAAGCAGTTGACACTAATTGAGGAGTCCATAAACACAAACAACTTCTGGCAAAATTGGAGAAAAATAAAATCTAAATCTAAACAAGAGGAATTAGCGATACAAAATGGTGACATATGGACAACCCATTTTAAAATCACTCTACAACACCGTTCAAATTGACACAAACGCAGAACGGCAAATGCATGAGAAGTTGAATGGACTAGAAAAGCTATAAAGGACAATCAAAATCCATTGGACTCCCCAATTACTGACCAGGAGATCTATAAGAAACTTCAGGCCCTCAAATGTAAAAAAGCATGCAGACCTAATGGCATCCTAAATGCTCAAACTCACGAGTGCAAAATTTCAATTGGCTATATTAAAACTGTTTAATTTGATCCTGAGTGTAGGTTATTTCCCTGATATCTGGAATCAAGGACTCATAACCCCAAACTTTAAGAACGGAGACAAACTTGACCCTAACAATTACAGAGGCATTTGTGTGAACAGTAACCTGGGGAAGGTTTTCTGTAGTATTATAAATGTAAGAGTTCTAAACTTCCTTAATAAGCACAATGTCTTGAGTAAAAGCCAAATTGGATTTATACCCAAACAAATATCACACAACTGATCATATTTACACCCTACACACCCTGATAGATAAACACGTCCACCAAAATAATACCAAAATATACGCTTGCTTTATCGACTTCCAAAAAGCATTTGATTCTATTTGGCATGCACGACTGTTCTACAAAGTTATTGAAAGTGGTGTAGGGAGTAAAACATAATTAAATCAATGTATACTGGCAATACGTGCAGCATTAAAATTGGCAAGAAAATAACAGAATTCTTTAGCCAGGGGCAGGGCCTTCGTCAGGGTTGCAATCTGAGCCCTGCACTCTCCAATATTTACATCAAAGAATTGGACACTAGTGTAGAAAAATCCTCAGCCCCTGGTGTTAGTCTCCACAATTCAGAAGTTAAATGCCTACTCTTCGCAGATGACCTATGCCTGCTTTCACCCACAGCACATGGCCTACAGCAGAGCCTGGATCTGCTAGAGCAGTACTGCCAGACCTCGGCCCTGGCAGTAAACCCCAAAAAGACTAAAATAATGATTTTCCAGAGAAGACCCAGATCTCAGGGAATTAGACCAAAGTTTTCAATTGGTACAAAATATATAGAGTACTGCACACAATACAATTATTTAGGTTTAAAAATAAGCTCAACTGGACACCTTAATGAAGCAGTGAATGAACAGAGAGAAAGCACACAGGGCATTCTACATCATTAAAAAGCTCATTCAAATTGAAATACATATTAAAATATGTCTAAAACTATTTGAATATGTCATTGAACCAATTGCACTTTATGGCAGCGAGGTGTGGGGTCCACTTGCAAAACAAGATTTCATCAAATGGCACAAACACCCCATTGAAACCCTGCATGCAGAGTTCTGTAAGATTCTCCTACATGTCCAGAGGAAAACTACAAACAATGCATGCAGGGCAGAATTAGGACAATATCCACTAATAATAACTCAAAAAAGAGCAAATAGGTTCTGGAAACATCTAAAATACAGTGACCTCCTCTCATATCATTACCAAGCCCTGCAATGCCAAGAGCTGAGCAAAGAAAATAGTCCCCACAGGCTCAGTGAGCACAGCCTTGCCATTGAGAAGGGTAGACACAGGAAAACCTGGCTCCCTGTAGAGGAAAGGCTGTGCAACCACTGCACAACAGCAAAACCTGAGACAGAGCTGCATTTCCTGGCAAAATGTAAAAAAATATAAAACAATTAGAGAGTGTAATTTCTCCACATTTGAAACCCTTATTCAAGAGAGAGAGAGGGACCGAGAGAGAGAGAGAGAGAGACCGAGAGAGAGAGAGAGAGACGGACCGAGAGAGAGAGAGAGAGAGACGGACCGAGAGAGAGAGAGAGAGAGAGACGGACCGAGAGAGAGAGAGAGAGAGAGAGAGAGAGAGAGAGAGACGGACCGAGAGAGAGAGAGAGAGACCGAGAGAGAGAGAGAGAGAGAGACACCGAGAGAGAGAGAGAGAGACGGACCGAGAGAGAGAGAGAGACGGACAGAGAGAGAGAGACGGACAGAGAGAGAGAGACGGACAGAGAGAGAGAGAGAGACGGACAGAGAGAGAGAGAGAGACGGACAGAGAGAGAGAGAGAGACGGACAGAGAGAGAGAGAGAGAAGACGGACGGAGAGAGAGAGAGAGAGACCAGAGAGACAGAGAGAGAGACGGACGAGAGACGGACCAGAGAGAGAGAGAGAGAGAGAGAGAGAGAGAGACGGAGAGAGAGAGAGAGAGAGAGAGAGAGAGAGACGGAGAGAGAGAGAGAGAGAGAGAGACGGACAGAGAGAGAGAGAGACGGACAGAGAGAGAGAGAGAGACGGACCGAGAGAGACGGACAGAGAGAGAGAGAGAGAGAGAGAGAGAGAGAGAGAGAGAGAGAGAGAGACCGAGAGAGAGAGAGACGAGAGAGAGAGAGAGAGAGACGGACAGAGAGAGAGAGAGAGAGAGAGAGAGACGGACCGAGAGAGAGAGAGAGAGGACAGAGAGAGAGAGAGACGGACAGAGAGAGAGAGAGAGAGACGGACAGAGAGAGAGAGAGAGAGACAGAGAGAGAGAGAGACGGACGGACAGAGAGAGAGAGAGAGAGACGGACAGAGAGAGAGAGAGAGAGACGGACAGACAGAGAGAGAGAGAGACGGACAGAGAGAGAGAGAGAGACGGACAGAGAGAGAGAGAGAGACGGACAGAGAGAGAGAGAGACGGACAGAGAGAGAGAGAGAGACTGACAGAGAGAGACTGACAGAGAGAGAGAGACGGACCGAGAGAGAGAGACGGACGGACCGAGAGAGAGAGAGAGAGACGGACGAGAGAGAGAGAGAGAGAGACGGACCGAGAGAGAGAGAGAGAGACGGACCGAGAGAGAGAGAGAGAGACCGAGAGAGAGAGAGAGGACGGACGGACAGAGAGAGAGAGAGAGAGAGACGGACAGAGAGAGAGAGAGAGAGAGACGGACCGAGAGAGAGAGAGAGACGAGAGAGAGAGAGACGGAGAGAGAGAGAGAGAGAGAGAGACGGACGGAGAGAGAGAGAGAGAGAGAGAGAGACGGAGAGAGAGAGAGAGAGACGGAGAGAGAGAGAGAGAGAGACGGACAGAGAGAGAGAGAGAGACGGACGGACAGAGAGAGAGAGAGAGAGACGGACCGAGAGAGAGAGAGACGGACCGAGAGAGAGAGAGAGAGAGACGGACCGAGAGAGAGAGAGACAGAGAGACGGACCGAGACAGAGAGACGGACCGAGACAGAGAGACGGACCGAGACAGAGAGACGAGACAGAGAGAGAGAGAGAGGACCGAGACAGACAGAGAGACGGACCGAGACAGAGAGTGTGACGGGCAAACAGACCCAAGCCAATGGCATGTACCAGATGCTCAGCAGGCTCTGCTCACACTTACTGGCCTGAGGCCAAACCACGACCAACAACATTGGACACTCTATGGAACAAAAAGCCTTCACTACATCATCCTGGAATATCCAAGGCCTGAGGTCATCTGCCTTTGGCCTAAAGAGCAGGAACCCGGACTTCAAAGAAAATCGGTAATACAGACATTGTCATCCTGCAAGAAACCTGGTATAGAGGAGACGGACCCACAGGTTGCCCTCTAGGTTAAAGAGAGCTGGTAGTCCCATCCACCAAACAACCAGGTGTGAAACAGGGAAGGGACTCAGGGGGTATGCTAATTTGGTATAGAGCAGACCTAACTCACTCCATTAAATTAATCAAAACAGGAACATTCTACATTTGGCTAGAAATTCAAAAGGAAATGATCCTAACAGAGAAAAATGTCCTCCTGTGTGCTACCTATATCCCCGCACTAGAATCCCCATATTTTAACGAAGACAGCTTCTCCATCCTGGAGGGGGAAATCAATCATTTCCAGGCCCAGGGACATGTACTAGTCTGTGGCGACCTAAATGCCAGAACCGGACAAGAACCTGACACCCTCAGCACACAGGGGGACAAACACCTGCCTGGAGGTGACAGCATTCCCTCCCACATATGCCCCCCTAGGCACAACTATGACAACATAACCAACAAAAACGGGTCACAACTCCTGCAGCTCTGTCGCACGCTGGGTATGTGCATAGTCAATGGTAGGCTTCGAGGGGGCTCCTATGGTAGGTACACCTATAGCTCATCTCTTGGCAGTAGTACTGTAGACTACTTTATCACTGACCTCAGTAACATTAAGAAATGCTATAGATGGAAGGAAAGCAGTTTGGAAACCTACCAAAAAACAATTAGGCAACAACAAATTCAATCCCTTTTAGACAATTTCCTGGGTAAAACGTTCCACTGTAATAGTAAAGGTGTAAACTTGGCAGTAGAAAATCTTAGCAGTATATTTGACCTCTCAGCTTCCCTATCAAATCTAAAAATCTCAAATAGAAAACCGAAGAAAATTAACAATAATGACAAATGGTTTGATGAAGAATGCAAAAATCTAAGAAAGAAATTGAGAAACCTGTCCAACCAAAAACATAGAGACCCGGAAAACCTGAGTCTACGCCTTCACTATGGTGAATCACTAAAACAATACAGAAATACACTACGGAAAAAGAAAGAACAGCATGTCAGAAATCAGCTCAATGTAATTGAAGAATCCATAGACTCTAACCACTTCTGGGAAAATTGGAAAACACTAAACAAACAACAACACGAAGAATTATCTATCCAAAATGGAGATGTATGGGTAAACCACTTCTCCAATCTTTTTGGGCTCTATAACAAAGAATAAAGAGCAAAAACATATGCATGATCAAATACAGATCTTAGAATCAACTATTAAAGACTACCAGAACCCACTGGATTCTCCAATTACATTGAATGAGTTACAGGACAAAATAAAAACCCTCCAACCCAAAAAGGCCTGTGGTGTTGATGGTATCCTCAATGAAATTATCAAATATACAGACAACAAATTCCAATTGGCTATACTAAAACTATTAAACATCATCCTTAGCTCTGGCATCTTCCCCAATATTTGGAACCAAGGACTGATCACCCCAATCCACAAAAGTGGAGACAAATTTGACCCCACTAACTACCGTGGCATATGCGTCAACAGTAACCTTGGGAAAATCCTCTGCATTATCATTAACAGCAGACTCGTACATTTCCTCAATGAAAACAATGTACTGAGCAAATGTCAAATGGGCTTTTTACCAAATTACCATACAACACCCTGCACACCCTAATTGACAACCAAACAAACCAAAACAAAGGCAAAGTCTTCTCATGCTTTGTTGATTTCAAAAAGCCTTTGACTCAATTTGGCATGAGGGTCTGCTATACAAACTGATGGAAAGTGGTGTTGGGGGTAAAACATACGACATTATAAAATCCATGTACACAAACAACAAATGTGCGGTTAAAATTGGCAAAAACACACACATTTCTTCACACAGGGTCGTGGGGTGAGACAGGGATGCAGCTTAATCCCCACCCTCTTCAACATATATATCAACGAATTGGCGCGGGCACTAGAAAAGTCTGCAGCACCCGGCCTCACCCTACTAGAATCCGAAGTCAAATGTCTGCTGTTTGCTGATGATCTGGTGCTTCTGTCACCAACGAAGGAGGGCCTACAGCAGCACCTAGATCTTATGCACAGATTCTGTCAGACCTGGGCCCTGACAGTAAATCTCAGTAAGACCAAAATAATGGTGTTCCAAAAAAGGTCCAGTCACCAGGACCACAAATACAAATTCCATCTAGACACTGTTGCCCTAGAGCACACAAAAAACTATACATACCTTGGCCTAAACATCAGCGCCACAGGTAACTTCCACAAAGCTGTGAACGATCTGAGAGACAAGGCAAGAAGGGCCTTCTATGCCATCAAAAGGAACATAAATTTCAACATACCAATTAGGATCTGGCTAAAAATACTTGAATCAGTCATAGAGCCCATTGCCCTTTATGGTTGTGAGGTCTGGGGTCCGCTCACCAACCAAGACTTCACAAAATGGGACAAATACCAAATTGAGACTCTGCACGCAGAATTCTGCAAAAATATCCTCTGTGTACAACGTAGAACACCAAATTCTTTCAAAAAAAAAACAGAGCAAACTACACTGCTCAAAAAAAACAAAGGGAACACTTAAACAACACAATGTAACTCCAAGTCAATCACACTTCTGTGAAATCAAACTGTCCACTTAGGAAGCAACACTGATTGACAATACATTTCACATGCTGTTGTGCAAATGGAATAGACAACAGATGGAAATTATAGGCAATTTGCAAGACACCCCCAATAAAGGAGTGGTTCTGCAGGTGGGGACCACAGACCACTTCTCAGTTCCTATGCTTCCTGGCTGATGATTTGGTCACTTTTGAATGCTGGCGGTGCTTTCACTCTAGTGGTAGTATGAGACGGAGTCTACAACCCACACAAGTGGCTCAGGTAGTGCAGCTCATCCAGGATGGCACATCAATGCGAGCTGTGGCAAGAAGGTTTGCTGTGTCTGTCAGCGTAGTGTCCAGAGCATGGAGGCGCTACCAGGAGACAGGCCAGTACATCAGGAGACGTGGAGGAGGCCGTAGGAGGGCAACAACCCAGACCGCTACCTCCGCCTTTGTGCAAGGAGGAGCAGGAGGAGCACTGCCAGAGCCCTGCAAAATGACCTCCAGCAGGCCACAAATGTGCATGTGTCTGCTCAAACGGTCAGAAACAGACTCCATGAGTGTGGTATGAGGGCCCGACGTCCACAAGTGGGGGTTGTGCTTACAGCCCAACACCGTGCAGGACGTTTTTCATTTGCCAGAGAACACCAAGATTGGCAAATTCGCCACTGGCGCCCTGTGCTCTTCACAGATGAAAGCAGGTTCACACTGAGCACATGTGACAGACGTGACAGTCTGGAGACACCGTGGAGAACGTTCTACTGGCAGTGGGTCAGTCATGGTGTGGGGTGGCATTTCTTTGCGGGGCCGCACAGCCCTCCATGTGCTCGCCACAGGTAGCCTGACTGCCATTAGGTACCGAGATGAGATCCTCAGACCCCTTGTGAGACCATATGCTGGTGCGGTTGGCCCTGGGTTCCTCCTAATGCAAGACAATGCTAGACCTCATGTGGCTGGAGTGTGTCAGCAGTTCCTGCAAGAGGAAGGCATTGATGCTATGGACTGGCCCGCCCGTTCCCCAGACCGGAATCCAATTGAGCACATCATGTCTCACTCCATCCAGGAGCTGTCCAGGAGTTGGCGGATGCTTTAGTCCAGGTCTGGGAGGAGATCCCTCAGGAGACCATCCGCCACCTCATCAGGAGCATGTCCAGGCGTTGTAGGGAGGTCATACAGGCACGTGGAGGCAGCACACACTACCGAGCCTCATTTTGACTTGTTTTAAGGACATTACATCAAAGTTGGATCAGCCTGTAGTGTGGTTTTCCACTTTAATTATGAGAGTGACTCCAAATCCAGATCTCCATGGGTTGATAAATTCTATTACCATTTATCATTTTTGTGTGATTTTGTTGTCAGCACATTCAACTATGTAAAGAAAAAAGTATTTAATAAGAATATTTCATTCATTCAGATCTAGGATGTGTTATTTTAGTGTTCCCTTTATTTTTTTGAGCAGTGTAGAATGCTATTTGGCCCTAAACAGAGAGTACACAGTGGCAGAATACCTGACCACTGACTGACCCAAACTTAAGGAAAGCTTTGACTAAGTACAGACTCAGTGAGCAAAGCCTTGCTATTGAGAAAGGCCGCCGTAGGCAGACAAGGCTCTCAAGAGAAGACAGGCTATGTGCACACTGCCCACAAAATGAGGTGGAAACGGAGCTGCACTTCCTAACCTCCTGCCAAATGTATGCCCATATTAGAGAGACATATATCCCTCAGATTACACAGATCCACAAAGAATTCGAAAACGTATCCAATTTTGATAAACTCCCATATCTACTGGGTGAAATTCCATAGTGTGCCATCACAGCAGCAAGATTTGTGACCTGTTGCCACAAGAAAAGGACTTAATGCTAACATAATTCTGCCAAGCTTGATACAGCTTCAATTAGCACTGATGTGTCAAGTGAGGTGTCAAACCCCTTTAGCCCAACAATGGCAGGAGAGTCAAACAGTCTACTCCAACCAAATGGAGAGGCCTTAGAAGCTGCCTCCTGCTGTTCAGAGGTAATTAAAATGCAGTACCCTGTGTATGTAAAGAATGATAAGGCAAGAAAAGATAACAAAATTAAGCTCCTTATGGAAAATCAAGAGACACTTTTTGCTGACTATTACAAAAATGGGAACATCAGCAACCTTATCTTCCACACAAATCATCCTCTGGCATGGCACAGTGCTATATTAGCACACTACCCCTTTGTTAAGAGAGGGGGTGTTAACGAGGGGTGGAAACTCAGGATACTTGACAACGAGGACTCTGAGTCAGCTAATATAAATCTCTATAAGTCTGGAACAGTAATGGTACAGGGTAACCCCTATCAGTTTCAGCTGGACTTTCGCCTAATCAAAGAATTAGCCCTGCAGGAGAAGCTCCCAGCAGGAGATACCCCCACCCCGAGCCGGTCAGACCAGACCTCTTCATTATATAACCTCACAGACGAGCCACCCCCAGCGGAAAGTCAACATCCCAGCACAGAGTACTACCCCTTCATTGAAATGAAGGATACATTAACCCAGCTGGAGGTAAGGCAGGTGGAGCTGGAACAGCAGGTGATTACACAGTGCAGTCAGCACAGACACAGACAACAGTCCAGCACAACAACACTCTTAACCAGACCCGGAGAGCTGGAGGTGGAGAGACATATCTGCACTCTGGACAGTGGTGAGACAACTTCAACAGGAGAAAGAGCAGGAGCAGGAGAAGAACAGAGCACGAGAGGAGAGGATCAGACTGCTGGAGGAAATGTTGAGGAGGATGGCGTGTGACAGAGAACAACCCACTAGAGGTGGCCACCCCCGCAGAGAAGCCAGCAGAACAGCCCACCTCAGCACCTGACAAAAGTCTCGACACCACAGCAGAACAGTCCACACCAGACCCTGACCATAGTGTCGACATCACAGCAGAACAGACAAATGAAGAACCCCAAGCCCAGCGGCACTCATCCCCACACCCTCTGAGGACATACACAATACACAGATTGTTCTCTTTATGGACTCAAATGGAAAATATATACAAGAAAAAATAATTTTTCCCAAACAAAATGTGTCCAAACACCCAGCGCGCCCTCGACCTTCTTTCCGAGGTCCAACTAGGTTTACCTAGCCGCATAATAATACACACAGGCACAAACGACCTGAGAGCACAGCAGGAAAGGGTGGCCACAGCACTGAAGGGAGATTTTGAAAAGGCTTCTTCTACTTTCCCCAACACACAAGTGGTTATCTCCACCCTGTTACCACGAAAAGACTTCCACCCTGCCACAATACAGCGGGTAAACGCAAGTATTTCCCGTGACTGTGTCTCAAAACCAAATGTTTTCCTGGCCCACCACTCCACCCTGGACTTGAACAGCCTCGATGACCAGGTCCACCTCTACAAGGCAGCAGTGCCCACCTTTGCCCGGACTATAAAAAACATCGCTCTCAAACGTATCCCCAACACTTTACACAGGAGCAACAGATCAATAGACACCCCGCCTAGACCAGCGAGACCCCCCCTGGACCTACACATAGAGGACCCACGCCAAGAGGACTTACATCCAGACCACAGCACCCCCAGCCACACCACACCCCCACCAATCAACCCCCCCCGTCAACCATGCCCACACCCCATTTAGGCCCCTCAGGTCAGACCTATGCCCCTCCTGCCCACCCCATGCCACCCACTCCCGCAAAGAGGGCCTCAACATGGAAGTCACACATACGCCCAGGCAGTGAGCATGCAAACAGGCCCAACCCCCACTCTTACACTAGCACAAGCCAATGGCATGTACCAGATGCTCAGCAAGCTCTGCTCACACTGGCCGGAGGCCAAACCGCACGACCAACAACATTGGACACTTTATGGGACACAAAGCATTCACTATATCATCCTGGAATATCCAAGGCCTGAGGTCATCTGCCTTTGGCCTAAAGAGCAGGAACCCGGACTTCACCAAAGAAATTGGAAATACAGATATTGTCATCCTGCAAGAAACCTGGTATAGAGGAGACGGACACACTGGTTGCCCTCTAGGTTACAGAGAGCTGGTAGTCCCATCCACCAAACGACCAGGTGTGAAACAGGGAAGGGACCCAGGGGGTATGCTAATTTGATATAGAGCAGACCTAACTCACTCCATTAAATTAATCAAAACAGGAACCTTTTGCATTTGGCTAGAAATTCAAAAGGAAATGATCCTAACAGAGAAAAATGTCCTCCTGTGTGCTACCTATATCCCCCATACTTTAATGAAGACAGCTTCTCCATCCTGGAGGGGGAAATCAATCATTTTCCAGGACCAGGTACAAGTACTAGTCTGTGGCAACCTAAATGCCAGAACCGGACAAGAACCTGACACCCTCAGCACACAGGGGACAAACACCTGCCGGCAGGTGACAGCATTCCCTCGCCCATATGCCCCCCTAGGCACAACTATGATAACATAACCAACAAAAACAGGTCACAACTCCTGCAGCTCTGTCGCACACTGGGTATGTACATAGTCAATGGTAGGCTTCGAGGGGACTCCTATGGTAGGTACACCAAAAGCTCATCTCTTGGCAGTAGTACTGTAGACTACTTTATCACTGACCTCAACCCAGAGTCTCTCAGAGTGTTCACAGTCAGCCCACTGACACCCCTATCAGACCACAACAAAATCTACTTGAACAGAGCAATACTCAAAGCCAAAGGAACTGAGTAACATTAAGAAATGCTATAGATGGAAGGATTTCAGTTTGGAAACCTACCAAAAAAACAATTAGGCAACAACAAATTCAATCCCTTTTAGACAATTTCCTGGGTAAAACGTTCCACTGTAATAGTAAAGGTGTAAACTTGGCAGTAGAAAATCTTAGCAGTATATTTGACCTCTCAGCTTCCCTATCAAATCTAAAAATCTCAAATAGAAAACCGAAGAAAATGAACAACAATAACAAATGGTTTGATGAAGAATGCAAAAATCTAAGAAAGAAATTGAGAAACCTGTCCAACCAAAAACATAGAGACCCGGAAAACCTGAGTCTACGCCTTCACTATGGTGAATCACTAAAACAATACAGAAATACACTACGGAAAAAGAAAGAACAGCATGTCAGAAATCAGCTCAATGTAATTGAAGAATCCATAGACTAACCACTTCTGGGAAAATTGGAAAACACTAAACAAACAACACGAAGAATTATCTATCCAAAATGGAGATGTCTGGGTAAACCACTTCTCCAATCTTTTTGGGCTCTATAACAAAGAATAAAGAGCAAAAACATATACAGGATCAAATACAAATCTTAGAATCAACTATTAAAGACTACCAGAACCTAATGGATACTCCATTTACCTTGAATGAGCTACAGGACAAAATAAAAACCCTCCAACCCAAAAATAATATACAGACAACAAATTCCAATTGGCTATACCAAAACTATTAAACATCATCCTTAGCTCTGGCATCTTCCCCAATATTTGGAACCAAGGACTGAACACCCCTATCCACAAAAGTGGAGACAAATTTGACACCAATAACTACCGTGGGATATGCGTCAACAGCAACCTTGGGAAAATCCTCTGCATTATCATTAACAGCAGACTCATACATTTCCTCAATGAAAACAATGTACTGAGCAAATGTCAAATTGGCTTTTTACCAAATTACCATACAACACCCTGCACACCCTAATTGACAACCAAACAAACCAAAACAAAGGCAAAGTCTTCTCATACTCTGTTGATTTCAAAAAAGCCTTCGACTCAATTTGGCATGAGGGTCTGCTATACAAATTGATGGAAAGTGGGGTTGGGGGTAAAACATACGACATTATAAAATCCATGTACACAAACAACAAGTGTGCAGTTAAAATTGTCAAAAAAAAACACACACACACACACATCTTCCCACGGGGCCGTGGGGTGAGTCAGGGATGCAGCTTAAGCCCCACCCTCTTCAACATATATCAACAAATTGGCGCGGGCACTAGAAAAGTCTGCAGCACCCGGCCTCACCCTACTAGAATCTGAAGTCAAATGTCTACTGTTTGCTGGCACTGACAGCAAATCTCAGACAGAGAGAGACAGAGAAAGAGAGAGACAGAGAGACAGAACGACAGAGAGAGAGAGAGAGAGCGACGGAACGACAGAGAGAGAGCGACGGAACGACAGAGAGAGAGCGACGGAACGACACAGAGAGAGAGAGCGACGGAGAGAGAGAGAGAGAGCGTGACAGAACGACACACAGAGAGAGCGTGACAGAACGGCACACAGAGAGAGAGCGACAGAGAGAGAGAGCGACGGAACGACACAGAGAGAGACAGAGAGAGAGACAGAAAGAGACAGAGACAGAGACAGAGACAGAGAGAGAGACAGAGACAGAGAGAGAGACAGAGAGAGAGACAGAGAGAGAGACATAGAGAGAGAGACAGAGACAGAGACAGAGAGAGAGAGAGAGAGAGACAGAGACAGACAGAGAGAGAGAGACAGAGACAGACAGAGAGACAGAGACAGAGAGAGAGACAGAGACAGAGAGAGAGACAGAGAGAGCGACAGAACGACACAGAGAGAGAGAGCATGCAGAGCAGAATTAGGCCGATACCCACTAATGATCAAAATCCAGAAAAGAGCCATTAAATTCTACAACCACCTAAAAGGAAGCGATTCCCAAACCTTCCATAACAAAGCCATCACCTACAGAGAGATGAACCTGGAGAAGAGTCCCCTAAGCAAGCTGGTCCTGGGGCTCTGTTCACAAACAAACACACCCTACAGAGCCCCAGGACAACAGCACAATTAGACCCAACCAAATCATGAGAAAACAAAAAGATAATTACTTAACACATTGGAAAGAATTAACAAAATAACAGAGCAAACTAGAATGCTATTTGGCCCTACACAGAGAGTACACAGCGGCAGAATACCTGACCACTGTGACTGACCCAAAATTAAGGAAAGCTTTGACTATGTACAGACTCAGTGAGCATAGCCTTGCTATTGAGAAAGGCCGCCGTAGGCAGACATGGCTCTCAAGAGAAGACAGGCTATGTGCTCACTGCCCACAAAATGAGATGGAAACTGAGCTGCACTTCCTAACCTCCTGCCCAATGTATGACCATATTAGAGAGACATATTTCCCTCAGATTACACAGATCCACAAAGAATTTGAAAACAAATCCAATTTTGAAAAACTCCCATATCTACTGGGTGAAATTCCACAGTGTGCCATCACAGCAGCAAGATTTGTGACCTGTTGCCACGAGAAAAGGGCAACCAGTGAAGAACAAACACCATTGTAAATACAACCCATATTTATTTTATCTTCTGTCCCTTTAACCATTTATACATTGTTAAAACACTGTTTGTAATGTCTTTACTGTTTTGAAACTTCTGTATGTGTAATGTTTACTGTTAATTTGTTGTTTTTCACTTTATATATTCACTTGTATGTTGTCTACCTCACTTGCTTTGGCAATGTTAACACGTTTCCCATGCCAATAAAGCCCTTGAATTGAATTGAGAGAGAGAGAGAGACAGACGGAACGAGAGAGAGACAGAACGAGAGAGAGAGAGACAGAACGAGAGAGAGAGAGACGGAACGAGAGAGAGACAGACGGAACGAGAGAGAGACAGACGGAACGAGAGAGAGAGAGAGAGACGGAACGAGAGAGAGACAGAACGAGAGAGAGAGAGACAGAACGAGAGAGAGAGAGACGGAACGAGAGAGAGACAGACGGAACGAGAGAGAGACAGACGGAACGAGAGAGAGAGAGAGAGACGGAACGAGAGAGAGAGAGACGGAACGAGAGAGAGAGAGAGAGAGAGAGAGACGGAACGAGAGAGACAGACGGAACGAGAGAGAGACAGACGGAACGAGAGAGAGAGAGAGAGACGGAACGAGAGAGAGACAGAACGAGAGAGAGAGAGACAGAACGAGAGAGAGAGAGACGGAACGAGAGAGAGACAGACGGAACGAGAGAGAGACAGACGGAACGAGAGAGAGACAGACGGAACGAGAGAGAGAGAGAGAGACGGAACGAGAGAGAGAGACGGAACGAGAGAGAGAGAGAGAGAGAGAGAGACGGAACGAGAGAGACAGACGGAACGAGACAGAGAGAGAGAGAGAGAGAGAGACAGACGGAACGAGAGAGAGAGACAGACGGAACGAGAGAGAGAGACAGACGGAACGAGAGAGAGAGAACGAGAGAGAGAGAGAGACAGACGGAACGAGAGAGAGAGAGAGAGAGAGAGAGAGACGGAACGAGAGAGAGAGAGAGAGAGAGACGGAAGAGAGAGAGAGACAGACGGAACGAGAGAGACAGACGGAACGAGAGAGAGAGAGAGAGACGAGAACGAGAGAGAGAGACGGAACGAGAGAGAGAGAGAGAGAGAGAGAGAGAGAGAACGAGAGAGACAGACGGAAGAGAGAGAGACAGACGGAACGAGAGAGAGAGAGAGAGACGGAACGAGAGAGAGACAGAACGAGAGAGAGAGAGACAGAACGAGAGAGAGAGACGGAACGAGAGAGACAGACGGAAGAGAGAGAGACAGAGAAGAGAGAGAGACAGACGGAACGAGAGAGAGAGAGAGAGAGAGACGGAACGAGAGAGAGAGAGACAGACGGAACGAGAGAGAGAGAGAGAGAGAGAGAGACGGAACGAGAGAGACAGACGGAACGAGACAGAGAGAGAGAGAGAGAGAGAGACAGACGGAACGAGAGAGAGAGAGACAGACGGAACGAGAGAGAGAGAGACAGACGGAACGAGAGAGAGAGAGAGAGAGAGAGAGAGAGACAGACGGAACGAGAGAGAGAGAGAGAGAGAGAGAGACGGAACGAGAGAGAGAGAGAGAGACGGAACGAGAGAGAGAGAGAGAGAGAGACGGAACGAGAGAGAGAGAGACGGAACGAGAGAGAGAGAGACGGAACGAGAGAGAGAGACGGAACGAGAGAGAGAGAGAGACAGAACGAGAGAGAGAGAGAGACAGAGAGACAGACGGAACGAAAGAGAGAGAGAGAGAGACGGAACGAGAGAGAGAGAGAGAGAGAGACAGACGGAACGAGAGAGAGAGAGAGAGACAGACGGAACGAGAGAGAGAGAGAGAGAGACGGAACGAGAGAGAGAGAGAGAGAGAGACGGAACGAGAGAGAGAGAGAGAGACGGAACGAGAGAGAGAGAGAGAGACAAACGGAACGAGAGAGAGAGACGGAACGAGAGAGAGAGAGAGACAGAGAGACAGACGGAACGAAAGAGAGAGAGACGGAACGAGAGAGAGAGAGAGAGACGGAACGAGAGAGAGACGGAACGAGAGAGAGAGAGAGAGAGACGGAACGAGAGAGAGAGAGAGAGAGAGAGACGGAACGAGAGAGAGACGGAACGAGAGAGAGAGAGAGAGAGACGGAACGAGAGAGAGAGAGAGAGAGAGAGAGACGGAACGAGAGAGACAGACGGAACGAGAGAGAGAGAGAGAGACGGAACGAGAGAGAGAGAGAGAGACAGACGGAACGAGAGAGAGAGAGACAGACGGAACGAGAGAGAGAGAGACAGACGGAACGAGAGAGAGAGAGACAGACGGAACGAGAGAGAGAGAGAGAGACAGACGGAACGAGAGAGAGAGAGAGAGAGAGACAGACGGAACGAGAGAGAGAGAGAGAGACAGACGGAACGAGAGAGAGAGAGAGAGACAGACGGAACGAGAGAGAGAGAGAGAGACAGACGGAACGAGAGAGAGAGAGAGAGACAGACGGAACGAGAGAGAGAGAGAGAGAGAGAGACGGAACGAGAGAGAGAGAGAGAGAGACGGAACGAGAGAGAGAGAGAGAGAGAGACGGAACAAGAGAGAGAGAGACGGAACGAGAGAGAGAGAGAGACAAGAGAGGAAGAGAGAGAGAGAGACGGAACGAGAGAGAGACAGAGAGACAGACGGAACGAAAGAGAGAGAGAGACGGAACGAGAGAGAGAGAGAGAGACAGACGGAACGAAAGAGAGAGAGACGGAACGAGAGAGAGAGAGAGAGACAAACGGAACGAGAGAGAGAGAGAGAGACGGAACGAGAGAGAGAGAGAGACAGACGGAACGAGAGAGAGAGAGAGACGGAAGAGAGAGAGAGAGAGAGAGAGAGACGGAACGAGAGAGAGAGAGAGACAGACG